>NC_053026.1:158021478-158373278 GCF_003073215.2 Triticum urartu | reverse complement strand
CGGACGCTGAAGCCTTGGCAGCTTTTAAGCATAGCGTCCATGACGAATGACTTGCCAGACACCTCGGCCAAGAAAAGACGAGAACAATGGCAGCATTAACAAGCCTCATGACCCGCTTTTGCGTGGGTGAGGATAGCTAGCTAGCCAGATGCAGCATCAGCGACCCTAGTACATCCGAAGTTAGAGATGGAAACAGGAAATCACGGCGCAACAACAATAACAAACGCCGAAATAAAGAAGACAACACGAAGAGCACGACAGTAAACGCCGGATTCAGAAGCTCTCGGCCAGGTCAGCAAAACCGCCCTGTAAAGGCGCCAGAGACGAACTGTCCAGCCTAAACAAAATTCTGGACCAAGTATGTCAGATCCATAGCACCCCTGGTAAACCCGCTAATCATACCCATAGAGAATGTTGGGTCTTCAAGCAGTCCGGCAAGCTCAACGCCGTACACAAGGGGGAGGATACACCAAGCGAAGACGAGGATGAGCCTCTCAAGCAAGACACTGGGGAACAAAAGAAGTTTCCACCAGAAGTCAAAACAGTCAACGTGTTACACGTGATCAAGGGGATAAACAAAGCGGCACTCCCAGAAAAATATGCCCAAGGGCCTATCACCGCGGAGTCTTGCCACTGGTCGTATCAACCGATCACTTTCGACCATCGTGATTACTCCGCAAGTATCTAGCGTGCAGGATGGGCTGCCCTGGTATTAGACCCAATAATTGACGGATACCACTTCACACGAGTCCTAATGGACGGTGGCAGCAGTCTAAACCTGATATACCAGGATACAATCCGCGAAATGGGGATAGACCCAACGAAAATTTGCCATAGCAACACTACCTTTAAAGGAGTAACGCCAGGCCCAGGGGCTCACTGCATGGGCTCCCTGCTACTAAAGGTTATATTCGGCTTCATCGATAACTTCCGTAGCGAACATTTAACCTTCCACATTGCTCCGTTCCAAAGTGGCTATCAAGCACTACTTGGACGTGAAGCTTTCGCTCGCTTTAATACAATACTGCATTACGCTCAAGATGCCCGGTCCACGTGGCATCATTACAGTGAATGGAAATATTGAGCGATCTTTGCGCGCCGAAGAGAGTGCGACTGCCTTGGCAGCCGCACACTAAAAACGGCCTCACCAACTAAAGCATTTGATAGGTTGTCAAGACCACAAACACGGTTAGATGAGTCCGACGCAGCTATATGTAATTCGTACCGGATTGATGGCCACACCCCTATTACAAATACAAGGGGCTCAACGCGCGCAGACAAGTGGCAATTTTTACTCATCTTTAATTATACATGGTTTCTTTAAAAACTACCTTTTTGCACGACAACTTTTCACCTAAGTTCCTCTCTTTTACAGATGACCATCGTGCTACACCCGTCCAGGATACGGCACAATGGAGACACAGGCGCAGACGTGCAGCAGGGACCTGCTCCAAGGATTCTTTTTAGATTAAGACCCTGCGTAAACCTTTTTTACTGTCTCTTGCTGATACACATCCCTCGGATTCTCAGTACAATTGAGAAGGATGCCGACGTCTTGGCATGTGGCCACGTCAGAATAACGCACGTACCTGGACACAAGGGGCTTCTTACAAAGGGCACTATTTAGGCCCAACTTATACCATAAAGACCGAATACCTTAGGGAGTGTTCGGCGTCGCGAGTTTGGCCTTATATGCATCAGCTCCGAATCATGTCTTTGGTCAAATGTTGGGTTTGCCTGGCTCCTGTGTTTTGGTGCCTTACGTTCCGTTCTATCGGCTAAGGCAACACCAGGAGAACCACTGCGATTGTGCCCTGGTTCATCCGGACGAGCACCTCAGTAGAGAAAGCCGAAAACTGACTGTCATGATATAGCGCGAGACTGGTCAACCACTCGATGACCTATCTAAATGTTAGAATTCCTCCGCTTTAACGAAGGGCCGTTTCCCGGCCAGGCATATACGCACCCCGAGTTCGGGAGAGTGCGGAGCCACAAGGGGCTATATAGTAGCCCTACCGTCAAACTCCTATGGCTAAGTGAAAGTGTTAAAGCATCATAGTCCGGTTGCCTCGTTCACTGCGCTATCACCTCCTTATTAGGACCAAGACGTTGGGTTAAGTGTGAACACGCATCTTCTACGAGCACCTCCGCATTATATGCGTGGGGGTTGAAGCCAACGACTGCAATCTTTCAGGTTATATACATATATACATAAACGGCCGCACAGGAGGCATCATATTACTTTCAGGCAAAAGTATAAATACAGCCTTAATACATTTCATAAAAACATTGTGTTTACAATGGGAATACATGTCACTCAAACATAATATTCTTCGAGCACTGGGCCTCTATCAAACGAGCACCCTCAAGAACCTCTTCAAAATAGTGCTCGGCAGCCACTCGGCCTATGGCCGAACCTTGCGCCGCAACAGTGGTAGCATCCATCTCCGCCCAGTATGCTTTGACACGGGCAAAGGCCATCCGCGAGTCTTCTATGCACGCCGACCTCTTCATCGCATTGATGCGCGGCACCGCACCAAGTAACTGCTGCACTAAGCTAAAATAGCTGCTCGGCTTCGGCTTCTCCGGCCACAAATGATCTACGACGGACCTCATGGCAAGTCCGGACAACCTATTAAGTTCGGCCCATTCGGCTAGCTGATCAGTCAAGGGAAGCGGACGCTCTGGAACGTTAAATTGCGACCAGAACAGCTTGTCCACTTCACGATCTATCTGATCTCGGAAGTATTCGACTGCATCGACAGCGCTCGCTGCCAAGTCCATATATGCGTCTGCCGAACTCCATAGCCGATCCAGAGGGGCATACCGCAGATCTCCGAACTTCCTCTGCAGCAGAAAGGGCTTCCCAGCCGCAATATCCCCGGCTTCACGCAGCTCCTCCTTCTTCGCCCTCATAGCAGAGCGAGTGTCTTTGGTCGCCATCGTGGCCTTTTCAAGGTCCGCTACCTTCACTCGGTTCTCTTCTTCAAGGAACTGGCAACGGTCGGCAGTGTCTTTTAATTTTATGGCCATCTTGGCCATCTTCTCTTTGCTTTCGCAATGCGCGGCCTTCTCGGCTCTTAACTCTTTGGCCACCTTCAATGAAGCCACATTACTAACTCTTGCTTGTTCCTTGGCTCGGGCAAGTTCCGCCCGAAGGGTTTTCATGGTGGCAGCTCCGTCTGCAGTCACAACATATTAAAGATACTGGCATCATGCTGCTCTTATTATGTGACATTCACCAGAAAACATTACTTACCCTGTGACTCGTCAAGACGCTTGTTAACAAGCTCGATGTCGGTGTTTGCCGCATCCAGTTGCCGCTTTAGTTCGGCAAACTCATTAGTCCGGCTAGCCACCGGAGCTTCCACCACCTGCACATAAAGGCAGTCTAGTTATTACCTGGGACTATGATCCTCTATTCGCCGCTGTTCTCGACGACAACCAGAGTCTCAGGGGCTACTATCTACACAGGGCACACCTAACATGTGCGGTACTATCAAAAAGTATATCGTTTCACGTACCTCAAAGCCTTTCAGTAGACTCATAAAGGCTTCATGTAATCCGCTTTCGACGGACGAAATTCTTTCCATCACCGTACCCATCAACGTACGGTGTTCTTCTGAGATGGCCGCCTGCTTCAAAAGCTCCCTCAGAATGTCTGACCGCATACCAAACGGTGTCGGGCTCTTTTGTTTGCTCTCTTCGAGAGCCGGACGCTGGGGACTTCGGGTGACTATAGGATTATCTTCTGGCCTCACCGGATCCGGAGAGGCCCTCCGTGACGACACTTCGAGGTCGCCCGCTTCTCGAGCGGGGGAGTTCGGGGGAGGCGTTTCGCTCTCCATCATCTCCAGAAGAAGATCCCCCGAAGGCGAGCTCAGCTGAGAAGGGCTAAGATCCGAACTGCAAGATATATGCTTCGGTTATTTTCCTCAGAGGAAAGGTAATATATCTTCACTATTAAAGTATTTTTTGACCACTTACATCTCGTTAGAGGGCTGATCCCCGCGCGGACTTTGTGCGGCAAGAGCACCCCCCGAGGCAGGATCCTCTGTTGGAGACTTCTGCTCCCATTTGGAAGCCTCGGTTTCCAGATCCCCAGAGGCAGTCCTCTTCCTCCCCCGTAGCGAGAGAAGGTCAGAATCTTCTCCTTGGTTATCCTCCCTTATGGAGGCGCTCATTCCCTCGGTTGGAACTGGCAGCGATGGGGGCCCGCTTTCGCCCACATTATTCCCCCCTTTATCTTCCTTCAAGGGTTCCGGGCAAGGTGCGAGCTCGAGCATCTTTTCTAGTACCGGATTTCCAAAACCCTCAGGGAGGGGGGCCGAACACCGAATCATCTTCGCCTTTGTTAGCCAGTCCTGGTCAAAGGGCGATTTCTCAGAAATGACGTCATGGTAAATAAAAGACGCTGTGTTCGGTTAGAGGATTACTTACTTGATCGGCGGCGCGGTTGCTACTCAGGCCCACGTCCTCGGTAGTATCCAGACACTCTGCTTGAGGTCCGAAGAATGACTTGTACATCTCCTCGTGCGTCAGGCCGAGGAAATTTTGAATAGCGCGCGGTCCTTCTGGGTTGAACTCCCATAAGCGAAGGGGCCGGCGTTTGCAAGGCTGGACTCGACGAACCAGCATGACTTGCATTACCATAACCAAATTAAAATCTCCCTCGAAGAGATCTTGAATGCGGCTTTGCAGCATGGGCACGTCCTTGGCCGGACCCCAGCTCAACCCTCTGCTAATACATGACATCAGTTGTGGTGGGGGGCCCGAGCGGAAAGTGGGGGCAGCCACCCACTTGGCACTTCTGGGAGCTGTGATGTAAAACCACTCCCGTTGCCATAATCCAGACACCTCTGGGAAGGAACCCTTTGGCCACGGAGCTCCTGCAATCTTGCTTACTAATGCTCCTCCGCATGCTGCATGCTGTCCCTCGATTGTCTTCGGCTTCACATCAAAGGTCTTGAGACACAGGCCAAAGTGAGGGGTAATGCGGAGGAAGGCCTCACACATGACAATAAATGCCGAGATGTGGAGAAAGGAGTCCGGGGCTAGATCGTGGAAGTCTAGCCCGTAATAGAACATCAAACCCCTTACGAAGGGATCCAGAGCGAGGCCTAGACCTCGGAGGAAGTGGGAGATGAACACGATGTCTTCGTTGGGTTCAGGAGTAGGGATGACCTGCCCTCGGGCAGGCAACCGATGCGAAACCTCGGCGGTCAGGTATCTGGCCTCCCTCAACTTCTTGATGTCTTCTTCTATAACGGAGGAGGGCATCCATCGGTCTTGAAGGCTGGATCCAGACATGATTGAAGGTCCGGAGCACCTGACCTGGGCTTTGGGTGTTAGAACTCGAGGTGGGGGAAGGATTCGATTGAGCACGGGAGGGAAAAAAGTAAAAGACTTGGCCCTTTATAAAGAGGCTGAATATCAAGCGTCCTCTCCGTGGCCGTTTGGGACTTGCCTATAATCTAGGAGTCCTAGACGCGGTTGGGTTACCCACGCCCATATTGATGAGAATCCCATGATAAGGGGACACGATATTTGCTTTGATGAGACATGTCAAAAAACTGCCTTGCGTTATGTGCGGGGCTAGTTAAGGAAACGGTTCGAATAATCGCCGGGCCATGGCATAATGTCATGTTGCCAAAACAAGTCAGAAAATTGGATTTGTGGAAATATTATTCTGTCTACGGTGGTATGTGGAACTTATTTTGCAGGGTCGGACACTATCCTTGTATTCAAATTCTTCCGTGGTGTATTCGGAGGAGGAACCCGCCTTGCAATGCCGATGACAACACTGCACGCCGGACTCATCGTCATTGAAAGCCTGGTTCAGGGGCTACTGAGGGAGTCCTGGATTAGGGGGTCTCCGGACAGCCGGACTATATCCATTGGCCGGACTGTTAAACTATGAAGATACAGGATTGAAGACTTCGTCTCGTGTCCGGATGGGACTCTACTTGGCGTGGAAGGCAAGCTAGGCAATACAGATATGTGCATCTCCTCCTTTGTAACCGACCTTGTGTAACCCTAACCCTCTCCGGTGTCTATATAAACCGGAGGGTTTTAGTCCGTAGGACAACATACAATCATACCATAGGCTAGCTTCTAGGGTTTAGCCTCTCTGATCTCGTGGTAGATCTACTCTTGTACTACCCATATCATCAATATTAATCAAGCAGGACGTAGGGTTTTACCTCCATCAAGAGGGCCCGAACCTGGGTAAAACATTGTGTCCCCTGCCTCCTGTTACCATCCGCCTTAGACGCACAGTTCGGGACCCCCTACCCGAGATCTGCCAGTTTTGACACCGACAACGATAGAAGGAAAGTTGAATAAGATTTATGATATGTCTAGAAACATTGATAGAATTTTCCATGATGTAGAAAATCTCAAGATAAAAAAATTTCCACCTAAGGTTGATGTGAATGAATCAATTAAAGCTTTATATGTTTCTATGGATGAAAGTAAGAAAAAGAACCACTATGCTTAGGGCTAAAAGTGAATTTTTAGAAAGAGCGTTTTCTATCGATTGCTTTCATAAAAATGATGAAGATCTTAAAATGATTGGTGTTTATTCTATTGATTCCTTGTTTAGTAAGATTAAAATTGATGATAAAGGGACTGAAGAAGAATCAACTTTAGCTAGAAGGCATCCCGATTATTCGGAGGGTGAAAATGTTGATCAAAAAATTGATAAAAGTGGGTTTGGAGAGGTCAAAACTTTAACTAGTGATGTGACCACTCTTCTGGATTACAAAGACTTTAATTATGACAATTGCTCTTTGATTGGATGTATTTCTTTGTTTCAATCCATGATAAATTCACCCATGCCTATGAACAAAATTAAGCTTTTACTAAACATATTGTGGATGCCATGATGAAAGCTTTAGAAGAAAAGTTGGAATTAGAGATCTCAATTCCTAGAAAATTATATGATGAGTGGGAACCTACCATTAAAGTCAAGATTAAAAATTATGAGTTCTTTGCTTTATGTGATTTGGGTGCTAGTGTTTCCATAATTTCGAAATCTTTATGTGATGTGCTTGGTCTTACCAGTATACTTGGAGGATTCTACTACTAAAAAGCCTTTGGGAAGAATTAATGATATTCTTATTCTTGCAAATAGGAATTATGTGCCCATAGATTTTGTTGTTATTGATATTGATTGCAATCCATCTTGTCCCATTATACTTAGTAGACCATTTTTGCGCACTATAGGTGTCGTGATTGATATGAAAGAAGGGAATATGAAATTTCAATTTCCACTAAGAAAGAGGACGGAACACTTCCCTAGAACAAGAATTAAGCCACCATATGAATCAATCACGAGGGCAACCTAGGAACCAAAAACCAAAGATGGCAATACTTGAACCTATGCATTATGCCTAGCTAGGGGTATAAAACGATAGCGCTTGTTGGAAGGCAACCCAATGAATAAAATTTATTTTTGCCTTTTTCTTTCTGTTCTTGAGTGTCTGCACAATTATGCCTCTGTTATGATTGTGTTTTTATGTTTTAATTAGTTTTTATGCCAAGTAAAGCCTTTTGGATAGCTTTAGGTGATAGTTGATTTGATCCTATTGAAAAACAGAAACTTTTGCATCAAATAACAGACTTGTTTAAATTCACAGAAGCGACAAAAAATTCTGCATTTTTACAGAAGGTTGATATACAAATTTCCTATGTTGTCCTAATTTTTCAGAATTTTTGGAGTTACAAGAGTATGAGTAAAATTTGCATCTTTACAGACTATTCTGTTTTTGACAATTATGTTTTCTTTGCATTGTGTGCTTATTTTGATGAATCTATGGATTGTATCGGGGGGTATAAACCATGGTAAAGTTAGAATACAATAGGTATAATGCAAAAACAAAATATGAATGGATTTTCAATAGTACTTAAAGCAAAGATTGGTTTTATTATACTAAGGGTATCATGAAGGTTTTGTTAAGTTTTGTGTGATTGAAGTTTTCAAGTTTTGGGTGAGATCTCGATGGATGAAGGAATAAGGAGTGAAAAGAGCCCAAGCTTGGGGATGCCCATGGCACCCCAAGTTAATATTCAAGGAGAACCAAGCAACTAAGCTTGGGGATGCCCCGGAAGGCATCCCCTCTTTCTTCTAACAACCATCGGTAATTTTACTTGGAGCTATATTTTTATTCGTCACATATCATGAGTTTTGCTTGGAGCGTCTTGTATTATATGAGTCTTTGCTTGTTTTTCTTTTTAGTTTGTCACAATTATCCTTGCTGGACACACCTATTTGAGAGAGCCATAATTATGCTATGATTTGTTAGAATTGCTCTAGTGCTTCACTTATATCTTTTTTAGCACGGTGTGCTTTAATATTTTTGAAGAAATACTCTAATGCTTCACTTAGATTCATTTGAGAGTTAGTAAATTTTTGAAGAAATTCCCTCATGCTTCACTTATATTATTTTGAGAGATGAAATTTTTATGCTCATGTTCTTCACTTAAATTTGTTTGAGCTTATCAAAAGGAATTGCGACATATGAAATTAGTCCCAAAGTGATAGATATTCAAGGGAGATATAATAAAATTTTTCATGAAGATCATTGGACAAAATAAAGTTGATTGTTTGTAATAGTTTTGAGATATGATGATAGTAATATGTGAGTCATGTTGGTGAGTAATTATGCTTTAGTAAGAGTATTGGTGTTAAGGTTTGTGATTCCCTATGCAAGCATGAAAATCAATAGTTATGCAATGAAATTACATCCTATTTGTGGTGCATTATTCGGTGTTAGTTATGCTTAATGCTCGTTTATGTGAATTTTTGTTTCTTGGTTTGCTGCTTCTCAATCTATTTGTTAGCCTCCATTTGTACTAAGTGGGAATACTACTTGTGCATCCAAAATCCTTAAACCCACTTTTGCCATATGAGTCCACCATACCTACCTATATGTGATATTTTCATGCCGTTCTAAGTAAATTTATATGTGCCATCTCTAATTTTCAAAATGAATTTCCATTTTGTGTGCCCGTACCGCTCATGAAGCGGCAGGGGTGCCCAATATTTTCCATGCTAGATGTGTTATTCTCAAGATGAGTGTTTATTCACTTGTCATTGCACGAGAATATGGCAGTAATAAGGATGCCCGGTCCTGAAATGAAAAGCAAATTTACTTTATGTTTTCAAATAATAAATTCCTTGGAAAGTGTTGGTATGGAAGGCACCCATGGATATAGCTAGCCAGGATTGTCAAAGAATGGTGGAAAAGGAATAAACTTTATTTTATGTTTGGGAACCGCTTATGATGTATCTAGCATGGAAAGTATTAGGAACTACTCGGTCGTTTTCGTTGATGGGAAAAGCAAGCCTCTCAGAAAAAATATGTCTCAATTTAAGCTTTGAGCTCTGGCTCCTCTAAAAATCTCTGCTTCCCTCTGTGAAGGGCATATCTATTTACTTTTATGCAATTTTTATTTTTATTTTGAGTCTCCATCTTCTCTTATAAAGCACCAACTAGGGAGCACTATGATCATACTTGAGCATTGGATGTAGCTAATATTCGAGTGTGTTTCATGAATGGGTCAATGATTAAGCATGATTGGCTAGGGATAACTTTCTTTAGTGTTGATATTTTGAAAGACATGGTTGCTTGTTGATATGCTTGAGTATTGAAGTCTTCATGTCAAATATAGACTATTGCTTTGAACCATCTAAAAGTCCAAATGTCCATGCTACAAAGGAAAAGAATATGTGATGAACATGTTAGGCAACATTCCACATCAAAATTCTATTTTTATCATTTACCTACTCGAGGACGAGCAGGAATTAAGCTTGGGGGTGTTGATACATCTCCAATGTATCTATTATCTTTTATTGTTCCATGCTGTTATATTATCATTCTTGGATGTTTTACGTACAATCATTTTATAGGAACTTTATATCATTTTTGGGGACTAACCTATTGACATAGTGCCTAGTGCTAGTTGTTATTTTTTGCTTATTTTTTACTTCACAAAATATCCCTATCAAACGGAGTCCAAAGGCAACGAAACTTTTTGGAGATTTTTTTGGACCAGAAGACAACTTGGGAGCCAAGGAAGCACCAGGGGAGGCCCATGGGGCCCACAAGACACCAGGGCATGCCAGAGCCCCTGGCGCGCCCTGATGGGTTGTGGGGCCCACAGGGGACTCCTCCACCACCTCCCAGCTCTATAAATACCCAAATATTTTAGAAACCCTAGGGGAGTCGACGAAACACAATTCCAGCCGCCGCAAGTTCCAAAACCACGAGATCCAATTTAGAGTCCTATTCCGGCACCTTGCCTGTGACGCCCCGAGATCGATGCGCCAGGTGTCTCCCAGTTATTCGCTGTTGTTGCCTTGTCATTCGTTTGCGTGTTGCATCTTGCCATGTCATCATGTGCATTGCATCATCATGTTTTCAAAACTTGCATTCGTCCGGTTTCCCCCAGTTCCGTCCGTTGTCCATTCTGAGCCCAGACACACTTGCACGCGTCCGCGGCATGTCCAAAAGATTATTTTATAAGTGGCCGAAAAATGTTCACGGAATGGGTTGAAAGTTGGCGTGCGGTGTTGTTATGTTGTAGGTAGGCCGCCTGCCAAGTTTCATCGCATTCGGAGTTCGTTTGATGCCCCAACAGATAACTATAGCGGCAGTATAGCCGGTCTAACGTCGGACGTTTTCGGTCTCCAAAAACTGTTGCCGGGCTTTCCCTCTCTCTCCTCTCTAGTCCGTCTACACAGTCCGCTACTTACCGCCGGGCCCAACCTAACCTCTCTCGGTTATGTCCGCGGCCCTCCTCGCGCGCGCGTCCGAAAGCTGTCCCGGACCCGACCCGGGCGGTCGTCACCGATGGGTCCGGATCATCCCCAAACATCTACAAAACATCTTCGTTTTTCTTTTTGGTCTCCCTAGCCTATTTATCTCGGGCGTCCGATCTAAATCGGAGGGACCAGATTAGCCCCTAGCCAAAATCCTATTGCTATATATAGTGGCAACCCTAGACTAATCCCTAAATTCTAGCCCGCATGTCCCATCCATCTCCTCAACCACCGCCGCCACTCTCTCCCTTGGGAGCCTCCCAGATCCCCTCCTCATCTCCCCCCGCACCAACCACAACTCCACCTCGTCTTCAGCGCCGGGCCAACCAGCATCGCCGCTGCCACCAGCCAAACTGGATCGATCCAGCGTGCAGGGAATAGTGACCCCGCGCTGCCCCGTCATGCCACCTCTCCCTTCCTTCTTCCCGTTTCTTCCTTCTCCTCTCACATCTGGCTCCCTCTCTTTTCCCTCGCAGAAGCCCTCCATGGCGTCCAGGAGGCTTCAGGCACCAGCAGCTCCGGTTCCGCGTCGGCTCCACCATGGAAATGGACGGATCTGTCGTCATCGACCCTAGGACCTCCTCCTACGTGCCTCTCCATCATCATCTCTGGCGCCAAGCTGCCGCCAAGCCTTGTCCCACCGGAGCTCCGAGTCCATCTCTGCCCTGCGCCAAGTCCCTACCTCCTCTGCTTCGAGCTCCATCCAACGAGCCGCGACGGAGCTGCCGCCTCCCGAACTGCCATGGCGCCCGAGGCCTCCTTGCAGCACCTCCTCGCCGACCCACTACTTCCCCGCCTGCACCGAACGCCCCTGCTGCCTTGCATCGAGCAGAGTTACCGCTCACCTACATCGCCTCCCCTCGCGTAGTGTGGACCTCCTGCGCCAAGTCCGCTGTCGTCCAATTGCCGGAGATCGCCGTCCCGCGCCTGGAGCCGGCCTCTCCATCCCCTGTTCAGCGTGCCTGCAGCTGCTGCCGTGTCGTGCTCTGCATCGAGCTCGCACGAGTCGTCGAGCGCCCAGCATCCGCATTGACCAACGACCCTCCCTTTGTCAGATCCAGCCAGCCGCGCCCGTGAGGCCTAGCGCTCGAGCCGCTGGTCCACCGACCGGGCTAGGCCCAATGTGAGCAGCCCCAACCTCCCCTGTGCACTTCTGGGCCTGCCAGTTCCGGCCCGTTCCATTTTTTTCTGGCCTCTATGATTTTGCTAATTATCCGGAGAAACCAGTTTTGCAGTATAGCCCCTAAACTTCATGCATTTAATAACTTCACAACCGTGCATCAGATGTAAATAATTTATATATGTAAAATGACTAGAATTTCATCTAGTTTCATAATATCCAACTTTCATGCATGTTTAAAATGTTTAAAATGTTTAAAATGATGTTTTCATATATTTTCCCTTATTGCCATGTAAAATGTTTTAATTCATAACTAAATAACCGTAGCTCCAAACCTAACAAACTTTATATGTAAATGGGGTAGAAAAATGCCTAGTTTAACATGGTGTACTTGTTTTGCATGTTTAACAACTCTAAAAATTATGTTTAGGGCAGAACAGTACCAAACCTAAAATATGCACATGAGGGTTTTTTCAGACTTGTTGTTTGTTATTTCCGGCCTCATTTAAATTTGACTAGATAGTTAGTTTACTTATGCTTCACCTCTTGCCATGCTAACCAACATTTAATATTGTTGAGTACATAAACGGGAGAGAACTAAATAAGTCACGTGGTGCTTCATCAATTTGCAACTCGTTGCATATTGAACTCCACTTAATTTGTAGTTTTGTTTGTGCATTTTGCCATGCCATGCCTCATTAAACCGGACATGCATCATACTTGGTTGTGCATCATGCCATGCTTATGCGATGGTTGTTTACTATGTTGTTTGCTTCTTTCCGGGTTGCTTCTCTCGTTATCTTCGGTTTCGTTCTGGAGTTGTGAGGATTCGTTCGACTCCGTCCATTTGCCTTCCTCATGGACTCGTTCTTCTTCCTTGATGGATTTCAGGCAAGATGACCATACCCTCGAAATCACTTCTATCTTTGCTTGCTAGTTGCTCGCTCTATTGCTATGCCTATGCCGCGATACCTACCACTTGCTATATCATGCCTCCCATATTGCCATGTCAAACCTCTCACCCACCTTGTCCTAGCAAACCGTTGTTTGGCTATGTTACCGCTTTGCTCGGCCCCTCTTATAGCGTTGCTAGTTGCAGGTGAAGATTGGAGTTTGTTCCTTGTTGGAACATGATTATTGTTGGGACATTATACCTTGTTTACTTGAATGCACCTATATACTTGGTAAAGGGTGGAAGGCTCGGCCTTATGCCTGGTGTTTTGTTCCACTCTTGCCGCCCTAGTTTCCGTCATACCGGTGTTATGTTCCTTGATTTTGCGTTCCTTACGCGGTTGGGTTATAATGGGAACCCCTTGATAGTTCGCCTTGAATAAAACTCCTGCAGCAAGGCCCAACCTTGGTTTTACCATTTGCCACATAAGCATTTTTCCCTTGGGTTCTGCAGACTCAAGGGTCATCTTTATTTTAAACCCCCCCGGGCCAGTGCTCCTCTGAGTGTTGGTCCGAACCGAGCTGCCTGCGGGGCCACCTCGGGGAAACTTGAGGTTTTGTTTTACTTGTAGCTAGTCTCATCCGGTGTTGCCCTGAGAACGAGATACGTGCGACTCCTATCGGGATTTGTCGGCATATCGGGTGGCTTTGCTGGTCTTGTTTTACCATTGTCGAGATGTCTTGTAACCGGGATTCCGAGTCTGATCGGGCCGTCCTGGGAGAAGGAATATCCTTCGTTGACCGTGAGAGCTTGTGATGGGATAAGTTGGGACACCCCTGCACGGTTTGAACTTTCGAAAGCCGTGCCCGCGGTTATGGGCAGATGGGAATTTGTTAATATCCGGTTGTAAAACCTGACACTAAACTTAATTAAAATGAATCAACCGCGTGTGTAGCCGTGATGGTCTCTTTTCGGCGGAGTCCAGGAAGAGAACACGGTCTTGTGTTATCCTTGAACGTAAGTAGTTTCAGGATCACTTCTAGTTCACGACCGTGCTTTGCTTCTCTTCTCACTCTCATTTGCGTAAGTTAGCCACCATATATGCTAGTGCTTGCTGCAGCTCCTCTTCACTACTTTTCCTACCCCTTAAGCTTAAATAGTCTTGATCGCGAGGGGTGTGAGATTCCTGAGTCCCCGTGACTCACGGATACTTCCAAACAGTTTCAGGTGCCGATGATACCAGCGTAGGTGACACAACCCAGCTCGAGTGGGAGCTCGATGAAGATCGTGTTCGTTGTGTTGTTTCGTTTCCAGTTGATCAGTAGTGGAGCCCAGTCGGGGCGATCGGGGATCTATGCATTAGGGGTTGTCTTCTTTTATTTTGGTTCTGTAGTCGGACCTTGATTGTATTCTGGATGATGTAATGCTATATTTATGTATTGTGTGAAGTGGCGATTGTAAGCCAATTCTTTATCCCTTTCTTATTCAGTACATGTGATGTGTAAAGATTACCCCTCTTGCGACATGCCTACTATGAGGTTATGCCTCTAAGTCGTGTTCTGACACGTGGGAGATATAGCCGCATCGTGGGTGTTACAAGTTGGTAATCTGAGCCATCCCCGACTTAGGAGCCCCCTGCTTGATCGAATCGCTGACGTTGTTGAGTCTAGAACAAAATGTTTTGAGTCTTAGGATTATATATATCGGAGAGTAGTATTCTTTTTACTCCTCAGTCCCTTCGTCGCTCTGGTGAGGCCTCTTGACGTAGAGTTTTGACTCTTCTCTCCTCAAATTTCACTAATTTTTTTTAGGATCACGCGGGTATCTTGGAATCGTTCCGATGGTTTTGTGACGAGAACATTGTTCTTGGTGCCTCCTGACATTTAGGGGTTGTGGCAGTGTCCCAGGGAGTTGAGCTCCGAGGTGTTGTCATCACAATTATATCATTACAGTTCCGGAATACCTGAGTTCGCCGACATCGAAAATCTCTTTTATGTAGTTATTGGTGAGATAACCTTGATGCCACCTAGTACTGGGGCGGGAGTTCGGGAGTATTGCCATATCTTGTATAACGGATGGTTTTTGAAGGTTGAGGTAAATGATTTCCAAAGGTTTCTTGGTTATGTGTTGAAGGATGGATACAACTGGATGTAGGATTTGCTAGTTTTGTTTGAGATATTATGGTTCCCCTGTATCCCCAACACCTGATTGCATAACCAGAAAGTTTTGGGAGTTTATAAGTGGGAATTCAAGTAGCTCCTAGGATATCTTTCCGACAGATGTATGATATGAAATTGGGGTTCGACGTCTAGTGGTCCGCCTATCCACAGTTGGTTTTACAGTGGTCTTGTTGTGTCTTAAAGAGTCCTTGGCTATGCTGACTCGGGGATGCTTCGTATGTCATGTGCACTACCTTGTACATGAAGGTGCTGTACGATCGAGCCCGTGTGGGCCCCACCACGAAAACTTCGGACGAAATCTCTATCATATGTTTGTTCCGGCTTATTATGCAAGCCAATCCTTTGTTTTTGTTTTCAGTTGTGGTATTCGAGTTGCTTCAATGTCAGGTGTTGATTCCATACATTTTCCAAGCGTTGTTCTCATATTTCTATGTGAATACTAATCCTTCATGATAATCGAGATTGTCATGTCAATCCTTTTCAATTGGCGTGTTTCTCTTCAAGTGGATCCGACCATTTTCAACATCCGCAAGATCAACTCAAAGTCTTCTCAACGTGATTTGTTTCATCCGTTCCAAGTTGCTTTTGTTTTTTCCCGCCCTTCCAACCCTTTTTTTCAAGGACTCAGATTTCTTAATCAAGTATCCTTTTTATTGATGTGAAGTCTCTGCATTCTTTTCCGTCAATGTTCTTATCCGTTGATTCTCAGGAAGATACTAAGGAAGTTTCAAGTTCATCATTCGTCATTCTTTTCTTCTCCGGTGGATTCAATTCAAGCTTTGTCGATCATATCTTTTCCTTGGTTCAAATGCTTTCTCATGCCGGTGCACCTCTTGATCACCCACTTCTCCCCATTCATTTGTTCTGGAGTGCTGAAGATATCTCAGGAGATTCACGTTTCCATTCCCGATCCGTTCAAGTTATTTCGAGGTTGTTATCTCATCCAAGCCATTTAATTCAACCGATGCAATCTCTCTTCAAAACCTTTTCAACGGTGTTTCTTTTGAGTGGGCCGTAACCCACAGGTTTTTTTCCAGGATCTTACCTGACTCTTCTAATTTTCCCGGAGCTTTTCAAATTCTTTTCAAAGTTTGACGTAAGAATGACTTGTCATCAGTCATATGTATTTATCCATGATCTTTCAAATTCTTTTCATTGTTGGCTCAACCTCTTCGCTTTTCATTATTCCGGAGTGCCTCAATAATTCATGGTGGTGCTTCTCATCGTCATTCTCAACATTTGAAGACCGAAGAAGAGTTTCTCTAAAATCTTGGCCGTTCTCTCAAGATTCATGGTTCTAGCTTCATGCCATCCTCTCTTAGCTGGTTTCGATTGTGAGAATTCTTTCCACCCATCCAGAGCAATTCAGGAGTCTTTTCAGTTTGATTCTCTGAAGGCCATCATTTCAGATTTATTCATTTTCAGCTTTCAGCTCTCGTTCTTGAACTCTTTCGGTACATCATTCAAGTATTCCCTAATCAGCTCGTGATCTATTCATTCTCATGTATCTAAATTTCCCCAAGTATCTTTGCTCGTTTTCAATTCTTACCGGTGATTCATCCCTTTTACTTCGTTCGTTTTCAATTCTTACGGCGGTTCTTCCAAGATTCTTCTTCCTTCGGTTATCATATCAATTTATTCGTTCTTTCAAATCCTAACGGTGTTTCGTTGAAGACCTTATCAAGTTATCGATATCTCTCTTAATCCTTTCTACTGGAATAAGTTGTATGAAATCCATTGTGTGCCATCAATTTAAATTGGTGAAGGATAAGCATAATGTAATTCTTATTCTTGTTTCATCGAGGATATTCAATTCCTTATTCCGGAGGTTCATCAAATTCTCAGTTTCAATTGTTTCATCTTTTCTTTTCCAAGAGTTCCAAGCTCTCGCAATTATATCACCACAGACATTCATCTAAATCATTGCAAGGATTCACCTTGTGTTTTCAACTTCTCTTTCCTTTCATTTGATCATTCTTTTATTACCGGAGTTCTTCATGGAGGCTCTACATGATGGTTCATCAAGGATTTAATTCCTTCTCGAAGTGTTCATTGAGATTCTTTTCAGAGGAGCTCAAGCGTTCTTCATCTTGCGTTCCGAAGTGCAATTCTTTCTACCTTATCTTTCGAGGTGGTGTTATGTCACTCGTGAAAATTTCCCTTCGTGTTTCATGATTCACAAGTTGTCAGGATTGAGATATTTTAAACCCATAATTTTCATTTCGTTCACGAGATCTTTCTAACCCAATAATCTATTCATTGGAGTTATCTTGGCTTTGATTTCACCTAAAACCTTCCCTATGGAATGTTGCTATTATGGTGCTTATCAATGACCCAAGTTCTTCATTTATCCTCCTGGTGAAATAAGTTTCTCGTCTCCTTGTTGATATCAATCCAATCTTGTTTCCGTTAGTGGCAGATTGTCACCTCATAATCTTCAAGCCCACATCAAGCTTATTCATTTCGTTGTTGATAATCCAACAACTCCGTTCAACCTTTTCTTCGTAAGCATGCTCTTTCAATTTTATTTGCGAGAGTTGTCATTCTTCTTCTCCATTGTTTTCCTTCCAACATATACTCTTATACCCTGAAAACATCTAGGAGAGCCACGAAACCACTTTTCCGCCGCCGCAACCTTCTGTACCCGTGAGATCCCATCTAGGGCCTTTTCCGGTGATCTGCCGGAGGGGGAATCGATCACGGAGTGCTTCTACATCAACACCATAGCCTCTCCGATGATGTGTGGGTAGTTTACCACAGACCTTCTAGTCCATAGTTATTAGCTAGATGGCTTCTTCTCTCTCTTTGATCTTCAATACAAAGTTCTCCTCGATGTTCTTGGAGATCTATTCGATGTAATCTCTTTTGCGGCGTGTTTGCCGAGATCCGATGAATTATGGGTTTATGAATTTGATTATCTATGAATATTATTTGGTTTTTCTCTAAATTCTTATATGCATGATTTGATATCTTTGCAAGTCTCTTCGAATTATCGGTTTAGTTTGGCCTACTAGATTGATCTTTCTTGCAATGGGAGAAGTGCTTAGCTTTGGGTTTAATCTTGCGGTGTCCTTTCCCAGTGACAGCAGGGGTAGCAAGGCACGTATTGTATTTTTTCCATCAAGGATAAAAAGATGGGGTTTATATCATATTGCTTGAGTTTATCCCTCTACATCATGTCATCTTGCCTAATGCGTTACTCTGTTCTTATGAACTAATACTCTAGATGCATGCTGGATAGCGATCAATGTGTGGAGTAATAGTAGTAGATGAAGAATCGTTTCGGTCTACTTGACACGGGCCTGATGCCTATATTCATGATCATTTCCTTAGATATCAACATAACTATGCGCTTTTCTATCAATTGCTCGGCAGTAATTTGTTCACCCACTGTAATATATGCTATCTTGAGAGAAGCCACTAGTGAAACCTATGGCCCCCGAGTCTACTTTACATCATATAAGTTTCCGATCTATAGTTCTAGTTTACTATTTATTTTGCAATCTTTATTTTCCAATCTATACAAAAATACCAAAAATATTTATCTTATTATCTTTATCAGATCTCACTTTTGCAAGTGGCCTTGAAGGAATTGACAACCCCTTTATCTCGTTGGTTGCAAGGTACTTGATTGTTTGTGTAGGTACTAGGCGACTTGCGTGTAGTCTCCTACTGGATTGATACCATGGTTCTCAAAAGCTAAGGGAAATACTTACGCTACTTTGCTGCATCGCCCTTTCCTCCCAACGCATGCTCAAGAGGTAGCAAGAAGGATTTCTGGCGCCGTTGCCAGGGAGGTCTACGCTCAAGTCAAGACATACCAAGTACCCATCACAAACTCTTCTCCCTCCTAGGATAATAGTGTATTTATTCGGTCGTGGTCATCGAGGGTGATTCCTCCTTGACCACTCCCGATATGACTCTGTCGTGCAACCACACAAGTGTGAACCTCGAGGGTGGTTCCTCTTACGTTCACCTTGATGATTACATCGAGTGGAATTTGCCAAGGGTGATTCCTTGGGTTTCCCCTTAATGTTTGGACACATAGTTACCCAGACTTTACTTGAGACCATTGTTGAAGTCAGGTCCGCCCTGAGGGGTACCGGTGAGTTGTAGTGAAAGTTAGGCAGGCCCATTGAGCACCCCTGAGTTTTCCACAAGGCACGGCCGGGCATTCTGGGCCCTTGTCGTAAGTCCACGAGACGGGGCGACGGGTTCACATTATCGTGAGTCTTTGCTCGTCTCCGCGAGCCCCCAATGCACTAACAGGTTTGGGTATTTGTTATGAGTTAGCCTTTTGCCTTTACACACTTACCACCACGCGAGAATAGTTATGGGCCTCGGTGTCGTAATGTCAGCCAAAGCTTTGTCAGACGTCCAGTTCAGCATTGCGGCACGACTGGGCCAGCACCATCCATGTAGAGGTGGAGCCTGGACCCGCCCTGCTCACAACGACCCGGAGTGCAACGGGCGATGGGTCTAGACCCGGGAGTGCTTAGGATGTAGACCGGCGGGGACCTCTCTACTGAGCCTAGGTAGGGCTATTATGTGTTGATATTCTGAGGCTGGGCATTGACCCAGAAAAGTGTGTCCGGCCAAAGTGATCGAGCGTGTTGGGTAGCGTGGTGCACCCCTGTAGGGAAGATATATATTTGAATACCGTGTCCACGGTAACAGACGTTCGGACTTGTATCCTGATCTATTACAACTAGACTGGTTACTTGAGATATGTGATGGATATGTGGCTCCGGGATTGCTTTCTCGTAGGGAGTCGAGGAAGGATCTTTGGGCGTTAATGTTACAACATCCTTGTTAATTAAACTACTATTCTTTACTCTTCTACATGCTGCAAGATGCTTGGAGCTGCTTGAAGATGCTAGTCTTTGATAGGAAAGTCCTTCCCCTTTATTCTGGCACTCTATAGTTCAGTCCACAGATACGAGCCTTCATTTGATACCAATGCATACTTTGTATAGATCTGATGCTTGCGAGTATTTTGGATGAGCACTCACGGTTGCTTTTCTACCCCTTTCCCCTTGTTTCCTCTTTCCAGTTGTTGAAACTAGATGGTGGATCCTAGGAGCCAGATGCCACCCCGACCACTACTACTGCCACCTGGAGGATGCCTACTTCTACATGGAGACCACCGACGACCAGGAGTAGTTAGGAGGTCCCAGGCAGGAGGCCTTGCCTCTTCGTTCGTTGTTGCTTTTGTGTTTTCCTTCTTAAGGCATCCTTGTTTAATTTATGTCTGTACTCAGATATTGTTGCTTCCGCTGACTCTTGTGTACCGATCTATGTATTCGAGCCCTCGAGGCCCCTGGCTTGTAATATGAAGCTTGTTTTATTTGAATTTGTGTCTAGAGTTGTGTTGTGATATCTTCCCGTGAGTCCCTGGTCTTGATCATACACATTTGCGTGTATGATTAGTGTATGGTCGAATCAGAGGCATCACACCTTTGCTCTCCCGCGTTTGTATTGTGCATGCTTTCATGTGGGACATGCATGCAAATCTTTGTACTCACCATGATACAATATACAATCATTCACACTAGCGTGTATCTTTTGTACTTCAAGTTCCAATGGGCAAACAATTTTCTTCGCTTCATTCGTGCTTCTGGGGGGCACATTATCTTTCGGAAGAATTTCTTTGAAAAGACCTAGCAACTCTATGAAGCCCTTGTTTGACAGACCGTTTTCTGCTTTAAATCTGAGAAGTGCCAGGGTGGTAGTCAACTTGGAATATTTCTTTTTGCAACCTGGATACAATTCTTTATTGTAGTCCGCATCAATGGTTGGTAGATCCTTGTACCCAATCATATCCTTTTTTGGGCCCTTGGAATCTGCAATCATTGCAGCAAAATGTGGCATATCAAGATCATCGTCATCTGCATCGCCGTCTTGGTTTTCTAGTGGGTGTTTCGGCTTTCCGGTGTTCCATTGGTAGCTTGAGGCCTCTGCCCAATTTTAGATACAACATCCATGTGACACTGACCGGGGTTTGGCATCTCGCAGCTATTGGGGGGATGGACCCTGGGCAGGCAATGGAAATCAGATCCCTTTCTAAAACACCGGGGATAGCAACGCCCCTCAATTCGGCTTGCCCTTGGTCGGCTTCCCAGCGCAACCCAGCCCAGACGGCTGGGGCATACCGGCCGGATCCCCCAAGTCAAGCCTTCATCGAGAAACCAACATGGCTATATTGTGCCAACCTTTAAGCCGGCCCCGGCTAGCGCGTTTGCCATGCCGACCAAGCCCCCGTCTAGGGTGGGCGGCGCCTCGGAGGTGCGAACCTGTAGCAAGATGGCGCGGCTGTCCCATGACGACCAATGCATCATGCCTACAGTACCCAACAGTCAGCCGTACCCGCGCCCGACGGGCCCGGTACGACCCGCACCCGACGGACCCGGTGCCTTGCTGCCGGATCCAAGGCACTAACATCCTGGCCTCGCGCCCATGTAACTTTGCCATTGTAACCCTGGGGGCTTGGCCCATAAAACCCCCTAGGAGGCCTCCATGCACGGGGCGACCACTAGTAGAACAGACACACACACCCGCGGAGAAGGAGCAGCCTATACACTGGCCTATCTTCCTTCTTCCTCGAAACAACTCTAGGAGCAAGCTTGTACCATCCACATATGAACCGCACTCGGCAGGACTAGGGGTATTATCTCTCCGGAGAGCCCCGAACCTGGGTACGTCTTGCGTCTCTCGCTCGCTCGTACCAACCTTGCTTCTGGAGCCCACCGGCTGCCTCTTGCCTACCCCTCCCTTTAGCCCCCCTGTGGCATCTGCCGTGCGCCCACCATGACAGTTAGCGCCCACCGTGGGGCAGCTTGAGGTGCCTGCCAGACACACATTCTAGATGGGGCCCTTCATTGACTTCGGCGAGCTCAGCATGCACACCCTGGTCTCTGTGCCCGGCGTGGCGTTGGCCGGTTATGCTGCTTCGTCCGATGCTCCCTTCGGCGCGTTGCGCCCCCCTAATGAGTACCCTAGCGGGGTGCTCGACTTCACCGATTTGCCCGTCCCCCTCGGTGACAACATCTCCGCCGACGTGGCGGATCTCTGCGTCCGGGTAGAGGTGCTCGCCACCGACTTCGGCTCCACTTCGTCTAGCGCCGCGAAGAAGGCCCAGCCACCAGGGCCACAGTGGAGCGCGCTAGCGTGGCCGACCCACTGCGCGCCACAATGCAGAACCTCATTATCCCTATCGCCAATGCTGTCAATGCTACCAATGCCACCCAGGCCCTGGCCCAGCTCGAGGAGGGGCGCAAGCGCCTGCTGGACGAAGCCCAGATGCTTGCCGCCACGCGGCGCCACTTGGATTTCGTTCAGCGGGAGCGCAACGCCGCATACGGCTTCACGCTAGCCGCAGCTGAGCCCAGCCGGGTTGCTGAGGTGCGAACCCATGGCGACGCCATCGGTCATGCGCTGGGCGTGGTTCCGCCCATCTACGACACCCGCGTCAAGAACATGCGCGCCGCGCAAGCGGCCACCGTCGGCATGGCGCAGTTGCGGGGTGAGGAGCTGCAGGAGCGCCTGTAGTGCATGACTGAACTTCTTAGCGCTGCGAACATGCAACAAGACCACCTTGACTGTCCCGCGGGATCCATCGCGCGGCACCAAAGACTCCAACCAGCTGAACAAAGCATCCTTACCACCCCTAGCGGCTCATTTCGGTCAAACTCGAACCCGGTGCAACCGCGCCCTGACGGCTGGAGATGACTTGGGAAACGAGCCAGCTCCAGGAGACCGGCGCCAGCAAGACCCTCTCGTGCGATCCGGCCGACATGCTCATCCCACTTCTGCCGATCTGGCTCCCCGCGGCCCTGTCACAAGCTGGCTGGGCCCGCGTGCCATCGATGACACTGATGCTCGTAACCACATCGAGCAACTCCCCCTCTCCCTGGAGCTCGAGGAAGATAACACAGTCGGTCCGGCTTGCTTCGGTCCGTGCATCCGGGATGAGCCATTGATCAAAGGGTTCACGCTGCCCCGTGACGCCCCCAAGTACAACGGGACCGTGATACGTCCATTTTGCATCATGTTTTCTTACTGTTTATTCATGACGTTTCTATGCATAATAATGAATTTTGGAGTAATTCTATTGCCTTTTCTCTCATAATATGCAAGGTACACACAAAGAGGGAGATTTCCAGTAGCTGGAGATCTGGACCTGGAAAAGCTACGTCAGGCACCTATTCTGCACAACTCCAAACAAGCTGAAACTTTATGAAGATCTTTTATGGAATATATGAGGAATATTGGAGCCAATAAGTACCAGAGGGGGCCCACTAGGTGGGCACAACCCACCTGGGTGCGCCATGGAGCCCAGGCGTGCCTTGGTTGGTTCTGCTCCCCTCGGCCCACCTCCGGTGCCCATCTTCTGGTATATAAGTCATTTTGACCTAGAAAAAAAATCAAGAGAGGACTTTCGGGACGGAGCGCTGCCGTCTCCAGGCAGAACTTGGGTAGGAGCACTTTTTCCCTCCGACTAAGCGATTCCGCCGGGGGAAACTGCCTCCTGGAGGGGGAAATCATTGTCATCATCATCACAAACAACTCTCCCATCTTGGGGAGGGAAATCTCCATCAACATCTTCAACAACGCCATCTCCTCTCAAACCCTAGTTCATCTCCTGTGTTCAATCTTTCTACCAGTACTATAGATTGGTGCTTGTGGGTGACTAGTAGTGTTGATTACATCTTGTAGTTGGTTAGTATATGGTTTATTTGGTGGAAGATTATATGTTCAGATCCATTATGCTACTTAACACCCCTACGATCTTGAGCATGTTTATCACTTGTGAGTAGTTACTTTTGTTCTTGAGGTCACGGGAGAAATCATGTTGCAAGTAATCATGTGAACTTGATATGTGTTCGATATTTTGATAGTATGTATGTTGTGATTACCTTAGTGGTATCATGTGAACGTCGACTACATGACACTTCACCATATTTGGGCCTAAGGGAATGCATTGTGGAGTAGTTATTAGATGATGGGTTGCGAGAGTGACTAAAGCTTAAACCCTAGTTTATGCGCTATTCCATAAGGGACTGATTGGATCCAAAAGTTTAATGCTATGGTTAGGATTTTGTTGGATTGCGGGTTCCGGCAAACCCTTGAGGTCCGAACACTGGGGTGCGCATGAAGATCCATCTCTCCCTAGCTCACTCTTGCAACGATCTCTAGGACTAGCTCGCCGAATCCAAGGGGTAAGTGACACGAGAGTTTATACTGGTTCGGGCCACCGTTGTGGTATAATACCCTACTCCAGTGTGGTGTGGTGGATTGCCTCGTGGGCTGAGGATGAACTAGTATAGTGGACGAACAGCCTCCTGAGGAGAGGTGTTCTTGAGCTCGATGAGCTGGTGTGTTTGAGGATCGTCCAAATGATCCGTCTAGTTGAGCCCCCTGACTATGGTGGTGGCTAGCCCTATTTATAGAGGCCCTGGTCCTTTTCCCAAATGTTTAGGCGGGAAAGGAACCCACAACGGCCAATTTCGAAGGGAGACAACCAGTATAAGTTATCCTGACAAAAGGTGGTCTTCGCCTGCCAAAGGCTCTGGTGGTGACGCCACCATGGGCTCCGCGGTGACCTC
Organism: Triticum urartu; assembly: GCF_003073215.2. Lineage (NCBI taxonomy): Eukaryota > Viridiplantae > Streptophyta > Magnoliopsida > Poales > Poaceae > Triticum > Triticum urartu. The sequence goes on along the minus strand of NC_053026.1, from coordinate 158,348,656 downwards.
CGTTCTGCCATCCTGCTGGTCTTGGTCTTGTTGCACCGATATGGAAACCTTTGCCTGATGCCTCGGGACTTCTCGCCTACGCCCGCTTCCTTAGCACCAAAGTGGAAACTGGCACCCTATGCTCACTGGCGCCCGCCTGGCCTTGGTCGTCATGGCTCATATCACGCGGACCTCGCGAGGTGCCCCTTGCATAGATATCTCCGCTCCTTAGGAGCCAGCCTAGCGAGGCCGCCCCTGGGGAGGTCTTGGTGTCGTCCGCCTCGCGAGGCTTGGCCCCTCGCGAGGGTCTTGAGTGGTTGCTGATCAAGATGGGCCATACCAGGACGTTCGTGGAGCCACGCCCTAGGCCGCAGGCAGGCAAGTCTAGGTACCCCTATTCCCAGGACGCCGACAGTAGCCCCGGGACCAAGGTGCGCTCGGACATGGCTTCGAGGCGAAGCCAAAGGGCAAGTGCGGAGCACCACGGGCCCCAACCGCCTGTGGCCTCGATTGACACGTGGCGATTGATAGGTCGTGGGCGTCTTCGCTTCCCCACTGCCTCGCCAACTTCCCGACTTGACGAGAACCTGCTGCATGCAGAAGAAAATCATCATTACCTTAGATCGTGGAGGTCTGCAGTTGGCCTCCCTGTGGCTATAAATGAGGAGAGGGGCGGAGCCCCCGTTGCTCATTTCTTCCTCCATTCCGCTTGCTTCTTCTTCCTGCTCCTTGCTGCGACACCCATGGCGCCGATACGGAGGCTCTCTGCCGCTGAGAAGGGGAAAACCCCTCGCGAAGAGCTTGGGCCACTCCTATCGAAGAAGAGGCTGGTCCGCTCCCGTGACATAGTCGTGAGGCCGGAGGTGACGGGGCCTTGTTACGAGCGGCCTCCCCGTGGCTACCCGCTGCCTTTGTACGCTTGGGCAGAAGGCTCCGGAGGACGAGGCAGTGACCAACACCTCTCACGCCATGGCCGCGGTGGCCGTGTAGTGGTGGTGCGCGTTGCCGCCCCGCGAACCTACGCCGAGGGCTCCTCGCGAGAACTCGTGGTGTGGGCAGCGATGCCACTGCGCACGTGGGTCCGATTCCCGCCATTCTTTGCCGTAGTGATGCCGCCAAGGGGGCCGCTCGAGTTGTGGCTGCAGCACGCCGAGTGCGGCACCCCGGCGACGGGAGCAGAGGTTGAGGCTATCTCCCAGGGCAAGATCTTCATGACCCGCGGATGGGGCGAGATTGCCCGTGTCTACCGCGCGGAGGGGCCCCTCGCCATCCATTTTGAGTACAACGGCGCCTCCACGATGTTCCTCAAGGTCTTCGATGAGGAAGCCCGCCGCCTGGAGTGCTGTCCTGAAGGGATCCCCAGGATAGCGCAGGGGCAGGCGCTGGGCCCTCCCACGGTCCTGCCGACGTCTCCTCCAGCAGTAGCGATGGTGCTTTGGAGTACATCAACTCTCCCGAACCATGGGCACCGGATAATCTGCTGGAAGCGCTGCGAGGCGCTTCCATTGTGGATGAGCACAGTGTCCTTATGGGCACGGTCATTGAAAGGGTTCAGTCCGACAAGAGCGGACTAACCGAAGCCCGCAGCAGACCGTTGACAGGTTTTGAGGTAAGTAGCGCAAAAAGGGAGAAAATCCCAATATAGACAGTAGCCCCTGAGACACTGTCCGGTGTTCCGAAAGAAAAAACCGGACAAAGGATCAATCTCCTATTGCAGGAAACTAACTAAATTTGTCTGAAATGTATGTGCAGGCGTCGCTATTGGCCGCGGCCTCATGTACTGCTGAAGTCTCTAGACTGAAGCAGAAACTGGCGGAGGCCGAGGAGGAGCTGGGCCTAGTGAAGAGGCAGCTCCAGGAAAAACAAGGTAAGTAATAACCTGTTATGGATTCGAAAAAGGGAAAATGATATGCAATGACCGAAATACCATGATGTGAACAGAGGCGACGACCGAGGTCAAGGCCCTGAAAGTGGCCCTGGTCGAAGCCGAGGGGAAGGCTGTCAAGGAGCAGGCCGCCCGTAAGAGGCTCAAGGCCCAGGTCAACGAAGTCCAACAGGACCTCTAGGACTTGGTGAGGAAGTGCCAGACCTTGGAGCACAATGCATCGGCCCAAGAGGCCGAACTTGCCAAGGCTTGTAAGAGTGCGGAGGCGGCCCAGATTGAAGCCCAGGACGCCCTCCATGAGATCCAGGAGGCGAGGAAGATCGCGGCGGGTAAGGCATTCAATATGCAAATCAGGAGTGTGAAGAGGAAATTTCTTTTACTAACCTGGATTCAGAGTTCTCCAGTGGCCTTTGTTGATCTGCCACGCAGTGTGATTGATGCTGCGGAGTTCTTCTGAGCCAAAGAAGGGAGCTCCACTGAGAAGCTGTTCTGGTCGCAATATTGCGCGCAAGAACATATGGTACCCTTCAGCGATCAGCTGAAATAGCTGGTCGAGCTGCACAGGGTGGCCGAACTGGCCATGAAGGATATGATAATCCAGCTGTGGCCAACCGAAGCTATTCCCAGCAGCTACTTCGGCCTCGTGAAGAAGCTGGTGGATGCCTGTCCTTGGTTGGATGTCATCAAGCGGTCCGTCTACATCGAGGGCGCGCGTCTGGCCTTCTCTTATTGCAAGGTCTGGTGGGCGAAGCTGGACGCTGTCAAGCTAGCGACCGGGGGGCCTCCGGAGGGCAAGGAGCACCGCACACCTGAGCGATACTTCAGCGATGTCTTAGAGGGGTCCCGCATTGTTGCGGATCATTGTGCGAAGGACACCATCTTTGAATGAATGTATTTGAGCTCCCTTTGCCTTGTATAATGAAACAAAGTGTTTATGCAATATAATGCTTATTATGTTTTTAAATTTTTACTTCCTGTGCGGCCGTGTTGCATGAAATCTGAGTGTTAACCAGTCATCGTCTTCTGCCCCCATGTAGGTAGTATGGGGGTGTTCGGGATGGAATCTAACCAATCTTGAACCAATTAGATGGTCCTTGAAGGAGTTGTTTAGTGCAACGAACCAGGCAACCAAACTATGCGGCTGTAACGCCCTCACTTAGCAATAGGAGTGCGACAATAAAAACATGGGCGCAGCCCCTAGTATCCGAACTAGAGTGCTATAAGCGTCTGATCGGGAAGTACCAATCCTTTGTGTAATGCGGAAGAAATCTCCAATGATTTGCAACCTCCGAACAGCTGACCGACTCTCTCCGCATCATGACAGTCAATTTTCGGCTTTCTCTACCGAGGTGCTCCTTTGGATAAACCAAGGAACAATCGCAGTAGTTCTCCCTTTACTACCTTAGCCAATATAGCGGAACGTAAGGTAGCAAGCACAGGAGACGGGCAACCCAACTATTGACCAAAGACATGATTCGGAGCCAATGCATATAATGCTAAATTCGGGGTGCCGAACTATACTTATAAAAAGTGTTCGGACATTTGTTGCCGTAATGTGGGGTGCTATGAAGCCCTTGGCAGACACCAAGCATACCAATGTGTACGGGTGCTACCTGATAGGATTATCCACAGGGGAGCTTAAAAAAGAGAGAAAGAAAACAGAAAAGGTACGAAGGTAAAAAGCTAGAGCCCTACAGCTCCAGCCGCAAACTATTCTCATTGTAATTTAACTAGTACGTCAAGGCGCATTGATACAAGTAGTGCGATAAGCAATAGGCTATTTGACATGCCAAAACCAAGGGAGAGCTGCATGTGGGTCCTGAAAAACTGGTAGAGTTATTGTTAACGGAATCACCTAAAAGTCCCCCATATGTCTGCGTTTCTCGCCATCTTGGTGTGTTTATCCTTCAAGAGGACCGATGAACAGACCACCAGATGGTGCCTGTGGGATTGAGACCTGAAATGGAAACAAGTAAAAGTGAAACTATGTGTGTATCCGATGTCAGTTGAGCCGTACTACGGGCCACAAGCTAGCTATGCCTCCATCGATGCCCATGAGATTTTGAGTGCGTAGTCATGTACGCGTGGCAGGAATGCCACCACTTGATCGGAACTATGATGGAGGCCGGATTGCTAGTCGAGCTCCTGACCAGATGAGCTCTCCTGCTGCAGAGTAGTTCGGACCCTCTTAACGATGTCCGTGGGCTCGGCAGCCGAATTAAGGTTCTTCTTGAGAAGGCCGCTCTGTACTTCTTCCGCTAAGGCAGCTGTGTGCTCTTCTGTACGGAGGGAGTGTTCTGTATTTTCATTGACTGTTATGATGCCGCATGGACCATGCATCTTTAGCTTGAGATAAGCATAGTGTGGTACTGCATTGAATTGAGCGAACACGGTTCATCCAAGCAGTGCGTGATAACCGCTACGAAAGGGGACGATATCGAAGATTAACTCCTTGCTTCGGAAGTTGTCCGGATATCCGAAGACAACCTCTAGTGTGATTTAGCCCATACAGCGGGCTTGTACACCTGGTATGACTCCTTTGAAGGTAGTCCTAGTGGGCTTCATCCGAGATGGGTTAATGCCCATTTTTCACGCTGTATCCTGATAGAGCAGATTGAGGCTGCTACCTCCGTCCATAAGGACGCGAGTCAGGTGGAACCCATCAATTATTGGGTCTAGGACCAGTGCGGCTGAGCCACCGTGACGGATACTGGTCGGATGATCCCAGCGATCAAAGGTGATCGGGTATGACGACCATGGATTAAATTTTGGGGTGATTGGCTCTATCGCGTAGATGTCCCTGAGCGCACACTTGCGCTCCCTCTTGGGGATGTGGGTAGCATATATCATGTTCACCGTTTTGACCTGAGCGGGAAACTTCTTCTGTCCCCTGTGTTCGGTTGCTGGGGTTCTTTGTCATCGTCCTCGCTTTGCGATCCCTTTTCCCTGTTCTCGGCGTTTCATTTGCCGGCCTGTTTAAAAACCCAACAATCTCTATTTGTATGATTGGGTGGTTTGTCTGGGGTGCCATGAATCTGGCACGGACGATCAAGTATGCGGTCCAAGCTGGATGGGCCTAAATTGTTCTTTTGGAATGACTTCTTCCGCTGACCGGACATAGAGCCCCTGAATCTGGCATTGACTGCCATGTCCTTGGTGTTATCACTGTTGTTTCGACGCTTCTATCTATTGCGTCGAGACTTGTCCTTTCTACTTTTAGCTTCAGGGGTGCCATCGTCGCTTGCATTGTTTTTGCTACGGGCCAACCAATTGTCCTCGCCCGCACAAAAGTGAGTCATGAGTGCCGTGAGGGCTGCCATGGATTTTGGCTTTTCTTTGCCAAGGTGGCAAGCGAGCCATTCGTCGCGGATGCTGTGTTTGAAAGCTGCTAGGGCTTCGGCATCTGGACAATCGATGATTTTTTTTCTTTTTAGTTAAGAACCTAGTCCAGAATTTCTTGGCGGACTCTCCGGGCTGTTGAACTATATGGCTTAAGTCATCAGCGTCCGGAGGTCAAACATAGGTACCTTGGAAGTTATCGAGGAAGGCCTCTTCCAAGTCCTCCTGGCTGCCAATAGAATTTGCAGGCAGACTGTTGAGCCAGTGGCGAGCTAGCCCCTTGAGTTTTAAAGGGAGGTATTTGATGGCGTGGAGGTCATCGCCGCGGGCCATATGAATGTGGAGAATGAAGTCTTTGATCCACACCGCGGGGTCCGTGGTTCCATCGTATGATTCTATATTCACGGGTTTGAACCCTTCTGGGAATTCATGATCCAGGACCTCATCAGTGAAGCAATGAGGATGTGCGGCGCCTCTATGTCGGGCCATATCGCGACGTAGCTCTGATGGAGTCCGTCTGCGGTTTTGATCCCGCGCATGACTAAATTTGTCACGTCCGAATTGGTGGCCGTTGTCGCATGTCGAGGCACGTCCTCGCGATCCATAGATTGATCTAGTATGTCCTGCTTTATTGTTCAGGTTTTGCCGGAGGTCATATGTATGACCGTGGGCTAATTTACCTCTACCTGTGCGGTTTGGCGATGCTGGCTCGTGTTCGGCGTGAGGTTCCATTTTGTCCCGACCACATGGTGGTCGGTCAGCCAAATTGTACGATGGAGGTATCTATTCCTACGCCTCCTCGTCAAACTGAGGTAGTAATTTGCGCTTTGGGTAGCTTTTGGTTGGGCGCATGAGGCCGTATTCTTCGACTGCTAGGACATCGGTCCATTTATCATTGAGCAGATCTTGGTCAGCCTGAAGTTGCTGCTGCTTCTTTTTCAGGCTCCTTGCAATGGCAATTAGCTGGCGCTTGAAGCGCTCCTGCTCCAGAGGTTCCTCAGGCACGATGAAATCATCGGTGCCGAGGCTCACCACATCCTCGGAGACCGGAAGATAACTTCCGTCCTCTGAGTCTTCGTGTGTGGCCTGCTTGCCAGGGCTAGCCTGCCCATCTTCCCGTTCATCTTGTTCATTAGCTATTTGAACGGGGTCTTCGTTGTCTTCGACACCTTCTGGAGTATTATCTTCTCCTGTGCCGGTGTTGCTGTCTTTACTGCGGCATGACTTAGAGTGGCACCACTGACGCCGGCGCTTGGATTGTATTTCTGAAGGTTTATCCTCGGCTGGATCTTCCTTGTCATCGCTGCTGTTCTCCTTTGGTGCATCTACCATGTATACATCATACGAGGAAGTGGCCGTCCAGCGTCTGGTGAATGGCGGGTTCTGGGCCTCTTCTTCTCCGGCATCGTCGTCCATACCGTCGATGTCCTCGGAGTCATAATCAAGTGTGTCGGTCAAATCCTCGACCGTGGCGATGAAGTGGGTGGTGGGTGGGAATCAAAATTATCCACCATCAGCCCCTAGTTCGAACCGGATATAGTTCGACTATGAGTCCTCTGCCAAGGACAGGTTCTTTAACGAGTTTAGCACATCACCTACTGCGGCGCTGAACTTGAAGATTGATAAACGATCAAGTTCGGCGTCCGCGGGCTCATGTGGTTCAGAACTTACTGCCCGAGACGAGTCAGGAGTTCCGGTGACAAAGACGTTGTGAGAGGTTAAGTCTATGTGCGGCTCCAATGCCGTGGAATCCGTGGCCTCCGTGGTGGGGTTGATCCTCCCGTCCTCGGATGGTGCAGTCTACTCCGACTCTAAGGCCAGAGCGGTTATAGGAGCGATCTCCTGGATGCGGTATGATGACAGATTTAGGTCATGATCACCAGGGTGACTGTGGGTGGCAGCCGCGGTCTCGACTCCGGCAAAGATCAAGTCTCCACGGATGTCCGCAACATAGTTCAAGCTCCCAAATCCGACCTGATGGCCAGGGGCGTAGCTTTCGATCTGCTGTAGATGGCCAAGCGAATTAGCCCGCAATGCGAAGCCGCCGAACACAAAGATTTGTCCGGGGAGGAAAATTTCTCCTTGGATAGCGTCATTATTGACGATTGAAGGGGCCATCAAACCTTTTGGCGATAGCACAGTGGAACTCAATGAAAGCACTAGTGTCGGTGTCAAAACCGGCGGATCTCGGGTAGGGGGTCCCGAACTGTGCGTCTAATGTCGATCGTAACAGGAGACAAGGGACATGATGTTTACCCAAGTTCGGGCCCTATCTATGGAGGTAATACCCTACATCCTTCCTGATTGATATTGATGAATACAAGTATTACAAGAGTTGATCTACCTCGAGATCGTAATAGCTAAACCCTAGAGGTCTAGCTGGTATGGCTATGATAATGAATCTCTCCTATCCGAACTAAGTCCTCTGGTTTATATAGACACCAGAAGGATCTAGGGTTACACAAGGTCGGTTACCAAGAAGGGAATCTACATATCTGGTCGCCAAGCTTGCCTTCCACGCCAAGGAGAGTCCCATCCAGACACGGGTGCAGTCTTCGATCTTCGTATCTTCATAGCCCATCAGTCCGGACCATGGCAAATAGGCCGGACGCTCGAGGACCCCTTAGTCTAGGACTCCCTCACCTGGAAGCCCCCAGCCCCCTCGTCCTGATGGTGGTTGTCGTTTCTCCTTGGTGCTGGCGGTAGCGGAGGGAGGCCAGTGTTGCCCTGAGGGTGGTCCTCACGAGGCTGCTCCCTCCAAGGGCCCTCGCGAGGCTGGTCCTCCAGTGGTCCTCACGAGGCCGGTCACGCCACTCCTGGCGGGGGCCGCGGTCGTCCCAGCGTCCTCCACTTCGTCCACCTCCTCGGCTGTAGCCTCGGTCATTGCGCTCGGGGCATCGACCGAAGCGCCCATCTCGGATGGCCCTGAGCTCCTGACAGTCGCTGGTGTTGTGGCCATGAACATTGTGGAAGGTGCAGAATGGGCGGTTGGCCCTGGATGATTCGGGGTGGTCCCGGACGCGCTTCATCTCTGGCTCCGCCGTGAGCACGGCAGCCCCCTTGTGCTTTACGTCCTTGGTCTTTACCTTCTTGTCCTCCTCGTCAGCAGCTGGGAGCTCGAGGAGAGAGAGGCGCCCTTCCTCAGCCTTTGCGCACTTGGTTGCCATGCTGAACATCTCCAGGGCTGAGCATAGCTCCTCGTGGATGGCGAGCTCCTCCTTCATCTTTATGTCATGGACGCCAACGGAGAACGCAGAGATGATGGCCTCATCTGTCACCTTGGGAATCTTGAGGCAAACGCTGTTGAAGCGCTGGATGTACTTCTGCAGGGTTTCCGCTGGTTGCTGCTGTCGGATCTCGAGCTTCGGCAAAACCCTCAAGGTTCGAACACTGGGGTGTGCGCGAAGATCTCCCCCTACCGGTCCACGTCCTAGCTTCGCGAAGATCTCAAGGTCAAACTTGACGAACTCGCAACATAAAGGACACAAGATTTATACTGGTTCGGGCCACCATTGTGGTGTAATACCCTACTCTAGTGTGGTGTGGTGGATTGCCTTTTGGGCTAAGGATGAACAGTACAAGGGGAAGAACAGCCTCCTGAGGCGAGGTGCTCTTGTGCTTGGTGGGCTTGTGGTTGTTTGGATCTCATCCCCTAGCTATGGTGGTGGCTAGTCCTATTTATAGAGGCCCTGGTCCTCTCCCCAAATATTGAGCGGGAAGGGAGCCAACAACGGCCAATTTGAAAGGGGACAGCTAGTACAACTTATCCTGACAAAAGCAGTCTTCGCCTGCAAAAGGCTCTGGTGGTGATGCTGCCCTGGGCTCCATGGTGACCTCCGTCTTGCCGTCCTACTGGTCATGGTCTCGTTGCACTGATATGGAAACCTTTGCTTGACACCTCGGTACTCCGTGCCTGCGCTTGCTTCCTTAGCACCAAAGAGGAAACAAGGATACTGTGCACGCTGGCGCCCACCTGATCTTGATCGTCATGGCTCACGTCATTGGAACCTCGCGAGGTTTGCCTTGCCTTGAACTCTCCGCCCCTCGCGAGCCAGCCTGGTGAGGGTGCTCCATAGGAGGTCTTGTGTCGTCCGCCTTGTGAGGCTTGGCCCCTCGCGACGGTCTTGAGTGATTGTTGGTGAAGATGGGCCGTATGGGCCCGCTCACAGAGCCACATCGTGGGCCGCAGGTAGGCAAGTCTGGGGCCCCCATTCCCAAAACACTGACAGTAGCCCTCGGGCCCAAGGCGTGCTTGGGCTTGGCCTCGAGGCAAATCCAAAGGTCAAGTGTGGAGCGCCGCGGACCCTAATAGCCTGCGGCCTTGGTCGACGTGTCGCGGTTGATTGGGCGTGGGCGTCTTCGCTTCCCCACGCCGCCTCGGCAACTGCTCGACTATCAAAAGGCTGGCGTAGACAGCGCTTGCCTTCGCTGCTTCCTTTCGTCTTGCTCCAGATCCCCTTCTCACTCCCTGCTTTTGAAATCTCTAGATCTACTCCCATCCTTTCCCGCATCAACGACCAATGGCGCCCTGGAGGGTCAAGCCCGCCTCATTGTCGGCTTGGTATGAGCTAGCCCTCGACGCGCCTAATGTCTCAGAGAAGAACGTCGCCGCCACGCGCTTGCTGACGGCGGGGGAAAGCAATGAAAAGCGGAAGACCGGGCTCCGGGCCGGCTCCAACGTGCCAGAGCACGAGGGAAGCACCTTCTTCCCTTTCTTTACAAGCAGCATCATCGCGGGGCTGGTTCCCCCCTTTTCTGACTTCTTCTTCGAGGTCCTGGACCACTACGGACTGCAGGCGCTGCATCTTCATCCCAACTCTATCCTTCTCTTGTCGATTTTCTCCGACTACTGCGAGGCGTACCTCGGCGTGATGCCGTCCATGGCTCTGCTGCGCCACTATTTCTTCCTCCGCATCAAAGATGGCCATACCTCCGGGTGTGCCAATTTCATCACGGCCGGTAAGGCCAACTCAATCTCGAAGACTGGGAAGAAGGCCGACGGCTTCCGGAGCAAGTGGGCCATGATGGACGCCAAGTGCATCCACCCACGCTTGACGCTGCCCCAGTCCGACAAGGGGTAGTCTCGTGCGAAGCTCACTAACGAGCGGGCGACGTTGGTGCTGGAGCAGATGAACGCTGACCTGAAGCCGGGCAATGCGAAGGAAGCGAAGGTGACATGGGCCATGCTCCTGAGGGAATTCCTGATGCTGCGCGTAGCCCCACTCCAGACGCGTACGCGCCCCTTGTGGGAGATTGGGAATGAAGAGGACAAGGTTCGCCTGAGCCCGAAAGCCTTGTCCGATGATGAGCTGGTTGTGGATCTCCGCATCCTGGTCGGGGACGACCAGGAGTACCCGCCGAATGTCTTTGCTCCCTTGTTCCGCCGCAAGGACGGGGTGCTAGTCGTGGTCTCTAGGCCGATCTTTGACAGGCGCGGACTGGTGCCACCGGCGCCCACCGGGGCCCCTGTGGTGCTGACGCCGGTGGAGATGTCTTTTGGTGAGTCCCGCGGGGAGGAAGAGGAGGAGGAGGAAGACTCGGAGGAGACTCCTGAAGGGACGGGGGAGACCTCCCCCTTGAGCAAAGCTGACATCCTCTGCACCCTTCCTGACGACGACGAGGCTGACGCCCGCCCGAAGAATGGAGAGCCGCCCGTCATCCCGACGAGGGACCGATCAGGGTTGATCTCCCCGGACGCTGCTTCTGCTCCGACGCCGCCTGGAGCCGCTTCCGGCCCAGCTGCCGCTCCTGCTTATGCTTCTGGAGCTGGCGCGCCCATGCCTTGGGTTGCGAAGCTTTCCCGCTTCAAGATCCCGAAGCGGAGGGACTATGTCACGGCGGATCAGTAAGTGTCCCCGTCTTGCCTTGTTCTTGCTGTTGATGCTTGTTTCTGACTCTTTTTCCTTGTTGTGTAACCAGGCTGACGCCTACAGCGAAGAGGAGAAGGGAGAGTGAGGTGGTGCTGCTTGAGTCCGGGTCACCTCCTGCGACCGCGCCCCTCTCCATGAGAAAAGGTGGGGATGGTGCTCGTGCTTCTCCAGCCCGATCATCCTCGCGAGGCTGGGTGGAGCATCCTCGGGAGGAGTCAGCCCCCGAAGCGCCGCAGACTCAGGAGGCGCCAGCGCCCGACTCGGGTTCCGAGGTCCGAGAAGCTCAGGAGCTTCCTGCCTCCTAGCCCATGGTGACGATGACACCTCTTCCTCCTTCTTCTGCCATATTGCTGACCCTAGGTTCCTCCGCTTCTCCTGATGTCCTGGAGCGGGCCCTTTCTGAGATGGCCCAGCTGCGAGAAGATCTCTAGAGCACCAAACCTGTAACGCCCTCGATGCGGCTATATCTCCTACGTGTCGAAGCACGACTTAGAGGCATAACCGCATTGAAAGCAATGTCGCAAGTAAGGCAATCTTCACAACATCCCATGTAATATAGATAATAAAAGGGAAGGTACATAGTTGGCTTACACTCGCCACGTCAAACAAAGTACATATATAGCATTACATCATCCAATCACTCATGTCCCGACTACGGTGCCAAAATAAAAGATCAACCCCAACAAGCGACATGGTCCCGATCGCCCCAACTGGGCACCACTACTGATCATCAGGGAAAGACACATAGTAACGGCGTGAGTCCTCGTCGAACTCCCACTTGAGCTCAAGCACATCATCTGGAACGGAGTCATCAGGCCCTGCATCTGGTTTGGAAGTAATCTGTGAGCCACAGGGACTCAGCAATCTCGCACCCTCGCGATCAAGACTATTTAAGCTTATAGGTAAGGCAAAGTAATATGTGGAGCTGCAGCAAGCGACTAGCATATATGGTGGCTAACCTGTTCGCAAATGAGAGCGAGAAGAGAAGGCAAAGCACGAACGAAGAACTAGAGAATAACCTATGGCAATAATTACTCCAACACAGTGTTCACTTCCCGGGCTCCGCCGAGAAGAGACCATCACGGTAACGCACACAGTTGATTCATTTTAATTAAGTTAAGGTTCAAGTTATCTACAACCGGACATTAACAAATTCCCATCTGCCCATAACCGCGGGCACGGCTTTCGAAAGTTCAAATCCCTGCAGGGAGTCCCAACTTAGCCCATGACAAGCTCTCACGGTCAACGAAGGATATACCTTCTCCCGAGACATTCCGATCAGACTCGGTATCCCGGTTCTACAAGACACTTCGACAGGTTAAAACAAATCCAGCAACACCGCCCGAATGTGCCGACAAATCTCGATAGGAGCTGCACATATCTCGTTCTCAGGGCACACTCAGATAGGTCAAGCTACGAGTAAAACCAAACCTCGAGTTTCCCCGAGGTGGCCCCGCAGGCTGCCCGATTCGGACCAACACTCAGAGGAGCACTGGCCTAGGGGGGTTTAAATAAGATGACCCTTGGGCTCCGGAAACCCAAGGGAAAAAGAGGCTAGGTGGCAAATGGTAAAACCAAGGTTGGGCATTGTTGGAGGAGCTTTATTCAAGGCGAACTGTCAAGGGGTTCCCATTATCACCCAACCACGTAAGGAACGCAAAATCCGGGAACATAACACCGATATGACGGAAACTAGGGCGGCAAAAGTGGAACAAAACACTAGGCAAGAGGCCGAGCCTTCCACCCTTTACCAAGTATATAGATGCATTAAGATAACAAGATAATATAATGATATGCCAACAAGAAAGTAATGTTCCAACAAGGAACGATCTCCAAACTTCACCTGCAACTAGCAACGCTATAAGAGGGGCTGAGCAAAGCGGTAACATAGCCAATCAACGGTTTGCTAGGACATGGTGGGTTAGGGGTTTGACATGGCAATTTGGGAGGCATGATAAGCAAGTGGTAGGCATCGCAGCATAGGCATAGCAAAAGAGCGAGCAAATAGCAAAGCAAAGATAGAAGTGATTTCGAGGGTATGATCATCTTGCCTGCAAAGTTGTCAGAGTTGACTGGATCCTCGAAAGCAAACTCAACAGGCTCCTCATTAGCGAACTCGTCTCCCGGCTCTACCCAAATGATAGAAACAAGCAAACGGAACACAATCAACCACGTGCAAAGCTCAAACAACATGATGCAACATGGTATGCTATGCGGGATACGATATGTGATGCATATGCAAGAATTGACAAGGAATGAATGAACCTGGCCTCAACATGGAAATCCAAGAGTGCCACTAGAAAGATGAGGTGATTTCTGTTGAAATCGATATAAAGATCGCCGGAATCGGATGCACGGTTTGGAAATGGCAAGCGAAACAAATATGGCACCGGTCTACGATAAATAGCATGTAGCCATCTAGATGCAACAAGATAATTATGCTACAGCACTCAAACATGGCAACAAAATACATGGCAGGGATCCATTCATGATGCTTAACAAAAGATGAACAATGAGCTACGGCCAATTCATCCATTAACAGGTTCAAACAAGCATGGAAAAGTGCAATTGATAAACAGGTTTCAGACTTAGTGAAATTAACACTTGTCTGGAATTTCAGATCAGGTAGCACACTTTGGAGCAAGAAAACTATATGTTACAGGAACTTAACATGGCAAAGCAAAGCATGGCGTGGAGCTACTCAAAGAGCTTAACAAAAGTCCCTTAGTGACCTTGAGCCAAAAGGGATCAGAAAATACAATTGCAAGCATGTGACCATGGAAAAAACATAAACATATCTCAGACTTAGTGAAATTCCAGGACATGACAAAAACAGATTCAACATGGCATCTTTACAAGCTTGATTAACTCACTACAAGGCATATCATGGCACGGGACAAGTTCTAGCATGAAGTATACATGAAAATGAAGCTAACCATGTGCCAAACCACCTCATAGCATGTTTGAAAAAAATCACACAAAAATGCCAAAACAACATCATGATGTAAAATGACATGCTTATGAACTTGCTCAAATGCAGAAACTAATGCCACCACTTGGTTGGTGGGATTTTTCTACCCCAAAAACATATATAATATGTTGGGGTTGCTGTAGAAAAATCACCACAAATGCAATAAGTCAAACACTGCCTAAAAAGGTAGCTGACAGAAATGGCATTTTCCTTATTTGGAAACGTCCAGAAATGGACTTGCCTGAACTGGAATAAGATATCTTTCCCGAAATGGAAATCGCTGGAATAAGAAAAAAATAAAAGAAATAAGAGGAGGGGGTGAGGATGACATGTGGTGCCCTGAGGAGTGTTAGTATGGCAGGTGGGGCCTTGCTGTCATACTCACACATAATGCAAAAAAGGGGGGGTTTAAACCGCACCAGGGGAGGATCGAACCCAGGTCTCCCTGGAGTTAGAGCGTGGCCTTTGCCACTGGGCCAGGCGCTCATAGTTGGCATAAAGAAGACCGGACACCTTATGTACTAGCACGAGGTCTGGCTAGTCTCCTCTACGCGTACAAAAAAGAAAACAACGACGATGCCGGCGAGCGAGGCGGCCGTATCCGGCGAGGTGGTGTGCCGGCGGGGGTGCGGACACGGAGGGGGTTTAGCGCGTGCATGCGGAGTTGCTGCGAGAGTGCGCGCGTTGGGTTCAACTCGAGCACGAGCTCATGGTGAGCTTGGCTTGGTACCATCGGTGCAGAGGCCGAGCGAGCGTGTAACACCCCGGATATGATTTACCTAATATGTAATCCAACTCTTGCCGTTTCCGGCCCTAAGTTATTTTATTTTCTCGGGTTCGGGTTTTTGTCTCCGTGTGTTGTTGTCGTTGCCATGCATATGATATCTTGTCATCATGTGCATTGCATTTGCATACATGTTCGTCTCATGCATTCAAGCATTTTCCCCGTTGTCCGTTTTGCATTCCGGCGCTCCGTTCTTCTCCGGTGGTCATTTCTACCTTTCTTTCGTGTGTGGGGGTTAAACATTTCCGGATTGGACCGAGACTTGCCAAGCAGCCTTGGTTTACTACCGGTAGACCGCCTGTCAAGTTTCGTACCATTTGGACTTCGTTTGATGCTCCAACGGTTAACTGAGGGACCGAAAAGGCCTCGTGTGTGTTGCAGCCCAACACCCCTCCATTTTGGCCCAAAAACCCACCAAAACCCTCTCCATCATCTAGAGCATTCGATCATGATCGCGTGGCCGAAAACCGCACCTCATTTGGACTCTTCTAG
The DNA here is from genome assembly GCF_003073215.2 of Triticum urartu. NCBI lineage: Eukaryota > Viridiplantae > Streptophyta > Magnoliopsida > Poales > Poaceae > Triticum > Triticum urartu. The sequence goes on along the minus strand of NC_053026.1, from coordinate 158,333,336 downwards.
CTCCCTCTATGCCTATATATAGCCCCTCCTTCGAAATTCTCGGTTCCCCTCTCCTGAAAACCCTAGATCCACTCCATCCGCTGCCGCCAGACGAATTTCCGCAGGTCGGACGTGTCCGGTCCGCCCGCCGATGCCACGTGTCATCGCCCGGTTCGCCCTCCGCCCGCATGCCCACATCGCCGCACCGGCCCGCCGGGGCCCAGGCGGGGCCCCCCGGCCCGAAGCCGCCGCCGCCGAGGCCCGCGCCTCGCTCGGGTCGCGCGCCGCCTCCGGGTAGCACCGGCCGCCGCCAGCCTCTCCGCCGCACCACCACCGCCATCGTCGCCGACGTGCTTCGCGCGCCGCCCCGTCCTCCGGTGCCGGTCACCGGTCTCGCCCGCGCCGCCTCTTCCTCCCTCGCTGGAGCCCCCGCCGCAACTCCGGCTCCCCGCCGGCCGGATCCGGCGAGATCCGGCCTGGGAACCTCTACTCTGGCAACCCCGCGCAAGAACTCCGGCGAGCTGCTTCGAAAACCGTGCTGGCGATCTAGATCTGGAAACCCTAGGGGTTGACCTCCTTTTTTCCCTAGGTCTACAGATTATTTAGCTATGTTCATCGTGCCATAACTTTGCACCCGTAGATCCGTTTTGGGCATTTAGCATATCAAAATGTTCGCCTCAGAGAGTACATCATTTCGCCTCATTGCATCATTTTCATTTGAGCACATCTTGATACCCGAAATGCTGTTGGAAGAGTGCTATTTGAGTTAATTGTCAGATCTGCTGCTCCAAATAGCTATTTGTCATTTTTGCCATGATTAATGTGTGCATGATATGCCCCTGAGCTCTACATATGTTTTGTTATATCCTTTGTAATCTATCCATAGGTGCCATCCATGTATTTTTGTGATGTGTTTGGTGATTAGCACAAGCTTGCAAAGTGGAGCATTCGTTAATGCTGATTTCAGGGACTTAGTAATTCCACAGTGTCCTTGGTTTGTTTATATCATTTTGCCATATGTTCATGTTGTTTCCTAGTGATCCGTGCCTCTTTTGAGGATGATCAGTAAGGATGATTTGTTAATCTTGTAGTGCTATATCCATCCATGTCTTGTTTTGCAATTATGGAGCACCCTAGCTTGAGTTAATCGAGCTCTACTTTTGCTATTTCGTGAATCTGGGCAGATTGTCTACTTGTTAGCGATTTTGCCGAGGATGTTGTAGTTGATCCGTGCATGCTATGTTGTTGTTCTTGCCATGTCTAGCTTGTATAATATGTATTCTTGATGGGTGTATGCTTAGATTGTCATGACATGCTCTGTAGTGAGTGCATCGAGCTCGTAAACATGCCTACTTGATATCTGATTTGCATGTTCCAGTTTTCACTAAGTCTGTAATCTGATTATGTTTTTGCCATGTTCACATGCTTGCAATTGTATTTTCTGATCCCTTTTGGCTCAAGGTCACTAAGGGACTTTTGTTAAGCTCTTTGAGTAGCTGCATTCCATGCCTTGCTTTGCAATGTTAAGTTCCTGTAGCATATAGTTTTCATGCTTCAAAGTGTGCTACCTGATCTGAAATTCCAGACAAGTGTTAATTTCACTAAGTCTGAAATCTGTTTTCCAATTGCACTTTTGCCATGCTTGTTTGAACATGTTAATGGATGAATTGGACGTAGCTCAATGTTCATCTTTTGTTAAGCATCATGTATGGATCCCTGCCATGTATTTTGTTGCCATGTTTGGGTGCTGTAGCATGTTTAACTTGTTGCATTTAGATGGCTACTTGCTGTTTATCGCAGACCGTTGTCATATTTGAATTGCTTGCCATTTCCAAACCGTGCATCCGATTCCGGCGTTCTTTATATTGATTTCAACCGAAATCACCTCACCTTTCCAGTGGCACACTTGGGTTTCCATGTTGAGGCCAGGTTCTTTCATCCTTGGTCAAATCTTGCATATGCATCACATATCGCATCCCGCATAGCATACCATGTTTGCATCATGTTGTTTGAGCTTTGCACGTGGTTGATTGTGTCATTTTTCTTGTTTGTCTTGTTTGGGTAGAGCCGGGAGACGAGTTCTCTAACGAGGAGCCCGTTGAGTTTGCTTTCGAGGATCCAGTCAACTCTGACAACTTTGCAGGCAAGATGATCATACCCTCGAAATCACTTCTATCTTTCCTTTGCTAGATGCTCGCTCTTTTGCTATGCCTATGCTACGATGCCTACCACTTGCTTATCATGCCTCCCAAATTGCCATGTCAAACCTCTAACCCACCATGTCCTAACAAACCGTTGATTGGCTATGTTACCGCTTTGCTCAGCCCCTCTTATAGCGTTGCTAGTTGCAGGTGAAGATTGGAGATCGTTCCTTGTTGGAACATTATTTCCTTGTTGGGATATCATTATATTACCTTGTTATCTTAATGCATCTATATACTTGGTAAAGGGTGGAAGGCTAGGCCTCTCGCCTAGTGTTTTGTTCCACTCTTGCCGTCCTAGTTTCCGTCATATCGGTGTTATGTTCCCGGATTTTGCGTTCCTTACGCGGTTGGGTGATAATGGGAACCCCTTGATAGTTCGCCTTGAATAAAACTCTTCCAGCAATGCCCAACCTTGGTTTTACCATTTGCCACGTAGCCTCTTTTTCCCTTGGGTTTCCGGAGCCCGAGGGTCATCTTATTTTAAACCCCCCCGGGCCAGTGCTCCTCTGAGTGTTGGTCCAACCTGTCAGCTGCCGGTGGCCACCAGGGGCAACTCTGGGCTGGCCTACCCGTACCTAAGACAATCTGAGTATGCCCTGAGAAAGAGATATTTGCAGCTCCTATCGGGATTTGTCAGCACATTCGGGTGGTGTTGCTTGTTGGAAATATGCCCTAGAGGCAATAATAAAATGATTTCCTTGTTCATGATAATTGTCTATTATTCATGCTATAATTGTATTATCCGGAAATCGTAATACATGTGTGAATACATAGACCACAATGTGTCCCTAGTGAGCCTCTAGTTGACTAGCTCGTTGATCAACAGATAGTCATAGTTTGGGGATGCGATGCTTATGTCAAGAAACTTCAACCTGAAAAGCTCGAACCCAAGTCGAAAAAATGCGTCTTCATAGGATACCCTAAGGAAACCATTGGGTATACCTTCTACCTTAGATCCGAAGGCAAGATCTTCGTTGCCAAGAATGGATCCTTTCTAGAGAAGGAGTTTCTCTCGAAAGAAGTAAGTGGGAGGAAAGTAGAGATTGATGAAGTACTGCCTCTTGAAGCAGAGAGTAGCGCAGCTCAGGAAAATGTTCCTGTGGTGCCTGCACCGATTAGAGAGGAAGTTAATGATGATGATCAAGATACTTCGGATCAAGCTCCTACTGAACTTCGTAGGTCCACAAGGACACGTTCCGCACCAGAGTGGTACGGCAACCCTCTCTTGGAAATCATGTTGTTAGACAACGGTGAACCTTCGAACTATGAAGAAGCGATGGCGGGCCCAGATTCCGACAAATGGCTGGAAGCCATGAAATCCGAGATAGGATCCATGTATGAAAATGAAGTATGGACTTTGACTGACTTGCCCGTTGATCGGCGAGCCATAGAAAATAAATGGGATCTTTAAGAAGAAGACAGACGCGGATGGTAATGTGACCAGCTATAAAGCTCGGCTTGTCGCTAAGGGTTATCGACAAGTTCAAGGGGTTGACTACGATGAGACTTTCTCACCCGTAGCGAAGCTGAAGTCCGTCCGAATCATGTTAGCAATTGCCGCATTCTATGATTATGAGATATGTCAAATGGACGTCAAAACGGCATTCCTTAATGGTTTCCTTAAGGAAGAATTGTATATGATGTAGCCGGAAGGTTTTGTCGATCCTAAGAATGCCGACAAGGTGTGCAAGCTCCAACACTCTATTTATGGGCTGGTGCAAGCATCTCGGAGTTGGAACATTCGCTTTGATGAGATGATCAAAGTGTTTGGGTTTATGCAGACTTATGGAGAAGCCTGCGTTTACAAGAAAGTGAGTGGGAGCTCTGTAGAATTTCTCATATTATATGTGGATGACATACTGTTGATTGGAAATGATATAGAATTCTTGGAAAGCATAAAGGCCTATTTGAACAAGTGTTTTTCAATGAAGGACCTTGGAGAAGCTGCTTATATATTAGGCATCAAGATCTATAGAGATAGATCGAGACGCCTCATCGGTCTTTCACAAAGTACGTACCTTGACAAGATATTGAAGAAGTTCAATATGGATCAGTCCAAGAAGGGGTTCTTGCCTGTATTGCAAGGTGTGCGATTGAGCACGGCTCAATTCCCGACCACGGCAGAAGATATAGAAGAGATGAGTGTCATCCCCTATGCCTCAGCCATAAGGTCTATTATGTATGCCATGCTGTGTACCAGACCTGATGTAAACCTTGCCGTAAGTTCGGTAGGTAGGTACCAAAGTAATCCCGGCAAGGAACACTGGACAGCGGTCAAGAATATCCTGAAGTACCTGAAAAGGACTAAGGACATGTTTCTCATTTATGGAGGTGACGAAGAGCTTATCGTAAAGGGTTACGTCAACGCTAGCTTCGACACAGATCTGGATGACTCTAAGTCACAAACCGGATACGTGTATATGTTGAATGGTGGAGCAGTAAGCTGGTGCAGCTGCAAGCAGAGCGTCGTGGCGGGATCTACATGTGAAGTGGAGTACATGGCAGCCTCGGAGGCAGCGCATGAAGCAATTTGGGTGAAGGAGTTCATCACCGACCTAGGAGTCATACCCAATGCGTCGGGGCCGATCAAACTCTTCTGTGACAACACTGGAGCTATTGCACTTGCCAAGGAGCCCAGGTTTCACAAGAAAACCAGGCACATCAAGCGTCGCTTCAACTCCATTCGTGAAAATGTTCAAGATGGAGACATAGATATTTGTAAAGTACATACGGATCTGAATGTCGCAGATCCGTTGACTAAACCTCTCCCTAGAGCAAAACTTGATCAACACCAGAATTCCATGGGTGTTCGATTCATCACAATGTAACTAGATGATTGACTCTAGTGCAAGTGGGAGACTATTGGAAATATTCCCTAGAGGCAATAATAAAATGATTTCCTTGTTCATGATAATTGTCTATTATTCATGCTATAATTGTATTATCCGGAAATCGTAATACATGTGTGAATACATAGACCACAATGTGTCCCTAGTGAGCCTCTAGTTGACTAGCTCGTTGATCAATAGATAGTCATGGTTTCCTGGCTATGGACATGGGGATGTCATTGATAACGAGATCACATCATTAGGAGAATGATGTGATGGACAAGACCCAATACTAAGCTTAGCTCAAAGATCGTGTAGTTCGTTTGCTGTAGCTTTTCTGAATGTCAAGTATCATTTCCTTAGACCATGGGATTGTGCAACCCCCGGATACCATTGGAGTGCTTTGGGTGTACCAAACGTCACAACGTAACTGGGTGACTATAAAGGTACATTACAGGTGTTTCCGAAAGTGTCTGTTGGGTTGGCACGAATCGAGACTGGGATTTGTCACTCCGTATGGCGGAGAGGTATCTCTGGGCCCACTCGGTAATGCATCATCATAATGAGCTCAATGTGATCAAGTGGTTGATCACGGGATCATGCATTACGGTACGAGTAAAGTGACTTGCTGGTAACGAGACTGAACAAGGTATTGGGATACCGACGATCGAGTCTCGGGCAAGTAACGTACCGATTGACAAAGGGAATTGTATACGGGGTTGCTTGAATCCTCGACATCGTGGTTCATCCGATGAGATCATCGAGGAGCATGTGGGAGCCGACATGGGTATCCAGATCCCGCTGTTGGTTATTGGCCGGAGAGCCGTCTCGGTCATGTCTACGTGTCTCCCGAACCTGTAGGGTCTACACACTTAAGGTTCGGTGACTCTAGGGTTGTAGAGATATGAGTATGCAGTAATCTGAAAGTTGTTCGGAGTCCCGGATGAGATCCTGGACGTCACGAGGAGTTCCAGAATGGTCCGGAGGTGAAGAATTATATATAGGAAGTGTAGTTTCGGCCATCGGGAAAGATTCGGGGTCACCGGTATTGTACCGGGACCACCGGATGGGTCCCGGGAGTCCACCGGGTGGGGCCACCCATCCCGGAGGGCCCCGTTGGCTGAAGTGGGGAGGGGAACCAGCCCATAGTGGGCTAGTGCGCCCCCCCTTGGGCCCCCTGCGCCTAGGGTTGGAAACCCTAGGGTGGGGGGCGCCTCCACTTGCCTTGGGGGGCACTCCACCCCCTTAGTCGCCGCCCCGTTGGGAGATCCCATCTCCAGGGCCGGTGCCCCCCAGGGGGCCTATATAAGGGGGGGGGGAGGGAGGGCAGCCGCACCTGAAGTCTTGGCGCCTCCCTTTCCCCTGCTACACGTCTCCCTCTCGCAGAAGCTCGACGAAGCCCTGCTGCGATCATTGCTGCATCCACCACCACGCCGTTGTGCTGCTGGATCTTCATCAACTTCTCCTTCCCCCTTGCTGGATCAATAAGGAGGAGACGTCATCCGCTCCGTACGTGTGTTGAACGTGGAGGTGCCGTCCATTCGGCACTTGGTCATCGGTGATTTGGATCACGGCGAGTACGACTCCATCATCCCCGTTCTCTTGAACGCTTCCGCTCACGATCTACAAGGGTATGTAGATGCACTCTCCTCTCGTTGCTAGTTGACTCCATAGATTGATCTTGGTGAAACATAGGATTTTTTTTGTTTTCTGCAACGTTCCCCAACAGTGGCATCATGAGCTAGGTCTATGCGTAGTTCTCTTTGCACGAGTAGAACACAAAGTAGTTGTGGGCATCGATATTGTCAATTTGCTTGCCGTTACTAGTATTATCTTGATTCGGCGGCATCGTGGGATGAAGCGGCCCAGACCAACCTTACACGTATGCTTACGTGAGACCGGTTCCACCGACTGACATGCACTAGGCGGGTGTCTGTCTCTCCCACTTTAGTCGGATCGGATTCGATGAACAGGGTCCTTATGAAGGGTAAATAGAAATTGGCAATTCACGTTGTGGTTTTGGCGTAGGTAAGAAACGTTCTTGCTAGAAACCTATAGCAGCCACGTAAAAACTTGCAACAACAATTAGAGGACGTCTAACTTGTTTTTGCAGCAAGTGTCATGTGATGTGATATGGCCAAAGTTGTGATGAATGATGAATGATATATATGTGATGTATGAGATCATGTTCTTGTAATAGGAATCACGACTTGCATGTCGATAAGTATGACAACCGGCAGGAGCCATAGGAGTTGTCTTTATTTTTGTATGACCCGCGTGTCATTGAGAAACGCCATGTAAATTACTTTACTTTATTGCTAAACGTGTTAGCCATAGTAGTAGAAGTAATAGTTGGCGAGAAACTTCATGGAGACACGATGATGGAGATCATGATGATGGAGATCATTGTGTCATGCCGGTGACAAGATGATCATGGAGCCCCAAGATGGAGATCAAAGGAGCTATATGATATTGGCCATATCATGTCACTATTATTTTATTGCATGTGATGTTTATCATGCTTTTGCATCTTGTTTACTTAGAAGACGATGGTAAATAAGATGATCCCTCATAATAATTTCAAGAAAGTGTTCCCCCTAACTGTGCACCGTTGCGACAGTTCGTTGTTTCGAAGCACCACGTGATGATCGGGTGTGATAGATTCAACGTTCACATACAACGGGTGTAAGACAGATTTACACATGCAAACACTTAGGTTGACTTGACGAGCCTAGCATGTACAGACATGGCCTCGGAACACAGAAGACCGAAAGGTCGAGCATGAGTCGTATAGAAGATACGATCAACATGAAGATGTTCACCGATGTTGACTAGTCCGTCTCACGTGATGATCGGACACGGCCTAGTTAACTCGGATCATGTTATACTTAGATGACTGGAGGGATGTCTATCTGAGTGGGAGTTCATTGATAATTTGATTAGATGAACTTAATTATCATGAACTTAGTCTAAAATCTTTACAATATGTCTTGTAGATCAAATGGCCAACGTTGTCCTCAACTTCAACGCGTTCCTAGAGAAAACCAAGCTGAAAGACGATGGCAGCAATTATACGGACTGGGTCCGGAACCTGAGGATCATCCTCATAGCTGCCAAGAAAGATTATGTCCTAGAAGCACCGCTAGGTGACGCACCCGTCCCACAGAACCAAGACGTTATGAACGCTTGGCAGACACGTGCTGATGATTACTCCCTCGTTCAGTGCGGCATGCTTTACAGCTTAGAACCGGGGCTCCAAAAGCGTTTTGAGCGACACGGAGCATATGAGATGTTCGAAGAGCTGAAAATGGTTTTCCAAGCTCATGCCCGGGTCGAGAGATATGAAGTCTCCGACAAGTTCTTCAGCTGTAAGATGGAGGAAAATAGTTCTGTCAGTGAGCACATACTCACAATGTCTGGGTTGCATAACCGCTTGACTCAGCTGGGAGTTAATCTCCCGGATGACGCGGTCATTGACAGAATCCTTCAGTCGCTTCCACAGCTACAAGAGCTTTGTGATGAACTTCAATATGCAGGGGATGGAAAAGACCATTCCTGAAGTATTTGCAATGCTGAAATCAGCAGAGGTAGAAGTCAAAAAGGAACATCAAGTTTTGATGGTGAATAAAACCACTAAGTTCAAGAAAGGCAAGGGTAAGAAGAACTTCAATAAGGATGGCAAGGGAGTTGCCGCGCCCGGTAAGCAAGCTGCCGGGAAGAAGCCAAAGAATGGACCCAAGCCCGAGACTGAGTGTTTTTTATTGCAAGGGAAGTGGTCACTGGAAGCGGAACTGCCCCAAATACTTAGCGGACAAGAAGGCCGGCATCACGAAAGGTATATGTGATATACATGTAATTGATGTGTACCTTACCAGTACTCGTAGTAGCTCCTGGGTATTTGATACCGGTGCGGTTGCTCACATTTGTAACTCAAAGTAGGAGCTGCGGAATAAGCGGAGACTGGCGAAGGATGAGGTGACGATGCGCGTTGGGAATGGTTCCAAGGTCGATGTGATCACCATCAGCACGCTACCTCTACATTTACCTACGAGATTAGTTTTAAACCTCAATAATTGTTATTTAGTGCCAGCTTTGAGCATGAACATTGTATCAGGATCTCGTTTAATTCAAGATGGCTACTCATTTAAATCCGAGAATAATGGTTGTTCTATTTATATGAGAGATATGTTTTATGGTCATGCTCTGATGGTGAATGGTTTATTCTTATTGAATCTCGAGCGTAATGCTACACATATTCATAGTGTGAATACCAAAAGATGTAAGGTTGATAATGATAGTCCCACATACTTGTGGCACTGCCGCCTTGGTCACATAGGTGTCAAACGCATGAAGAAGCTCCATGCAGATGGACTTTTAGAGTCTCTTGATTACGAATCATTTGACACATGCGAACCATGCCTCATGGGTAAAATGACCAAGACTCCGTTCTCAGGAACAATGGAGCGAGCAACCAACTTATTGGAAATCATACATACTGATGTGTGCGGTCCAATGAGTATTGAGGCTCGCGGTGGCTATCATTATGTTCTCACCCTCACTGATGACTTGAGTAGATATGGGTATGTCTACTTAATGAAACACAAGTCTGAGACCTTTGAAAAGTTCAAGGAATTTCAGAGTGAGGTTGAGAATCAATGTGACAGGAAAATCAAGTTCTTGCGATCAGATCATGGGGGAGAATACTTGAGTCACGAATTTGACACACACTTAAGAAAATGTGGAATAGTTTCACAACTAACGCCGCCTAGAACACCTCAGCGTAATGGTGTGTCCAAACGTCGTAATCGCACTCTATTAGATATGGTGCGATCTATGATGTCTCTTACCGATTTACCGCTATCATTTTGGGGCTATGCTTTAGAGACTGCCGCATTCACTTTAAATAGGGCTCCGTCGAAATCCGTTGAGACGACACCGTATGAATTATGGTTTGGGAAGAAACCTAAGCTGTCGTTTCTAAAAGTTTGGGGATGCGGTGCTTATGTCAAGAAACTTCAACCTGAAAAGCTCGAACCCAAGTCGGAAAAATGCGTCTTCATAGGATACCCTAAGGAAACCATTGGGTATACCTTCTACCTCAGATCCGAAGGCAAGATCTTCGTTGCCAAGAATGGATCCTTTCTAGAGAAGGAGTTTCTCTCGAAAGAAGTAAGTGGGAGGAAAGTAGAGATTGATGAAGTACTGCCTCTTGAAGCAGAGAGTAGCGCAGCTCAGGAAAATGTTCCTGTGGTGCCTGCACCGATTAGAGAGGAAGTTAATGATGATGATCAAGATACTTCGGATCAAGCTCCTACTGAACTTCGTAGGTCCACAAGGACACGTTCCGCACCAGAGTGGTACGGCAACCCTCTCTTGGAAATCATGTTGTTAGACAACGGTGAACCTTCGAACTATGAAGAAGCGATGGCGGGCCCAGATTCCGACAAATGGCTGGAAGCCATGAAATCCGAGATAGGATCCATGTATGAAAATGAAGTATGGACTTTGACTGACTTGCCCGTTGATCGGCGAGCCATAGAAAATAAATGGATCTTTAAGAAGAAGAAATGTTCCTGTGGTGCCTGCACCGATTAGAGAGGAAGTTAATGATGATGATCAAGATACTTCGGATCAAGCTCCTACTGAACTTCGTAGGTCCACAAGGACACGTTCCGCACCAGAGTGGTACGGCAACCCTCTCTTGGAAATCATGTTGTTAGACAACGGTGAACCTTCGAACTATGAAGAAGCGATGGCGGGCCCAGATTCCGACAAATGGCTGGAAGCCATGAAATCCGAGATAGGATCCATGTATGAAAATGAAGTATGGACTTTGACTGACTTGCCCGTTGATCGGCGAGCCATAGAAAATAAATGGATCTTTAAGAAGAAGATAGACGCGGATGGTAATGTGACCAGCTATAAAGCTCGGCTTGTCGCTAAGGGTTATCGACAAGTTCAAGGGGTTGACTACGATGAGACTTTCTCACCCGTAGCGAAGCTGAAGTCCGTCCGAATCATGTTAGCAATTGCCGCATTCTATGATTATGAGATATGTCAAATGGACGTCAAAACGGCATTCCTTAATGGTTTCCTTAAGGAAGAATTGTATATGATGTAGCCGGAAGGTTTTGTCGATCCTAAGAATGCTGACAAGGTGTGCAAGCTCCAACGCTCGATTTATGGGCTGGTGCAAGCATCTCGGAGTTGGAACATTCGCTTTGATGAGATGATCAAAGTGTTTGGGTTTATGCAGACTTATGGAGAAGCCTGCGTTTACAAGAAAGTGAGTGGGAGCTCTGTAGAATTTCTCATATTATATGTGGATGACATACTGTTGATTGGAAATGATATAGAATTCTTGGAAAGCATAAAGGCCTATTTGAACAAGTGTTTTTCAATGAAGGACCTTGGAGAAGCTGCTTATATATTAGGCATCAAGATCTATAGAGATAGATCGAGACGCCTCATCGGTCTTTCACAAAGTACGTACCTTGACAAGATATTGAAGAAGTTCAATATGGATCAGTCCAAGAAGGGGTTCTTGCCTGTATTGCAAGGTGTGCGATTGAGCACGGCTCAATTCCCGACCACGGCAGAAGATATAGAAGAGATGAGTGTCATCCCCTATGCCTCAGCCATAGGGTCTATTATGTATGCCATGCTGTGTACCAGACCTGATGTAAACCTTGCCGTAAGTTTGGTAGGTAGGTACCAAAGTAATCCCGGCAAGGAACACTGGACAGCGGTCAAGAATATCCTGAAGTACCTGAAAAGGACTAAGGACATGTTTCTCATTTATGGAGGTGACGAAGAGCTTATCGTAAAGGGTTACGTCAACGCTAGCTTCGACACAGATCTGGATGACTCTAAGTCACAAACCGGATACGTGTATATGTTGAATGGTGGAGCAGTAAGCTGGTGCAGCTGCAAGCAGAGCGTCGTGGCGGGATCTACATGTGAAGCGGAGTACATGGCAGCCTCGGAGGCAGCGCATGAAGCAATTTGGGTGAAGGAGTTCATCACCGACCTAGGAGTCATACCCAATGCGTCGGGGCCGATCAAACTCTTCTGTGACAACACTGGAGCTATTGCACTTGCCAAGGAGCCCAGGTTTCACAAGAAAACCAGGCACATCAAGCGTCGCTTCAACTCCATTCGTGAAAATGTTTCAAGATGGAGACATAGATATTTGTAAAGTACATACGGATCTGAATGTCGCAGATCCGTTGACTAAACCTCTCCCTAGAGCAAAACTTGATCAACACCAGAATTCCATGGGTGTTCGATTCATCACAATGTAACTAGATGATTGACTCTAGTGCAAGTGGGAGACTATTGGAAATATTCCCTAGAGGCAATAATAAAATGATTTCCTTGTTCATGATAATTGTCTATTATTCATGCTATAATTGTATTATCCGGAAATCGTAATACATGTGTGAATACATAGACCACAATGTGTCCCTAGTGAGCCTCTAGTTGACTAGCTCGTTGATCAATAGATAGTCATGGTTTCCTGGCTATGGACATGGGGATGTCATTGATAACGGGATCACATCATTAGGAGAATGATGTGATGGACAAGACCCAATCCTAAGCTTAGCTCAAAGATCATGTAGTTCGTTTGCTGCAGGTTTTCTGAATGTCAAGTATCATTTCCTTAGACCATGAGATTGTGCAACTCCCGGATACCGTAGGAGTGCTTTGGGTGTACCAAACGTCACAACATAACTGGGTGACTATAAAGGTACATTACAGGTGTTTCCGAAAGTGTCTGTTGGGTTGGCACGAATCGAGACTGGGATTTGTCACTCCGTATGACGGAGAAGTATCTCTGGGCCCACTCGGTAATGCATCATCATAATGAGCTCAATGTGATCAAGTGGTTGATCACGGGATCATGCATTATGGTACGAGTAAAGTGACTTGCTGGTAACGAGACTGAACAAGGTATTGGGATACCGACGATCGAGTCTCGGGCAAGTAACGTACCGATTGACAAAGGGAATTGCATACGGGGTTGCTTGAATCCTCGACATCGTGGTTCATCCGATGAGATCATCGAGGAGCATGTGGGTGCCAACATGGGTATCCAGATCCCGCTGTTGGTTATTGGCCGGAGAGCCGTCTCGGTCATGTCTACGTGTCTCCCGAACCCGTAGGGTCTACACACTTAAGGTTTGGTGACGCTAGGGTTGTAGAGATATGAGTATGCAGTAATCCGAAAGTTGTTCGGAGTCCCGGATGAGATCCTGGACGTCACGAGGAGTTCCGAAATGGTCCGGAGGTGAAGAATTATATATAGGAAGTGTAGTTTCGGCCATCGGGAAAGATTCGGGGTCACCGGTATTGTACCGGGACCACCGGATGGGTCCCAGGGGTCCACCGGGTGGGGCCACCCATCCTGGAGGGCCCCATGGGCTGACGTGGGGAGGGGAACCAGCCCATAGTGGGCTGGTGCGCCCCCCCCCCTTGGGCCCCCTGCGCCTAGGGTTGGAAACCCTAGGGTGGGGGGCGCCTCCACTTGCCTTGGGGGGCACTCCACCCCCTTGGCCGCCACCCCCTTGGGAGATCCCATCTCCAGGGCCGGCGCCCCCCAGGGGGCCTATATAAAGGGGGGGGGAGGGAGGGCAGCCGCACCTGAAGTCTTGGCGCCTCCCTTTCCCCTGCTACACGTCTCCCTCTCGCAGAAGCTCGGCGAAGCCCTGCTGCAATCATTGCTGCATCCACCACCATGCCGTCGTGCTGCTGGATCTTCATCAACCCCTCCTCCCCCCTTGCTGGATCAAGAAGGAGGAGATGTCATCCGCTCCGTACGTGTGTTGAACGCGGAGGTGCCGTCCGTTCGGCACTTGGTCATCGGTGATTTGGATCACGGCGAGTACGACTCCATCATCCCTGTTCTCTTGAACGCTTCCGCTCGCGATCTACAAGGGTATGTAGATGCACTCTCCTCTCGTTGCTAGTTGACTCCATAGAATGATCTTGGTGAAACGTAGGAAATTTTTTTGTTTTCTGCAACGTTCCCCAACATTGCTGGATTTGTTTTAACTTGTCGAAGTGTCTTGTAGAACCGGGATGCCGAGTCTGATCGGAATGTCTCGGGAGAAGGTATATCCTTCGTTGACCGTGAGAGCTTGTCATGGGCTAAGTTGGGACTCCCCTGCCGGGATTTGAACTTTCGAAAGCCGTGCCCGCGGTTATGGGCAGATGGGAATTTGTTAATGTCTGGTTGTAGATAACTTGAACCTAAACTTAATTAAAATGAATCAACTGTGTGAATTACCGTGATGGTCTCTTCTCGGCGGAGTCCGGGAAGTGAACACGGTGTTGGAGTAATGCTTGCCGCAGGTTGTTCTCTAGTTATTCATTCGTGCTTTGCCTTCTCTTCTCGCTCTCTTTTGCGAACAGGATAGCCACCGTATATGCTAGTCTCTTGCTGCAGCTCCACATATTACCTTGTCTTACCTATAAGCTTAAATAGTCTTGATCGCGAGGGTGCGAGATTGCTGAGTCCCTGTGGCTCACAGATTACTTCCAAACCAGATGCAAGGCCTGATGACTCCGTTCCAGATGACGTGCTTGAGCTCAAGTGGGAGTTCGACGAGGACTCACGCCGTTACTATGTGTCTTTCCCTGATGATCAGTAGTGGTGCCCAGTTGGGGCGATCGGGACCGTGTCGCATGTTGGGTTGATCTTTTATTTTGGCACCATAGTCGGGCCATGAGTGATTGGATGATGTAATGCTATTTATGTACTTTGATTGACGTGGCGAGTGTAAGCCAACTATGTACCTTCCCCTTTTATTATCTATATTACATGGGATGTTGTGAAGATTGCCTTACTTGCGACATTTCTTTCAATGCGGTTATGCCTCTAAGTCGTGCTTCGACTCGTAGGAGATATAGCCGCATCGAGGGCGTTACAAGTTGGTAATCAGAGCCTTCCCCGACCTTAGGATCCCCCACTGCTTGATCGTTTTTAGCAGCCGTTGTTGAGTCTAGAAAAAATGTTTTGAGTCATTTAGGAATTATATATCAGAGAGTTTAGGAATTCTTTTTACTCCCCAGTCCCTTCATCGCTCTTGTAAGGCATCCTGACGTAGAGTTTTGACTCTTCTCTTCTCAAATTTCACTAATTTTTTTAGGATCACGCGGGTATCTTGGAATTGTTCCGATGGATTTGTGACGAGAACATTGTTCTTGGTGCCTCTTGTCATTTAGGGGTTGTGGCAGTGTCCCGGGGAGTTGAGCTCCGAGGTGTTGTCGTCACAATTTTATCGTTGCAATTCTGGAATATCTAAGTTTAGTACGCCGACATCGAAAATCTCTTTTATGCAGTTGTTGGTGAGATAACCTCGACGCCACCCAGTACTGGGGCGGGACTTCGGGAGTATTGCCATAACTTGTATAACGGATGCTTTTCGAAGGTTGAGGTAGATGGTTTCCGAAGTTTTCTTGGTTATGTGTTGAAGGATGGATACAGTTGGATGTAGGATTTGCTAGATTTGGGTGAGATATTATGCTTCCCCTGTATCCCCAACACCTGATTGCATAACCAGAAAGGTTCGGGAGTTTCATAGGTGGGAATTCTTGTAGCTCTAGTTCTTCTTCCACGGATATTTGGTTTGAGATTGGGTGATCTTTACCGAGTATTCGTTCTTGTTCCATACCTTGTTGATTTATTCCTCTACCTAAATTCTAAGTGGCTTCTCAATTTATGGATATGTGACCATTTCAAGTGGAATGCATTCGTTCTTATGTTCGGATGTGAAGACTATATGTTGCAATTTCAACCCGCTTGATTCAGCTTCAATTTTATCTGTCAATGTGCTAACGGATGTCACCCTCTTCAGGATGGCTCCCGCTAAGGGCAACAATCAGAATCAAAATCAGGATCCGCCACCACCTCCTCCTCCTCCGAAGGCATGGCAAGCTGTGATGGCTGCTACCAATGCAAACATGCAGTTGATCATGCAAATTCTTCAAGAGCGCAATCAAGCGAACCAAGCGAACCAAGGCAACCAAGGCAACAATCAGAATCACTTTGCTACACTCAACCAATTCCTTGCAAACCAGCCAAAGACCTTCAACAATTGTGTTGAGGCAACTGATGCTGACGATTGGCTTGTGGACTTGTGCAAGCATTTCGAGTGCAGTAACATCAGGCCTGAGGACTTTGTCAAGTTCGCTTCCTTCCAACTCAAAGACCAAGCTGCAGAGTGGTTCCAGCAGTACAAAGATTCCAGAGGAGGCCGTGTGATTACCTGGGATGAATTCCGTCAAGACTTCAAAGCTCATCATATTCCTCAGAGCGTGGTTGAAAGCAAGCGTGAGGAATTCCGCAACCTGAAGCAAGGCTCTTTGTCTGTCTATGACTACAACAAGTTGTTTCAGAAGCTCGCCCGCTTTGCTAAGCAGGACGTCCCTGACGAGAAGAACATGATATACCAGTTCAGGGGTGGTCTCAGAGAAGAAATCCAGCTAGCTCTTGTTCTCTTCGAGCCCTTGAGGTACGATGAGTTCTACAACATGGCATTGAAGCAAGAGGCTGCCCAACTGAAGTGTGGTGCCTCCAAGAAGCGAGTCAGAGATGCTACTCCTTCTTCCTCTACTCAAGTGGCCAAGCAGCAGAAGTATTGGCTTCCTCCTCCTCTGTTCCGTCAGCCGTATCATCAGAAGAGCAAAGGTGGCAGTGGATCTTCCCACCCACCCAACCCTGGCTTTCAGAACAAGACTTCGTCTCATGCTCCAAGATCGAGTGCTCCGTATCACCGTCTGCTTTCAGAGGTCATGTGCAACAAGTGCCAACAGAAGGGTCACTATGCCAACAAGTGCTTCAATCAAAGGCGTCTCCCTCCTCCTCCTCCTGTGAGATCGGCAAGTACAGTTGTGGTCAAGCATAACCCCAAGTACGCCAAGGTCAACATGGTGAATGCAGCTCAGGCAGAGGACTCGTCAGATGTCATCATGGGTAAGCTCCCTGTTAACGATATTCCAGCTAAAGTTCTTTTTGACACTGGTGCATCGCATTGTTTCATCTCGAGACCGTTTTCATCTAAGCATGGCTTGGCCTTGCAAATTTTGCCTAGTCCATTAGCAGTTGTCTCTCCTGGTAGGCGCATGCATGCTAACTCCATTGCTCCGGATGTTACTATCACTTTGGGTGACTACAAATTTCTAACTTCTCCTACGGTTCTTGGTGACTCGGATATTGATCTTATTCTTGGAATGGATTGGCTTTCTAAGCACAAGGCACATCTTGATTGTGCAGCCAGGCAGATTCAATTGACTCATTTGTCTGAGGATGTAATTGTCTTTGCCGCTCATGATGATACAATCCGTCTGTTTTCTCTCAATGAGAAGGGTGAACTGGATGCCATCTCGCAAATTCCAGTCGTTTGCGAGTATCAAGACGTCTTTCCAGAAGAGCTTCCAGGAATGCCTCTACACCGGCCAGTTGAATTCGTCATTGATCTTGAGCCTGGCACGGAACCAGTGTGCAAGCGTCCTTACAAGCTCGGACCTAAAGAGTTGAAGGAGCTGAAGAAGCAACTCGATATTCAAGAACGAATGGGTCTCATTTGACCTAGTTCTTCTCCGTGGGGTTGTGGTGTTCTTTTTGTGAAGAAGAAGGATGGAACGAACCGACTTTCTGTTGACTACCGTCCATTGAACAAGAAGACTATCAAGAACAAGTACCCACTTCCCAACATCAACGAGCTGTTCGAACAACTCAAAGGTGCCCAAGTATTCTCCAAGCTTGATCTCCGTATGGGTTATCATCAGATTCGAATCCGTGAGCAAGATATTCCCAAGACAGCTTTCAGGACAAGCTATGGTTCATATGAATACACTGTCATGTCTTTTGGCCTAGTCAACGCTCCTCCGACTTTCTCTCGCATGATGAACTTCATCTTCAACGCCTACACCAATGACTTTGTTTTGGTCTATCTCAACGAGATTCTGGTCTTTTCGAAGAACAAGGAAGATCATGCCAAGCACTTGCGTTTGGTACTCGATAAGCTCAGGGAACACCAGTTCTACGCCAAGTTCTCCAAGTGCGAATTTTGGCTCGATGAGGTTCTTTATCTTGGGCATATCATCTCTGCCAAGGGCATTGCGGTGAATCCTGAGAAGGTGTCTGCAATTGTAAATTGGGAACCACCTCAGAACGTGAAGCAACTCCGTAGCTTCCTCGGTCTCGCAAGCTATTGTCGAAGGTTCGTTGAGAACTTTTCAAAGATCGCGAAGCCTCTCTCAAATCTTCTCCAGAAGCACGTCAAGTACGTTTGGTCTCCGGAATGTGATATCGCTTTCAACACTTTGAAAGAGAAATTGGTCACTGCTCCAGTTCTGACTCCTCCTGATGAATCCAAACCATTCGAGGTCTTCTGCGACGCCTCTGTCCAAGGTCTTGGTGCAGTGTTGATGCAAGAGAACAAAGTTGTGGCTTATACCTCTCGCCAGTTGAAGCCCAACGAGAAGAACTACCCCACTCATGACCTCGAGTTGGCGGCAGTTGTGCATGCTCTTTTGACTTGGAGACATCTCTTATTGGGAAGAAAAGTGGACATTTTCACTGACCACAAGAGTCTCATGTACATCTTCACTTAGCCTAATCTCAACCTCAGGCAGACTCGATGGATCGAAATGATTCAAGAGTATAATCCAAGTATCGAGTATACTCCAGGCAAGGCCAATGTGATTGCTGACGCATTGAGCAGGAAGGCTTATTGCAACAGTCTGATTCTCAAGCCTTATCAACCCGAGCTTTGTGAAGCTTTCCGCAAACTTAATCTGCAAGTTGTTCCTCAAGGTTTCCTCGCCAACCTTCAAGTCTCTCCTACCTTGGAAGACCAGATTCGCCAAGCTCAGCTTCTTGATGCTATGGTGAAAAAGGTGAAGATTGGGATTGCCAAGAGTCAACCCAAGTACAAGTGCTACCGGCTTGATGACAAGGATACTCTCTTCTTCGAGGATCGTATTGTTGTTCCCAAAGGTGACCTCCATAAAGTGATCATGAACGAGGCTCACAATTCACTCCTCTCCATCCACCCTGGGAGCATGAAGATGTATCAGGACCTCAAGAAGGCTTATTGGTGGACTCAAATGAAGCGCGAGATTGCTCAGTTCGTCAATGAATGTGATGTCTGCAGAAGAGTGAAGGCAGAACACCAAAGGCCAGCTGGTCTCCTCCAACCTCTTGCCATTCCAGAATGGAAGTTTGACCACATTGAGATGGACTTCGTGACTGGGTTTCCAAAGTCCAAGCGTGGCAATGATGCTATATTCGTTGTCATCGACAAACTCACTAAAGTGGCCCACTTTCTGCCTATCAAAGAGTCTATCGCTGCAGCTCAATTGGCGGAGCTCTATACCTCTTGGATTGTCTCGCTGCACGATATTCTGCAGGTGATCTCTTCAGACCGTGGCAGCATCTTTACCTCCAAGTTTTGGGATTCTTTTCAGAAGGCCATGGGCACCAACATCCGCTTCAGCACAGCTTTCCATCCTCAAACTAGCGGTCAAGTCGAGCGTGTCAACCAGATTCTTGAAGATATGCTCAGGGCTTGTGTGATCTCTTTAGGCATGAAGTGGGAGGATTGTCTTCCATATGCTGAATTCTCCTACAACAACAGTTTTCAAGCAAGTTCGGGCAAGGCCCCATTCGAAATTCTGTATGGCAGGAAGTGCCGTACCCCTCTCAACTGGTCTGAAACCGGTGAACGACAACTTCTGGGAAATGACTTAATCACAGAGGCATAGGAGATGTGTAAAGTCATTCGAGATAACCTCAAAGCAGCGCAATCACGACAGAAGAGCTACTATGATAGTAAGCACCGTGATTTGGCTTTCGAGATCGGAGATCATGTTTACCTCCGCGTCTCTCCTATGAAAGGTACTCGTCGCTTCGGTTTCAAACGGAAGCTTGCCCCTAGATACGTGGGACCTTTCAAGATCGTCAGCAAGAGAGGCGATCTTGCCTATCAACTCAAGCTTCCTTCAAACTTTGCAAATGTGCATGACGTGTTCCATGTCTCTCAGCTCCGCAAGTGCTTCAAGACACCTGAACACACCGTCAACTTCGAAGACATTGAGCTCCAAGAAGATCTCTCTTATCGTGAGCACCCCATTGCAATTCTTCAAGAGACTGAACTCAAGACTCGCAATAAGTTAATCAAATTCATCAAAGTCAAGTGGTCACACCATTCCGACCGTGAAGCCACCTGGGAACGCGAGGATCACCTTCGTTCTGAGTACCCGGCGTTCTTTTAGTCCTAGATCTCGGGACGAGATCCTTTCATAGTGGTGGAGTGTTGTAACACCCCGGATATGATTTACCTAATATGTAATCCAACTCTTGCCGTTTCCGGCGCTAAGTTATTTTATTTTCTCGGGTTCGTGTTTTTGTCTCCGTGTGTTGTTGTCGTTGCCATGCATATCATATCTTGTCATCATGTGCATTGCATTTGCATACGTGTTCGTCTCATGCATTCGAGCATTTTCCCCGTTGTCCATTTTGCATTCCGGCGCTCCGTTCTCCTCCGGTGGTCATTTCTACCTTTCTTTCATGTGTGGGGGTTAAATATTTCCGGATTGGAACGAGACTTGCCAAGCGGCCTTGGTTTACTACCGGTAGACCGCCTGTCAAGTTTCGTACCATTTGGACTTCGTTTGATGCTCCAACGGTTAACCGAGGGACCGAAAAGGCCTCGTGTGTGTTGCCGCCCAACACCCCTCCATTTTGGCCCAAAAACCCACCAAAACCCTCTCCATCATCTAGAGCGTTCGATCACGATCACGTGGCCGAAAACCGCACCTCATTTGGACTCTCCTAGCTCCCTCTATGCCTATATATAGCCCCTCCTCCGAAATTCTCGGTTCCCCTCTCCTGAAAACCCTAGATCCACTCCATCCGCCGCCGCCGGACGAATTTCCGCAGGTCGGACGTGTCCGGTCCGCCGCCGACGCCACGTGTCATTGCCCGGTTCGCCCGCCGCCCGCGCGCCCACATCGCCGCACCGGCCCGTCGGGGCCCAGGCGGGCCCCCCGGCCCGAAGCCGCCGCCGCCGAGGCCCGCGCCTCGCTCGGGTCGCGCGCCGTCTCCGGTTAGCGCCAGCCGCCGCCAGCCTCTCCGCCGCACCACCACCGCCATCGTCGCCGACGTGCTTCGCGCGCTGCCCCGTCCTCCGGCGCCGGTCACCGGTCTCGCCCGCGCCGCCTCTTCCTCCCTCGCCGGAGCCCCCGCCGCCACTCCGGCTCCCCGCCGGCCGGATCCGGCGAGATCCGGCCCAGGAACGTCTACTCCGGCGACCCCGTGCAAGAACTCTGGCGAGCTGCTTCAAAAACCGTGCCGGCAGTCCAGATCTGGAAACCCTAGGGGTTGACCTCCTTTTTTTCCCTAAGTCTACAGATTATTTAGCTATGTTCATCGTGCCGTAACTTTGCACCCGTAGATCCGTTTTGGGCATTTAGCATATCAAAATGTTCGCCTCAGAGAGTACATCATTTCGCCTCATTGCATCATTTTCATTTGAGCACATCTTGATACCCGAAATGCTGTTGGAAGAGTGCTATTTGAGTTAATTGTCAGATCTGCTGCTCCAAATAGCTATTTGTCATTTTTGCCATGATTAATGTGTGCATGATATGCCCCTGAGCTCTACATATGTTTTGTTATATCCTTTGTAATCTATCCATAGGTGCCATCCATGTATTTTTGTGATGTGTTTGGTGATTAGCACAAGCTTGCAAAGTGGAGCATTCGTTAATGCTGATTTCAGGGACTTAGTAATTCCACAGTGTCCTTGGTTTGTTTATATCATTTTGCCATATGTTCATGTTGTTTCCTAGTGATCCGTGCCTCTTTTGAGGATGATCAGTAAGGATGATTTGTTAATCTTGTAGTGCTATATCCATCCATGTCTTGTTTTGCAATTATGGAGCACCCTAGCTTGAGTTAATCGAGCTCTACTTTTGCTATTTCGTGAATCTGGGCAGATTGTCTACTTGTTAGCGATTTTGCCGAGGATGTTGTAGTTGATCCGTGCATGCTATGTTGTTGTTCTTGCCATGTCTAGCTTGTATAATATGTATTCTTGATGGGTGTATGCTTAGATTGTCATGACATGCTCTGTAGTGAGTGCATCGAGCTCGTAAACATGCCTACTTGATATCTGATTTGCATGTTCCAGTTTTCACTAAGTCTGTAATCTGATTATGTTTTTGCCATGTTCACATGCTTGCAATTGTATTTTCTGATCCCTTTTGGCTCAAGGTCACTAAGGGACTTTTGTTAAGCTCTTTGAGTAGCTGCATTCCATGCCTTGCTTTGCAATGTTAAGTTCCTGTAGCATATAATTTTCATGCTTCAAAGTGTGCTACCTGAT
Source organism: Triticum urartu (assembly GCF_003073215.2). NCBI lineage: Eukaryota > Viridiplantae > Streptophyta > Magnoliopsida > Poales > Poaceae > Triticum > Triticum urartu. The sequence continues at coordinate 158,310,929 of NC_053026.1, read as the reverse complement.
CTAAAACTCCAGACAAGTGTTAATTTCACTAAGTCTGAAATCTGTTTTCCAATTGCACTTTTGCCATGCTTGTTTGAACCTGTTAATGGATGAATTGGACGTAGCTCAGTGTTCATCTGTTGTTAAGCATCATGTTTGGATCCCTGCCATGTATTTTGTTGCCATGTTTGGGTGCTGTAGCATGTTTAACTTGTTGCATTTAGATGGCTACTTGTTGTTTATCGCAGACTGGTGTCATATTTGAATTGCTTGCCATTTCCAAACCGTGCATCCGATTCCGGCGTTCTTTATATCGATTTCAACCGAAATCACCTCACCTTTCCAGTGGCACACTTGGGTTTCCAAGTTGAGGCCAGGTTCTTTCATCCTTGGTCAAATCTTGCATATGCATTACATATCGCATCCCGCATAGCATACCATGTTTGCATCATGTTGTTTGAGCTTTGCACGTGGTTGATTGTGTCATTTTGCTTGTTTCTCTTGTTTGGGTAGAGCCAGGAGACGAGTTCGCTAACGAGGAGCCCGTTGAGTTTGCTTTCGAGGATCCAGTCAACTCTGACAACTTTGCAGGCAAGATGATCATACCCTCGAAATCACTTCTATCTTTGCTTTGCTAGATGCTCGCTCTTTTGCTATGCCTATGCTACGATGCCTACCACTTGCTTATCATGCCTCCCAAATTGCCATGTCAAACCTCTAACCCACCATGTCCTAGCAAACCGTTGATTGGCTATGTTACTGCTTTGCTCAGCCCCTCTGATAGCGTTGCTAGTTGCAGGTGAAGATTGGGGATCGTTCCTTGTTGGAACATTATTTCCTTGTTGGGATATCATTATATTACCTTGTTATCTTAATGCATCTATATACTTGGTAAAGGGTGGAAGGCTAGGCCTCTCGCCTAGTGTTTTGTTCCACTCTTGCCGCCCTAGTTTCCGTCATATCGGTGTTATGTTCCCGGATTTTGCGTTCCTTACGCGGTTGGGTGATAATGGGAACCCCTTGATAGTTCACCTTGAATTAAACTCTTCCAGCAATGCCCAACCTTGGTTTTACCATTTGCCACCTAGCCTCTTTTTCCCTTGGCTTTCCGGAGCCCGAGGGTCATCTTATTTTAAACCCCCCCGGGCCAGTGCTCTTCTGAGTGTTGGTCCAACCTGTTAGTTGCCGGTGGCCACCAGGGGCAACTCTGGGCTGGCCTACCCGTACCTAAGACAATCTGAGTGTGCCCTGAGAAAGAGATATGTGCAGCTCCTATCGGGATTTGTCGGCACATTCGGGCGGTGTTGCTGGATTTGTTTTAACTTGTCGAAGTGTCTTGTAGAACCGGGATGCCGAGTCTGATCGGAATGTCTCGGGAGAAGGTATATCCTTCGTTGACCATGAGAGCTTGTCATGGGCTAAGTTGGGACTCCCCTACAGGGATTTGAACTTTCGAAAGCCGTGCCCGCGGTTATGGGCAGATGGGAATTTGTTAATGTCCGGTTGTAGATAACTTGAACCTAAACCTAATTAAAATAAATCAACTGTGTGAGTTACCGTGATGGTCTCTTCTCGGCGGAGTCCAGGAAGTGAACACGGTGTTGGAGTAATGCTTGCCGCAGGTTGTTCGCAAGTTATTCGTTCGCGCTTTGCCTTCTCTTCTCGCTCTCTTTTGCGAACAGGATAGCCACCATATATGCTAGTCGCTTGCTGCAGCTCCACATATTACCTTGTCTTACCTATAAGCTTAAATAGTCTTGATCGCGAGGGTGCGAGATTCCTGAGTCCCTGTGGTTCACAGATTACTTCCAAACCAGATGCAGGGCCTGATGATTCCGTTCCAGATGATGCGCTTGAGCTCAAGTGGGAGTTCGACGAGGACTCACACCGTTACTATGTGTCTTTCCCTGATGATCAGTAGTGGTGCCCAGTTGGGGCGATCGGGACCATGTCGCTTGTTGGGGTTGATCTTTTATTTTGGCACCGTAGTCGGGACATGAGTGATTGGATGATATAATGCTATATATGTACTTTGTTTGATGTGGCGAGTGTAAGCCAACTATGTACCTTCCCCTTTTATTATCTATATTACATGGGATGTTGTGAAGATTGCCTTACTTGCGACATTGCTTTCAATGCAGTTATGCCTCTAAGTCGTGTTTCGACATGTAGGAGATATAGCCGCATCGAGGGTGTTACAGAGCGACCTCTGAAGCTGGCGAGTCGAGGCGAGGCGAGCGGGCTGCGAGCGTGCACACGGGCAAGCGTGGCGAGGAGAACGCAGCTAGGTTGGAACCGGAGCACGGGGACGCGCGGGCGCGCTTTAGCAAGTACACACAACAAAACTGCAGACCTCGCCAGAGCACCGTGAGCACAGCAAAGACACGGATCGATCGAGCCTCACGGGGTCCTATATGCCATGGAAAGAAAAGGGAGAGGTTGGTGTGTTACCCAGCTCACCCTAGGACACGATGGGGTCGACAGAGACGAACCAGAGATGACGCGAGGGAGCGCTGAACTTGGTGGGGCTGCTGTCCGCGAAGCAGAGGGAGAAGATGTCATCGTGGTAGTCGAGCCAGGGCCGTAGAGGTGCGTGCGTGAAGAAGAGGGCAGAGAGGTACTTGACGGTCCTCTCGACGGCAATAGGCGGGTCGGAGGCATGACGTGGACGGCTACCCCGAGCTTGAGCTCTTGCTCGCTCGGGTCATGGTGGGCAGGGCGACGGCGAGGCGCGTGGCGCTAACCTAGGCGGCAGAGAGGGAAGAAGAGGAGGGGGATCGGTCGAGGGGAGACCCTAGGGCACCGGGGACGTCTTTTATAGGGTCTAGGGATGAGCTCCAGCCGTCAAATCATCTGGCGTGCCGACATGGCTGCTCTGGATGGCCTGCCATACAGGAGGACGAAGCTCCTGTACGCTTGGGCTGACTGGGCTGCGGTGAGGGTGGATGGCTGGGCCGGGTGTGAGAAAAGGCCCAAGTGGCTGTGCTGGGAAGGTCCTCTCCTTCTCCTATAAAATTCTAAACATTTAAAAATCACAACTGAAGAAAGGAAAAGGTCAGGGAGGTAGGAGATGTATTTGGCAGAAACAAAAATATCCCCGAGCTCCTGGAAATATGCTCTATTTAAATAAATTGGTATGGACAATTTTAGAGGTAGAAAAATAAAGCAAGTTTGAATAAAATTCAAACTTGATGCATTTTTGAACCCAACCAAAACAATTCTAAAAGAGGTGAAAATTTGGCAGGGGGTTTCTGGACATGTAGCAAGATTTATATGGAGAAGATGAACATTTATGGAGGAGGGCAAGACGGCACTTCCAAAAAGGAAGGAGGAAGAAAAAGGAGGAGAGGTGATGATGCATAGAGGTGGTCATGTACGGATCACACATGGGTCAAGCAACAATATAACATGCATGAAACACACAATGCACATGAAGGGGATGATGAAATGCATCATGACAAGAAGCACAAATGCAACACTAAGATGAGGCCAATGATGCAACAAGATGGCACGTAAAGACAAGACAAGGCAAGAAAGGAAACAAGGAAAACCCAAAATGAAAACCACAAGGAGGAAAAACACTTAGTATTGAACATGACAAGGCTGGGTACATCTCCAATTATGGAAGTTTTACAACTGGGGTGTTACAACACTCCACCACTACGAGAGGATCTCATCCCGAGATCTAGGACTGGAAAAACGCCGGGTACTCAGAACGGAGGTGATCCTCGCGTTCCCAGGTGGCTTCATGGTTGGAATGGTGTGACCACTTGACTTTGAGGAATTTGATTGACTTATTGCGAGTCTTGCGTTCAGTCTCTTCAAGAATAGAAACGGGGTGCTCACGATAAGAGAGATCTTCTTGGAGATCAATGTCTTCAAAGTTGACGGTGCGTTCAGGAGTCTTGAAGCACTTGCGGAGCTGAGAGACATGGAACACGTCGTGCACATTTACAAAGTTTGAAGGAAGCTCGAGTTGATAGGTAAGATCGCCTCTCTTGCTGACGATCTTGAAAGGACCCACGTATCTAGGGGCAAGCTTCCCTTTGATACCGAAGCGACGAGTACCTTTCATTGGAGAGACGCGGAGGTAAACATGATCTCCGATCTCAAAAGCCAAATCACGGTGCTTCCTATCATAGTAGCGCTTCTGGCGCGATTGCGCTGCTTTGAGGTTATCTCGAATGACTTTACACATTTCCTCTGCCTCTGTGATTAAGTCATTTCCCAGAAGTTGACGTTCACCGGTTTCAGACCAGTTGAGTGGAGTACGACACTTCCTGCCATACAAAATTTCGAATGGGGCCTTGCCCGAACTTGCTTGAAAACTGTTGTTGTAGGAGAATTCAGCATATGGAAGGCAATCCTCCCACTTCATACCGAAGGAGATCACACAAGCCCTGAGCATATCCTCAAGAATCTGATTGACACGCTCAACTTGATCGCTAGTTTGAGGATGGAAAGTTGTGCTGAAGCGGATGTTGGTGCCCATGGCCTTCTGAAAAGACTCCCAAAACTTGGAGGTAAAGATGCTGCCATGGTCTGAAGAGATCACCTGTGGAATACCGTGCAGAGAGACAATCCGAGAGGTATACAGCTCCGCCAATTGAGCTGCAGTGATAGACTCTTTGATAGGCAGAAAGTGAGCCACTTTAGTGAGTTTGTCGATGACAATGAATATAGCATCATTGACACGCTTGGACTTTGGAAACCCAGTCACGAAGTCCATCTCAATGTGGTCATCCATTCTGGAATGGCAAGAGGTTGGAGGAGACCTACTGGCCTTTGGTGTTCTGCCTTCACTCTTCTGCAGACATCACATTCATTCACGAACTGAGCAATCTCGCGCTTCATTCGAGTCCACCAATAAGCCTGCTTGAGGTCCTGATACATCTTCGTGCTCCCAGGGTGGATGGAGAGGAGTGAATTGTGAGCCTCGTTCATGATCACTTTACGAAGGTCACCTTTGGGAACAACAATACGATCCTCGAAGAAGAGAGTATCCTTGTCATCAAGGCGGTAGCACTTGTACTTGGGTTGGCTCTTGGTAATCCCAATCTTCACCTTCTTCATCATAGCTTCAAGAAGTTGAGCCTGAGGAATTTGCTCTTCCAAGGTAGGAGAGACTTGAAGTTTGGCGAGGAAACCTTGAGGAACAACTTGCAGATTAAGTTTGCGGAAAGCTTCACAAAGCTCGGGTTGATAAGGCTTGAGAATCAGACTGTTGCAGTAAGCCTTCCTGCTCAAAGCGTCATCAATCACATTGGCCTTGCCTGGAGTATACTCGATACTCGGATTATACTCTTGAATCATTTCGACCCATCGAGTCTGCCTGAGGTTGAGATTAGGCTGAGTGACGATGTACTTGAGACTCTTGTGGTTAGTGAAAATGTCCACTTTTCTTCCCAATAAGAGATGTCTCCAAGTCAAAAGAGCATGCACAACTGCCGCCAACTCGAGGTCATGAGTGGGGTAGTTCTTTTTGTTGGGCTTCAACTGGCGAGAGGTATAAGCCACAACTTTCTTCTCTTGCATCAACACTGCACCAAGACCTTGAAGAGAGGCATCGCAGAAGACCTCGAACGGTTTGGATTCATCAGGAGGAGTCAGAACTGGAGCAGTGACCAATTTCTCTTTCAAAGTGTTGAAAGCGATGTCACATTCCGGAGACCAAACGTACTTGACGTGCTTCTGGAGAAGGTTTGAAAGAGGCTTCGTGATCTTAGAAAAGTTCTCAACGAACCTTTGACAGTAGCTTGCGAGACCGAGGAAGCTGCGGAGTTGCTTCACGTTCTGAGGTGGTTCCCAATTCACAATTGCAGACACCTTCTCAGGATTCACCGCAATGCCCTTGGCAGAGATGATATGCCCAAGATAAAGAACCTCATCGAGCCAAAACTCGCACTATGAGAACTTGGCGTAGAAATGATGTTCCCTGAGCTTATCGAGCACCAAACGCAAGTGCTTGGCGTGATCTTCCTTGTTCTTCGAAAAGACCAGAATGTCGTCAAGATAGACCAAAACGAAATCATTTGTGTAGGCGTTGAAGATGAAGTTCATCATGCGAGAGAAAGTCGGAGGAGCGTTGACGAGGCCAAAAGACATGACAGTGTATTCGTATGAACCATAGCTTGTTCTGAAAGCTGTCTTGGGAATATCTTGCTCACGGATTCGAATCTGGTGATAACCCATACGGAGATCAAGCTTGGAGAATACTTGGGCACCTTTGAGTTGTTCAAACAGCTCGTTGATGTTGGGAAGTGGGTACTTGTTCTTGATAGTCTTCTTGTTCAATGGACGGTAGTCAACACAAAGTCGGTCCGTTCCATCCTTCTTCTTCACAAAGAGTACACCACAACCCCACGGAGAGGAACTAGGTCGGATGAGAACCATTCGCTCTTGAATATCGAGTTGCTTCTTCAGCTCCTTCAACTCTTCATGTCCGAGCTTGTAAGGACGCTTGCAAACCGGTTCCGTGCCAGGCTCAAGATCGATGACGAATTCAACTGGCCGGTGCGGAGGCATTCTTGGAAGCTCTTCTGGAAAGACGTCTTGATATTCGCAAACGACTGGAATTTGCGAGATGGCATCCAGTTCACCCTTCTCATTGAGAGAAAACAGACGGATTGTATCATCATGAGCAGCAAAGACAATTACATCCTCAGACAAATGAGTCAATTGAATCTGCCTGGCTGCACAATCAAGCTGAGCCTTGTGCTTAGAAAGCCAATCCATTCCGAGAATAAGATCAATATCCGAGTTACCAAGGACCATTAGGGAAGAAAGGAACTTGTAGTCGCCCAAGGTGATAGTAACATATGGAACCTCCAGACTTGCACTCAAGCGTTTTCCAGGAGAAACGATATCCATTTATTTGCCCAAATGAGAAGAAACGAATTCATGCTTGGTAAAAAATGGCTTTGACATGAAACAATGCGATGCACCAGTGTCAAAAAGAACTCTTGCAGGAATATCGTTAACAGGAAGGTTACCCATGATGACATCTGACGAGTCCTCTGCCTGAGCTGCATTCACCATGTTGACCTTGGCGTACTTGGGGTTATGCTTGACCACAACTGTACTTGCCGATCTCACAGGAGGAGGAGGAGGGAGACGCCTTTGATTGAAGCACTTGTTGGCATAGTGACCCTTCTGTTGGCACTTGTTGCACATGACCTCTGAAAGCAGACGGTGATACGGAGCACTCGATCTTGGAGCATGAGACGAAGTCTTGTTCTGAAAGCCAGGGTTGGGTGGGTGGGAAGATCCACTGCCACCTTTGCTCTTCTGCTGATACGGCTGACGGAACAGAGGAGGAGGAAGCCAATACTTCTGCTGCTTGGCCACTTGAGTAGAGGAAGAAGGAGTAGCATCTCTGACTCGCTTCTTGGAGGCACCACACTTCAGTTGGGCAGCCTCTTGCTTCAATGCCATGTTGTAGAACTCATCGTACCTCAAGGGCTCAAAGAGAACAAGAGCTAGCTGGATTTCTTCTCTGAGACCACCCCTGAACTGGTATATCATGCTCTTCTCATCAGGGACGTCCTGCTTAGCAAAGCGGGCGAGCTTCTGAAACAACTTGTTGTAGTCATAGACAGACAAAGAGCCTTGCTTCAGGTTGCGGAATTCCTCACGCTTGCTTTCAACCATGCTCTGAGGAATATGATGAGCTTTGAAGTCTTGACGAAATTCATCCCAGGTAATCACACGGCCTCCTCTGGAATATTTGTACTGCTGGAACCATTCTGCAGCTTGGTCTTTGAGTTGGAAGGAAGCGAACTTGACAAAGTCCTCAGGACCAACGTTACTGCACTCGAAATGCTTGCATAGGTCCACAAGCCAATCGTCAGCATCAGTTGCCTCAACACAATTGCTGAAGGTCTTTGGCTGGTTAGCAAGGAAATGGTTGAGTGTAGCAAAGTGATTCTGATTGTTGCCCTGGTTGCCTTGGTTGCCTTGGTTCGCTTGATTGCGTTCTTGAAGAATTTGCATGATCAACTGCGTGTTTGCATTGGTAGCGGCCATCACAGCTTGCCATGCCTCCGGAGGAGGAGGAGGTGGTGGCGGATCCTGATTCTCATTCTGATTGTTGCCCTTAGCGGGAGCCATCCTGAAGAGGGTGACATCCGTTAGCACATTGACAGATAAAATTGAAGCTGAATCAAGCGGGTTGAAATTGCAACATATAGTCTTCACATCCGAACATAAGAACGAATGCATTCCACTTGAAATGGTCACATATCCATAAATTGAGAATCCACTTAGAATTTAGGTAGAGGAATAAATCAACAAGGTATGGAACAAGAACGAATACTCGGTAAAGATCACCCAATCTCAAACCAAATATCCGTGGAAGAAGAACTAGAGCTACAAGAATTCCCACCTATGAAACTCCCGAACCTTTCTGGTTATGCAATCAGGTGTTGGGGATACAGGGGAAGCATAATATCTCACCCAAATCTAGCAAATCCTACATCCAGCTGTATCCATCCTTCAACACATAACCGAGAAAAACTTCGGAACCATCTACCTCAACCTTCGAAAAGCATCCGTTATACAAGTTATGGCAATACTCCTGAACTCCCGCCCCAGTACTGGGTGGCGTCGAGGTTATCTCACCAACAACTGCATAAAAGAGATTTTCGATGTCGGCGAACTAAACTCAGGTATTCCAGAACTGCAACGATAAAATTGTGACGACAACACCTCGGAGCTCAACTCCCCGGGACACTGCCACAACCCCTAAATGACAGGAGGCACCAAGAATAATGTTCTCGTCACAAAACCATCGGAACAATTCCAAGATACCCGCGTGATCCTAAATTTTTTTAGTGAAATTTGAGAAGAGAAGAGTCAAAACTCTATGTCAGGATGCCTTACCAGAGCGATGAAGGGACTGGGGAGTAAAAAGAATTCCTAAACTTTCCGATATATAATTCCTAAATGACTCAAAACATTTTTCTAGACTCAACAACGGCTGCTAAAAACGATCAAGCAGTGGGGGCTCCTAAGGTCGGGGAAGGCTCTGATTACCAACTTGTAACGCCCTCGATGCGGCTATATCTCCTACGTGTCGAAGCACAACTTAGAGGCATAACCGCATTGAAAGCAATGTCGCAAGTAAGGCAATCTTCACAACATCCCATGTAATATAGATAATAAAAGGGAAGGTACATAGTTGGCTTACACTCGCCACATCAAACAAAGTACATATATAGCATTACATCATCCAATCACTCATGGCCCGACTATGGTGCCAAAATAAAAGATCAACCCCAACAAGCGACATGGTCCCAATCGCCCTAACTGGGCACCCTACTGATCATCAGGGAAAGACACATAGTAACGGCGTGAGTCCTCGTCGAACTCCCACTTGAGCTCAAGCGCATCATCTGGAACGGAGTCATCAGGCCCTGCATCTAGTTTGGAAGTAATCTGTGAGCCACAGGGACTCAGCAATCTCGCACCCTCGCGATCAAGACTATTTAAGCTTATAGGTAAGGCAAGGTAATATGTGGAGCTGCAGCAAGCGACTAGCATATATGGTGGCTAACCTGTTCACAAATGAGAGCGAGAAGAGAAGGCAAAGCACGAACAAAGAACAAGAGAATAACCTACGGCAATCATTACTCCAACACCGTGTTCACTTCCCGGACTCCGCCGAGAAGAGACCATCACGGTAACGCACACAGTTGATTGATTTTAATCAAGTTAAGGTTCAAGTTATCTACAACCGGACATTAACAAATTCCCATCTGCCCATAACCGCGGGCACGGCTTTCGAAAGTTCAAATCCCTGCATGGGAGTCCCAACTTAGCCCATGACAAGCTCTCACGGTCAACGAAGGATATACCTTCTCCCGAGGCATTCCGATCAGACTCGGTATCCCGGTTCTACAAGACACTTTGACAGGTTAAAACAAATCCAGCAACACCGCCCGAATGTGCCGAGAAATCCCGATAGGAGCTGCACATATCTCGTTCTCAGGGCACACTCAGATAGGTCAAGATACGAGTAAAACCAAACCTCGAGTTTCCCCGAGGTGGCCCCGCAGAATGCCCGGTTCGGACCAACACTCAAAGGAGCACTGGCCCAAGGGGGTTTAAATAAGATGGCCCTTGGGCTCCGGAAATCCAAGGGAAAAAGAGGATAGGTGGCAAATGGTAAAACCAAGGTTGGGCATTGCTGGAGGAGCTTTATTAGAGGCGAACTGTCAAGGGGTTCCCATTATCACCCAACCACTAAGGAACGCAAAATCCGGGAACATAACACCGATATGACGGAAACTAGGGCGGCAAAAGTGGAACAAAACACTAGGCAAGAGGCCGAGCCTTCCACCCTTTACCAAGTATATAGATGCATTAAGATAACAAGATAATATAATGATATCCCAACAAGAAAGTAATGTTCCAACAAGGAACGATCTCCAAACTTCACCTGCAACTAGCAACGCTATAAGAGGGGCTGAGCAAAGCGGTAACATAGCCAATCAACGGTTTGCTAGGACATGGTGGGTTAGGGGTTTGACATGGAAATTTGGGAGGCATGATAAGCAAGTGGTAGGCATCGCAGCATAGGCATAGCAAAAGAGCGAGCAACTAGCAAAGCAAAGATAGAAGTGATTTCGAGGGTATGACCATCTTGCCTGCAAAGTTGTCAGAGTTGACTGGATCCTCGAAAGCAAACTCAACGAGCTCCTCGTTAGCGAACTCGTCTCCCGGTTCTACCCAAACAAGACAAACAAGCAAACAGAACACAATCAACCACGTGCAAAGCTCAAACAACATGATGCAACATGGTATGCTATGCGGGATGCGATATGTGATGCATATGCAAGAATTGACAAGGAATGAATGAACCTGGCCTCAACCTGGAAATCCAAGAGTGCCACTGGAAAGATGAGATGATTTCGGTTGAAATCGATATAAAGATCGCCGGAATCGGATGCACGGTTTGGAAATGGCAAGCGAAACAAATATGGTACCGGTCTGCGATAAACAGCAAGTAGCCATCTAGATGCAACAAGATAATTATGCTACAACACTCAAACATGGCAACAAAATACATGACATGGATCCATTCATGATGCTTAACAAAAGATGAACAATGAGCTTCGACCAATTCATTCAATAACAGCTTCAAACAAGCATGGCAAAAGTGCAATTGATAAATAGGTTTCAGACAGTGAAATTAACACTTGTCTGGAATTTCAGATCAGGTAGCACACTTTGGAGCAAGAAAACTATATGTTACAGGAACTTAACATGGCAAAGCTTCATTCAATAACAACTTCAAACAAGCATGGCAAAAGTGCAATTGATAAATAGGTTTCAGACAGTGAAATTAACACTTGTCTGGAATTTCAGATCAGGTAGCACACTTTGGAGCAAGAAAACTATATGTTACAGGAACTTAACATGGCAAAGCTTCATTCAATAACAACTTCAAACAAGCATGGCAAAAGTGCAATTGATAAATAGGTTTCAGACAGTGAAATTAACACTTGTCTGGAATTTCAGATCAGGTAGCACACTTTGGAGCAAGAAAACTATATGTTACAGGAACTTAACATGGCAAAGCAAAGCATGGCATGGAGCTACTCAAAGAGCTTAACAAAAGTCCTTTAGTGACCTTGAGCCAAAAGGGATCAGAAAATACAATTGCAAGCATGTGAACATGGCAAAAACATAAACAGATCTCAGACTTAGTGAAATTTCAGGACATGACAAAAACAGATTCAACATGGCATCTTTACAAGCTTGATTAACTCACTACAAGGCATGTCATGGCATGGGACAAGTTCTAGCATGAAGTATATATGAAAATGAAGCTAACCATGTGCCAAACCACCTCATAGCATGTTTGAAAAAAATCACACAAAAATGTCTAAACAACATCATGATGTAAAATGACATGCTTATGAACTTGCTCAAATGCAGAAACTAATGCCACCACTGGGTTGGTGGGAGTTTTCTACCCCAAAAACATATATAATATGTTGGGGTTGCTGTAGAAAAATCACCACAAATGCAATAAGTCAAACACTGCCTAAAAAGGTAGCTGACAGAAATGACATTTTCCTTATTTGGAAACGTCCAGAAATGGACTTGCCTGAACTGGAATAAGGTATCTTTCCCGAAATGGAAATCGCTGGAATAAGAAAAAAATAAAAGAAATAAGAGGAGGGAGTGAGGATGACATGTGGTGCCCTGAGGAGTGTTAGTATGGCAGGTGGGGCCTTGCTGTCATACTCACGCATAATGCAAAAACCACCTCATAGCATGTTTGAAAAAAATCACACAAAAATGCCAAAACAACATCATGATGTAAAATGACATGCTTATGAACTTGCTCAAATGCAGAAACTAATGCCACCACTGGGTTGGTGGGAGTTTTCTACCCCAAAAACATATATAATATGTTGGGGTTGCTGTAGAAAAATCACCACAAATGCAATAAGTCAAACACTGCCTAAAAAGGTAGCTGACAGAAATGGCATTTTCCTTATTTGGAAACGTCCAGAAATGGACTTGCCTGAACTGGAATAAGGTATCTTTCCCGAAATGGAAATCGCTGGAATAAGAAAAAAAATAAAAGAAATAAGAGGAGGGAGTGAGGATGACATGTGGTGCCCTGAGGAGTGTTAGTATGGCAGGTGGGGCCTTGCTGTCATACTCACGCATAATGCAAAAAAGGGGGGGGGGGTTTAAACCGCACCAGGGGAGGATCGAACCCAGGTCTCCCTGGAGTTAGAGCGTGGCCTTTGCCACTGGGCCAGGCGCTCATAGTTGGCATAAAGAAAACCGGACACCTTATGTACTAGCACGAGGTCTGGCTAGTCTCCTCTACGCGTATAGAAAAGGAAACGACGACGATGCCGGCGAGCGAGGCGGCCGTATCCGGCAAGGTGGTGTGCCGATGGGGGTGCGGACACGGAGGGGGGTTTAGCGCGTGCATGCGGAGCTGCTGCGAGAGTGCGCGCGTTGGGTTCAACTCGAGCACGAGCTCATGGCGAGCTTGGCTTGGTACCGTCGGTGCAGAGGCCGAGCGAGCGACCTCTGAAGCTGGCGAGGCGAGGCGAGGCGAGGCGAGCGGGCTGCGAGCGTGCACACGGGCAAGCGTGGCGAGGAGAACGCAGCTAGGTGGGAACCGGAGCACGGGGACGCGCGGGCGCGCTGCAGCAAGTACACACAACAAAACTGCAGACCTCGCCGGAGCACCGTGAGCACAGCAAAGACACGGATCGATCGAGCCTCTCGGGGTCCTGTATGCCATGGAAAGAAAAGGGAGAGGTTGGTGCGTTACCCAGCTCACCCTAGGACACAATGGGGTCGACGGAGACGAGCCGGAGATGACGCGAGGGAGCGCTGAACTTGGTGGGGCTGCTGTCCGCGAAGTAGAGGGAGACGATGTTGTCGTGGTAGTCGATCCAGGGCCGTAGAGGTGCGTGCGTGAAGAAGAGGGCAGAGAGGTACTTGACGGTCCTCTCGACGGCAACAGGCGGGTCGGAGGCGTGACTTGGACGGCTACCCCGAGCTTGAGCTCTTGCTCGCTCGGGTCATGGTGGGCAGGGCAACGGCGAGGCGCGTGGCGCTAACCTAGGCGGCGGAGAGGGAAGAAGAGGAGGGGGATCGGTCGAGGGGAGACCCTAGGGCACCGGGGACGTCTTTTATAGGGTCTAGGGACGAGCTCCGGCCGTCAAATCATCTGGCGTGCCGACGTGGCTGCTCTGGATGGCCTGCCGTACAGGAGGATGAAGCTCCTGTACGCGTGGGCTGACTGGGCTGCGGTGAGGGTGGATGGCTGGGCCGGGTGTGACAAAAGGACCAAGTGGTTGTGCTGGGAAGGTCCTCTCCTTCTCCTCTAAAATTCTAAACATTTAAAAATCACAGCTGAAGAAAGGAAAAGGTCAGGGAGGTAGGAAATGTATTTGGCAGAAACAAAAATATCCCCGAGCTCCTGGAAATATGCTCTATTTAAATAAATTGGTATGGACAATTTTAGAGGTAGAAAAATAAAGCAAGTTTGAATAAAATTCAAACTTGATGCATTTTTGAACCCAACCAAAACAATTCTAAAAGAGGTGAAAATTTGGCAGGGGGTTTTTGGACATGTAGCAAGATTTATATGGAGAAGATGAACATTTATGGAGGAGGGCAAGACGGCACTTTCAAAAAGGAAGAAGGAAGAAAAAGGAGGAGAGGTGATGATGCATAGAGGTGGTCATGTACGGATCACACATGGGTCAAGCAACAATATAACATGCATGAAACACACAATGCACATGAAGGGGATGATGAAATGCATCATGACAAGAAGCACAAATGCAACACTAAGATGAGGCCAATGATGCAACAAGTTGGCAAGTAAAGACAAGACAAGGCAAGAAAGGAAACAAGGCAAACCCAAAATAAAAACCACAAGGAGGAAAAACACTTAGTATTGAACATGACAAGGCTGGGTACATCTCCAATTATGGAAGTTTTACAACTGGGGTGTTACAGAACCCCTCCTGGCGGCTGGTCGCCAGGAGCTGGTCTCCGGTTGGCTGCATTCTGACGTGTCCGTTCGGGCGGCGCTGAGCCAGGTCGCCGCGACCTCTGAGGGGGAGAAGCGAGCCGCAGCTCAGCCAGCAGCTGCTCGCGAGGTGGCGCTGAAGGACGCCGAGGCCGCCCAAGGTCGCTGCCAGGTGCTAGAGGCCGAGCTGAAGATCCTGCGTGACGAGCGTGTTGAAGTTTCCCATGGCCGTAAGGTGGAGGAAGAGAGGATGAAGGCCCGGGAGGACGCCGTCAAGGGTCGCGACGCCGAGCTGGAGCAACTGGCGCAGGCGCAGGATGCTGAGCGCGGCCGGCTAGAGGAGCTGGAGCAAAAGGTCCAGGCTGAAAAGTCTGAACTCGATGCCAAGGTGAAGGTTCTGGCTGAGGACCGCAAGGCCTTCGCGCTTCTGGAGAAGAGGTCTCGCGAGGCCCTGAAGTCACTCTATGAGAAGGGCTTGGAGAAGCCGTTGGCCACCAATGAGGACGGCCCTGCCTAGTTGCTTCCTTACTTGGTCGAGGCGCTTGAGGAAGTCGTGCGTGGCATCGGCCCCGTGGCAGAGGCAGAGGCTTGCGTCCTTTCTTCAGCCGCGCTGACGCGCGTCTTCAGCCATCTCCATCTTCCTGATCCTGCCGCCCGCCTTGACGAGCTGCTGGAGCCCGTGGCTGATGAACACTGCTGAGCCGCCGCCACAGCCATGAAAGGTCAGGTGGAAGCCCTGCTGGAGAAGTTCGACGCCTTCGACCGGTGGTGCAGGTGAAGGCGACGCCACCCAGGAGGGGGCACCTCTTGCAGGTGCAGGCGGTATCAAGGGAAGACTAGCTTGTGGCTCCTTTCCAGTTGAAACTCCTACAGCATGTAGCGTGCCTCGTGGAGGCGTTTAAAGTTGTGTTTGATATTCGGAGAACAATATGTCTTGTAATATTTGCTTTGAGATTTTGTGATTTCCTTCCCATTTGCTTTACATTCTACGTCGGCAGAGCCTGACCCCGCGCATACCTCAGCCACCGTTGGGCCGACCGGATCACCAGGATGGTCCAAGGAGTGAGGGGCTACGTGGTCAGTTAGGCTCCCGAGTCGCAATGCTCAGGAGTCCCCCTTGATGCGCAAACATCTTGTGGAAAGGAGATGCAATGGTAGGTCTTGTGTTCTATGTCGGCATGGCCCGACCCCATGCATACCTCAACCGCCATTGGTCCGACCGGATCACCAGGACGGGCCAAGGAGTGAGGGGCTACGTGATCAGTTAGGCTCATGAGTCGCGATGCTCAGGAGTCCCCCTTGACGTTCAAACGACCTTCATACCTTAGCTCCGCTTGGGAGGGCGCGCGACGACCAGGTCTGAGGGACCTGGCGGGGTGGCATACGCTTGGACGTAACCCGAGCGCAGCCCCCGTGCCCAGCCCCCTCGCGCGGCTCTCTTGAGGGGAGGCGTTGTGTTGAGGCCAGACACCGAGCCCAGAGGCTCCCTGAGATTGATACGGCCGTGAGGCCGCCCTCAGTTGTTTATCACCAGGGCGGACCATGGCGCTTCCGCACTTGCACGGGCATAGCCGCTCCTCGGTAGTGTTGTTTGCCAGCGCGGAGCATGGTGCTTCCACTGGTACGTGGGAGGGGACTCCCTACCACGGAGAGCCCCCGGGGCGTGTACATCCCCGCCCTGACACGTGGCTTGCACAGCAGGGCTAGACGAAGTTTTTCTGGGCACTTGTGAGCCAGCGCGGGACTCACGAGGCCCTACCTCAAGGCGGGTTGCGCCTGGTCTTGATTCTTGTTCGCTGTGTTGGTCCTCCGAGGTGGTCAGACAACCTGTGCCGAACGAATCTCCTGAGGTTATCGCGTGAGAAAGCCAAGCACCAACGGCCCCAGGAGGTGACGTGAACAGGGCCGGCCTGCCAGATAGAGCTCAGTTGTTGGATTTATCGATGCTGCAGGGATGGACCCAAGCACAAACGCCGTGCCTAACCTTCTCACGTGAAGGCTCCTGAAGAAAGACGATCGGCGCGCGGCTCCCGCGGTGGGCGACAATCAAGCAGGTGATAATCATAGATAGATTAAGCATGGAAGGCAAACTAGCTCAGGTAAATGCATGAATGATACGCGCCACTGGGTCCGACCCGAGTGGCTTGGGGATGATGCAGCCCAAGGGGCGCCCCCAGCAAGGTAAGCTAAAGACATAAAAAAGAAGGTATACATGCCACAGGGACGAACCCAAGCGGCCTGGGAATAATGCAGCCCCCTGGGCGCTCCCAGCTAAATGAGCTTGGAAAATGTCACCTGGTTCCGTTGATGAAGGGGTGTTGAGGGAGCTGAAGGTACACGGCGAAGGGGTTGCCCCTCACGAGCCACTGGGGCCCTGAGCCTCGGGAGGCTCTGGGGCTCTAGGCGGTTCCTTGAGGACCGTCTCCATCTCCGTCAGGACAGCCTGGTGCCTGGCCTCCTGACCCGCCATGACGCTCCGCAGGTTGCGCTGGCAGGCAGCAACCACGCTCGGTAGGCCGAACGGCATACGTACGTAGCTGTGAGGTGGACCTTCACAGCGCCCAAAACGCGAAGGCCAGAAGCGCTCCTGAGATGCGGCTCGGTTGAGCCCTGGCATGTCGATGTAGACGCGCAGCTCACCACCCCCGCTTGGGTGGGGAGCAACGCCAGGTGGGCGGCAGTCGCCGTGTATTGCTCTTGCTTCCTGAAGCTCCTGAGATACTTTGGTGAGAAACTCCTGAGCGTCGGGCGCTCCTTGCCCAGTGTCCTCCAGAGGTAGACGTGCCGTGAAACACGCCTCCAAGTGGTGCCCGAGCGCCTCCCTCGTGACGCTGGCAAGGTCTAAGGCCCTCCAGAAGAGAGCCCCCGAGCCCTACCTAAGGAGGGCACCGGGCGCGCCTTCCTATGCGACATAGGGAGGTGCCCCAGGTGCGGGCGCTGATCCTAACGAGGTGCCACTTGCGGTGCTGCCCTCCTGAGGTCCGACACGGAGAAGCTGCTTCTTCTTCTTGGGGACGACCTCAGGAGGGTACCGAGCTGCATTGTTGTCGGGGTCTTCAATTGACGCTACTTGGAAGGCGCGCTCGAGGGAGCACACCGCATCTCTTTCTTCGCAGGGGACTGTGATGATCCCGTCGCTTCCTGGCATCTTGAGGACATTGTTGCCGTGGTGCGTCACGGCCATGAACTTGGCCAGGGCCGGATACCCGAGGATGGCATTGTATGGCAGACGGATGTGGGCGACGTCGAAGTCGATGAGCTCAGTGCGGTAGTTGTCGCGCTGTCCAAAGGTAACGGGGAGGTGGACCTGCCCGATCGGGGTGGTGGAGCCGTCGGTCACTCCTGAGAAAGGCTTGGTGGGCTGAAGCTGATCATACGACACTTGAAGGTTGTCAAACGTGTCGACATACATGACGTTGAGCCCTGCGCTGCCATCAATGAGAGTCTTGGTAACTTGCACGTTGCTAATGACTCATGAATAGAGCATCGGGAGGGCGCCGACGGTAGCCGCGCACTTGAGCTGATCTGCCGTGCTGAACGTGATGGCACACTTGGACCATCTGAGCGGGCATGTGGCCTCGAGCTTGGGGAGGACTACATTCACATCACAAGCGAACTGTTTGAAGATATGCTGTGAGGCTGGGGCTTGAGCTCTGCCCAAGATGCAAGCGATGCAACGCGGCTCCTGGAAGCCCCCAGCCCCCTTGTCCTGATGGTGGACGTCATTCCTTATTGTTGGTGGCAGTAGTGGAGGGAGACCGGCGTTGCCCTGAGGACGATCCTCACGAGGCTGATCCCTCCAGGCGCCCTCGCGAGACTGATCCTGCCAGCAGTCCTCACGAGGCCGGTCGCGCCACTCCTGGCGCGGGCCACGGTCATCCCAGCGCCCGCCACCACGTCCTCCTCCTCGGCTGTAACCCCGGTCGTTGCGCTCGGGGCGTCGACCAAAGCATCCTTCTCGAATTGCTCTGAGCTCATGACATTCGCTGATGTTGTGGCTATGCTGGTTATGGAAGGCGCAGAATGGTCGGCTGCTCTTGGATGACTCGGGCTGGTCCCTGCCACGCTTTGTGTCCGGCTCCACCGCGAGCACAACTACTTCCTTGCGCTTCACGTCTTTGGCCTTGGCTTTCTTCTCCTCCGGGTCCGCAGCTGGGAGCTCGAGGAGGGAGAGGCACCCCTCCTCAGTTCTTGCGCACTTGGTCGCTAGGTTGAACAGCTCCAGAGACGTGCACAACTCCTCGCGGATGGTGAGCGCCTCCTTCATCTTGACGTCGCGGACGCCATCGGAGAACGCGGAGATGATGACCTCGTCCGTCACCTTGGGGATCTTGAGGCGAACATTGTTGAAGCGCTGGATGTACTTCTAGAAGGTCTCTCCTGGTTGTTGCTTGACGCGGCGTAGGTCACCTGCAGCCGGTGGGCGGTCACGAGTGCCCTGGAAGTTGGCAATGAAATGGTCGCGCATCTCGTTCTAGGAGGAGATCAAGCCTGGAGGCAGGTTCAGGAGCTAGGAACGGGCACCATCCTTGAGAGCCATGGGGAACCAGTTCGCGATGACTTTCTCGTCACCGTTGGCCGCCTCGATGCTCAGCTTGTAGAGCTGCAGGAACTCCACGGGGTCAGGGGTGCCGTCATAGCGAGGACGCAGATCCGGCTTGAACTTGCCCGTCCAAGCGACGCTACATAGCTCAGGGGTGAAGGCGCGACAGCCTGCCGTGGTCACCGGGACTCTGCGTTGGTGGAGAACTTGTCCTTGATGGGGTCCGCGCACCGCCACCGCAGGCGACACACGGTCTTGCCGTGGTGGCACAGGGAGTGCGGGGGCATTTTCTCGCGGCCGAGGGACTTCTTGGCAGCTTCTTTCTTCTTGCGCGGGCGCCGGATGCGGCAGGTCGCGCCGTGGGGCCACATGCCTGGGCTCCAAGACTCCTTCTTGGGGCAGAGGTGGTGGAGGCGGTCCATGGGCCAGGTCACCCGCGGCTGGCGGAGGGCGAGGCAGCGAGAGGGATGGCGCAGGGGAGCCCCCTGCGGCGCTGACAAGCTCGACGATGCGGTCGAGCCAGTCCTCGTAGAGGTCGTCGACGGGGCAGTAGCGCAGTAGCTCACACGCCATGCACAGAGCATCCTGCACGTCCACGGGAGTGCGACGAGCGTGGGATGACGAACCGGTCGGGGTCAGCGATGGAGTGGCGGTGCGGCCGTCCCGCCGCACCGAGGGGTGCAGCGAGGATGCTTGCTGCTCGTTCCCCACTGGGCTGGTGGCGGCGTTGGCAGCAGGCGACGGGGAACGACGGGGTGGCCCGCCGACGGGAGCCGTCTGAGCAATGCGGGTGGCAAGGGCAGCCCGGCGCTCAGCGCGAGCGCAGCGAGCATCCACCATGGAGACGATGAAGCAATGGGACGCGTAGCAACGAAAGGGAAGCTTCAGCGCCCACCCTACCTAGCGCGCCAAATGTCGGATCTCGGGATCCGGCAAAACCCTCAAGGTTCGAACACTAGGGTGCGCTCGAAGATCTCCCCCTACCGATCCACCTCCTAGATTCGCTAAGATCTCAAGGGCAAACTCGACGAACTTGCAACACAAAGGACACCAGATTTATATTGGTTCCGACCACCATTGTGGTGTAATACCCTACTCCAGTGTGGTGTGGTGGATTGCCTCTTGGGCTAAGGATGAACAGTACAAGGGGAGGAACAACCTCCTGAGGTGAGGTGCTCTTGTGCTTGGTGGGCTTGTGGTTGTTCGGATCTCATCCCCTACCTATGGTGGTGGCTAGTCCTATTTATAGAGGCCCTGGTCCTCTACCTAAATATTGAGCGAGAAGGGAGGCAACAAAGGCCAATTAAAAAGGGGACAACTAGTACAGTTTATCCTGACAAAAGCAGTCTTTGCCTGCAAAAGGCTCTGGTGGTGATGCCGCCCTAGGCTCCATGGTGACCTTCGTCTTGCCGTCCTGCTGGTCATGGTCTCGTTGCACTGATATGGAAACCTTTGCTTGATGCCTCGCTACTCCACGCCTACGCTTGCTTCCTTAGCACCAAAGAGGAAACAAGGACACTGTGTGCACTAGCGCCCGCCTGATCTTGATCATCATGGCTCACGTCATTGGAACCTCGCGAGGTTTGCCTTGCCTTGAACTCTCAGCGCCTCGCGAGCCAGCCTGGTGAGGGTGCTCCCAAGGAGATCTTGTGTCGTCCGCCTTGCGAGGCTTGGCCCCTCGCAAGGGTCTTGAGTGATTGTTGGTGAAGATGGGCCGTACGGGCCCGCTCGCAGAGCCACGCCGTGGGCCGCAGGCAGGAATGTCTCGGGATCCCCGTTCCCAAAACGCCGACAGCTGGTTGATGCGCCGCAGGTCGCCTGCGGCCAACGGTCGGTCACGAGTGCCTTGGAAGTTGGCGACGAAATGCTCGTGCATCTCCCGCCAAGAGGAGATCGATCCCGCGGGCAAGTTCAGGAGCCACGAGCGTGCACCATCCTTGAGGGCCATGGCAAACCAGTTCGCTATGACCTTCTCGTCTCCATTGGCTGCCTCGATGCTCAACTCATAGAGCTGCAAGAACTCCATGGGGTTGGGGGTGCCATCGTAGCATGGAGGCAGGTCTGGCTTGAACTTGCCTGGCCAGACGACGCTGCGCAGCTCAGGAGTAAAGGCACGGCAGCCTGTTGTGGTCACTGGAGCCTGTCGCAGTGGTGGAGCCTGATCCTGATATCCATGCACCGCCGCCGCAGGCGGCGAGCGGTCTTGACGCAATGGCGCTGGGAGTGCAGGAGCATTTTCTTGCGGCCTCGGGACTTCTAGGAAGCTTCCTTCTTCGTGCGCGGGCGCCTGACGTGGTGAACCACGCCACGGGACCGTGCATCTTGGTGCGAGGGCGCTGTCTTGATGTAGAGGTGGCGGAGGCACTCTGTGAGCCGCGTGTCTTGGTGCGAGGGCACCGTCTTAATGCCGAGGCGGCGGGGGTGCTCCTTTGAGCCACGTCGCCCGCGGCTGGAGGTGGGCGAGGTAGTGAGAGGGATGGTGCAGGAGAGCCCCCGGCAGCGCTGACGAGCTCGACGATGCGGTCCAGCCAGTCGTCGTAGAGATCGTCGACCGGGCGGTAACGCAGGAGCTCGCATGGTATGTGCAACGCGGCCTGCGCATCCATGGGCGCGCGACGAGCGTGGGACCGGGAGCCGGCCGGAGTCAGCGACGGGGTGGCGGTGCGTCCGTCCTGCCACATGGAGGGGTGCAGCGATGAAGCCTGCTGCTCGTTCGTTGCTGGGCCGGTGGCGGCATTGGCCGCGGGTGATGGAGAACGGCGGGGAGGTCCACCAGCGGGCGCCGTCTGAGTGTCGAGGGTAGCGAGGGCGGCCCGGTGCTCAGCACGAGCTCGGCGAGCGTCATACATGGATGCGGTGGAGCGCGAATCAATAGAAGAAAAGCTTCAGCACACCCCTACCTGGCGCGCCAAATGTTGGATTGTGGGTTCCGGTAAACCCTTGAGGTTTGAACACTGGGTGCGCACGAAGATCTCTCTGTCCCTAGCTCACTCTCGCAACGATCTCTAGGCCTAGCTCGCCGAACCCAAGGGGCAAGTGACACCAGAGTTTATACTTGTTCGAGCCACCATTGTGGTGTAATACCCTACTCTAGTGTGGTGTGGTGGATTGCCTCGTGGGCTGAGGATGAACTAGTACAATGGACGAACAGCCTCGTGAGGAGAGGTGTTCTTGAGCTCGATGAGCTGGTGTGTTTGAGGATCTTCGAAATGATCCGTCCAGTTGAGCCCCCTGACTATGGTGGTGGCTAGCTGATAACCCACAAGTATAGGGGATCAATTGTAGCCTCTTTCAATAAGTAAGAGTGTCGAACCCAACGAGGAGCTAAAGGCAGAACAAATATTCCCTCAAGTTCTATCGACCACTGATACAACTCTACGCACGCTTGATGTTCGCTTTACCTAGAACAAGTATGAAACTCGAAGTACTTTGTAGGTGTTGTTGGATAGGTATGCAAGATAATAAAGAGCAAGTAAATAAAAAGTAGGGGCTGTTTAGATAAAGACACAACTAAGTTAGGTTTAGTAGAGAGTTTGTTGTTACGAGAAAGTTATTTGTCCCTAGGCAATCGATAACTAGACCGGTAATCATTATTGCAATTTTATTTGAGGGAGAGGCATAAGCTAACATACTTTCTCTACTTGGATCATATGCACTTATGATTGGAACTCTAGCAAGCATCCGCAACTACTAAAGATTCATTAAGGTAAAACCCAACCATAGCATTAAAGTATCAAGTCCCCTTTATCCCATACGCAAACAACCTACTTACTCGAGTCTGTGCTTCTGTCACTCACGCCACCCACCATAAGCAAATCATAAGCATATTGCAAACCCTACAGCGGGAATCCCTCATGCTTGCGCGACACGGAGAGCACCATAGGACAGCACCAATAATAAAACATACAACTCAAACCAATCTTGATCATCAAATAGCCATTAGGACAAAATAGATCTACTCAAACATCATAGGATAGCCATACATCATTGGGAAATAATATATAGCGTTGAGCACCATGTTTAAGTAGAGATTATAGTGGATAAGAGAGAGGTTACACCGCTGCATAGAGGGGGGAAGAGTTGGTGATGATGCCGGTGAAGTTGTTGGTGAAGATGGCGGTGATGGTGATGGCCCCGGCAGCGCTCCGGCGCCACCGGAAGCAAGGGGGAGAGGGCCCCCTTCTTCTTATTCTTCCTTGAGCTCCTCCCTAGATGGGAGAAGGGTTTCCCCTCTGGTCCTTGGCTCCCATGGCGTGGGAGGGGCGAGAGCCCCTCCGAGATTGGATATGTCTCTCTGTCTCTCTCTGGTTCTGCGTTCTCTCCTAGCTCTGTTTCACCGTTTCACCGTTCTTCTGAATATTAGCTTTCTTGCAGCAAAAGAAGAGCGTCAACCGCTTTACAGTGGGCTCACGAGGGTAGGGGGCGCGCCCTAAGGGGGGCACCCCCTGCCTCGTGACCACCTCAGGCACTGGTTCGCGTTGATTTTCCTTCTAAATTTTCCATATTTTCCAAAAATAAGCTCCGTCCATTTTTATCCCGTTTGGACTCCGTTTGATATGGATATTGTCAGAGTAATGGGCCACGGGTAGGCTAACCCGAGCCCCAGAACCTTTCAAGACATCGGGGCAGGCTGCGCCCCTCAAGACCCCAGGACGAAGAGCTGCCTTCTGAGAAGTCGGCGGCAAGACAGCCGACCGCCCACTCGCGGCCGAGTCCTGAGGACGACTTCAGGATAAGCCGACTCTTGACTAGTGACTTCCAGAGAAGCCGGCTTTGGGGAGTCGGCCCGTGACTCCAACAAACCCCATGCCCTCATGAAGAGGGATGGGACGGGGAGTGGCTACAGTCAAGCCCACTCCCACCCCTTACCAGGGGCAGGCATGGCTACAGCACGCCGTACCCAGGAAGATCTTCGTGCGGCGTGGCACTGTTGCCGTGCCAGCCCTGACATCAGCACCAAAGGACCGAATCCCGCGCCCATGACAGCTTGTCTGTACGACCCTAGGGCGGCAGGTCCCACCAGCCAGTGAGACCCCAGGAGACGACAAGTGCACCCCCAGTCGGACCCGTTGGGAGTCGGCCCCGAGAGTCGGCCAGATCCTCCCCGGGGCCCACGCGCCATTAATCAGATGTGACGGAGAATGGCAACAGTGATCGCCCGCTAGGCGGCGGGGCTGTTGCCATGACTCCATGACCAAGCCCACGTCATTAGAAGCACGACTACAGTAATCAGCAGCCGGCAAGACCCACCCGCGGCGGACGCGGCCTATCGGCTCCGTACCTAGCCAGTCGGCGGGGCCCACCAGTCGGCGGGCCCCAGCAGTCGGCGGAGAAGACGGAGGCCGGAGACACTGACGGCTAGGCCCGCGTCCAGCCAGATTGCCATTGTACCCCTGGGGGGTAGGCCTATATAAACCCCCCAGGGCACCCATGCAAGGGGTTGGAATCCATTAGCTCTAGACCAGATCATATAGGAGGGAGAGAGCTAGCCTTGCCTCTCCTACCTCTAGGAAAACAGCTCTAGGAGCAATCGTGTAACACTTTGCCATAGTGATCATGCGGAGACCCCGCAGAGCAACAGTAGGGGTGTTATCTCTCCGGAGAGCCCTGAAGCTGGGTAAGATTCTCCGGCGTGCATGTCTACGCCTCATCCCGTTTCTAGGCACCGGCGACGTTCTACTCGCCCCCACCATGATAAGCCATCGTTTGGCATATGTCGCACCCAACCCCCGACATTTGGCGCCCACCGTGGGGCATGGTGCACCGTCATCCGGAGACCTGTTCTGGACGGGAACCCTTTTCCTCCCTGGCGAGCGCAGCCAGCCAGGCACGCTAGACGGAGTTTGCGCCGAAGCGCTGCATGGCGTTGAGATCGCCTGCGCAGCTAGCCGCCTCGCCGAACATGTCGGCGAGGTTCGCATCTCCGACGAACCTGCATCCGACGCAGGCACGGGCGGCCCCGAGAGCCTCCTCGCGGGCCTCCTCGACCAACTCCACGTCGCCGGCGAGCCTGCCGTGGACTTGGAGTCTGTAGGCTCAACCGACCCGATGCTGGTCGACTCTGACACCGCGTCGCTCGACGCGTTCCCCACTAACGTGGTGGTCTACGACGAGCCTCTCCCTCGCGCGGAGAGCAACGGAAGCACCGTCATCGAGGTGCTCATCATCAGTCATGGCGAGCCCTCCGGCGGAGGAGCGCATGACCCGCTGGGCGCGGCACTGCAAGACCTGATTGCGCCCATTCCGGAAGACGCTGACGCGGAGACGTTGGAGGCGCGCCGCCTTCAGCTGGTCGAAGGCGCGAAGAAGCTGGCTAGCATGAGATGGATCGCGCTGTTGGTGGCTCGCCAGCCCCAGCTGGGCCTAGCCGCCTTGGCACGGTCCAGCAGCGCGGCATAGCCATCGCCAATCTTTTCGGGACAAGCCGCCCTGTGTACGCTACCCCTGCGGAGAACATCCGAGCCGCCCAGGCGGCGGCGGACGAGCTGGACAATTTCGAAGGCAAAGAGCACTGCCTGATGATGGAGCGAGTCTAGCGGCTCCTCGACGCGGCTGCCGCGCAGAACGAGGCCGGCTACCGCCCAGAGGCGCCGCAGTGGCAAAACGACGACCTTCGCCGAGATCAAGGTGCAACGTCTCGAACGCCGACTGGTGGCGCCCGAGGAAGAAGAGATAAGGATCCGACTGTCAGCCACAGTCGGACTCGCATTACCATAGAGCGCGACCGAGACGGCCGCCCAAGAGCAGTGGAATGATGGGACGACTGTCCGCCTCCTCCTCCTCGCAGGGAAATGCGAGTCTCCCCGCCGCCTGTTGATCATCCAACTCTTGGCGACCGCCTTGGCTGCCGAGAGGGAGTCGGAGAAAACGACGCCCGCCACCGGATCGATCGACTTCACCGATCCCTGGCGTTGGAAGAAGAAGACGAGTTGGGTCCGCCTTGCTTCGGGCCCCGCATTCGAGACGAGCCCTTTCCCAAAGGGTTCACGCTCCCAAGAGACACGCCCAAGTACACCGGCTCCGTGAAGCCGAAAGATTGGCTAATCGACTACTCCACGGCTGTCAGCGTAGCAAACGGCAACAAGCGTGTCGCCGTAAAGTACGTTTCGCTCATGCTCCTGGGCAGGGCCCGGACATGGCTGAACAGCCTGAAGCCCCGCAGCATCAACAGCTGGGTCGACTTCACCGAAGCATTCGTCCGCAACTTCACCAGCACATACAAGCGTCCTCCCAAGCCTCGTGAGCTCTCCTTGTGCATACAAGGTCCCGACGAGTCGACTCGCGACTACCTCACGCGTTGGGCCGAGCTTCGGAACTCCTGCGAGGGCGTGCATGAGGTGCAGGCAATCGAGTACTTCACTGCCGGGTGTAGAGAAGGCACCCTCCTCAAGCACAAGCTCCTCTGCGACGAGCCAGAAACCCTCGACGAGCTGCTGATCATAGCAGACAAGTACGCCACGGCCAACTCCTCCATGAAGGCGGAGATTCAAGTTAGCGTGACTGGCAAAGTGGCCCCTCAAGCTCCAAGAACCCCGGCGGGAGATGCCAGTCGGCGGCAACAGCAGAGCGACCACAAGCGCAAGGCCTCGCAGCCGGCTTCCAGCAGCTGGCAGGTGGCGACAGTTGAAGACCAGCAGCCGGATGAGCAGCCTCCACCCAAGCGACAAAAAGGTGGCAAGCCCAACTGTCGGTGTCAAAACCGGCGGATCTCGGGTAGGGGGTCCTGAACTGTGCGTCTAGGCCGGATGGTAACAGGAGGCAAGGGACACGAAGTTTTACCCAGGTTTGGGCCCTCTCGATGGAGGTAAAACCCTACGTCCTGCTTGATTAATATTGATGATATGGGTAGTACAAGAGTAGATCTACCACGAGATCGGAGAGGCTAAACCCTAGAAGCTAGCCTATGGTATGATTGTTGTTGTATATGTCGTCCTACGGACTAAAACCCTCCGATTTATATAGACACCGGAGAGGGTTAGGGTTACACAAAGTCGGTTACAATGGTAGGAGATCTACATATCCGTATCGCCAAGCTTGCCTTCCACGCCAATGAAAGTCCCTTCCGGACACGGGACGAAGTCTTCAATCTTGTATCTTCATAGTCCAGGAGTCCGACTGAAGGTATAGTCCGGCCATCCGGACACCCCCTAATCTAGGACTCCCTCAGTAGCCCCTGAACCAGGCTTCAATGACGACGAGTCCGGCGCGCAGAGTGTCTTCAACATTGCAAGGCGGGTTCCTCCTCCAAGTACTTCATAGAACATTTTGAACACAAAGATAGTGTCCGGCTCTGCAAAATAAGTTTCCACATATTGCCATAGAGAGAATAATATTTACACAAATCTAATCTGCTGACTTATTCTGTAGTGTGACACACCACGGCCAAGCCTTTATCCAAGTCGTTTCATTATCCCACCTCAGCGTGTCATGCGAGGCGGTTTCCTTGGCACGTCTTGTTAAAGCAGAGATCGTGTCCCCTTATTCCGGGATTCTCATTCATACGGGTGTGGGTAACCCAACCGCTTCTAGGACTCCTAGATTATGGGCAAGTCCAAACGGACACGGAGAGGACGCTTGATATTCACCCTCTTTATAAAGGGACAAGGCTTTTATTTTCCCTCCCGTGCTCAATCGAATCCTTCCCCCACCTCAAGCTCAAGTGCCCAAAGTTCAGGTCAGGTGCTTCGAACCTTCAGTCATGTACGAATCTAGCCTTCAAGGCCGATGGGTGCCTTCCTCCGTCACAGAAGAAGACATCAAAAAGTTGAGGGAGGCCAGATACCTGACCGCCGAGATTTTGCATCGGCTGCCTCCCCGAGGGCAGGCCGTCCCCACCCCTGAACCCAACGAGAACGTCGTGTTCGTCTCCCACTTCCTCCGAGGTCTAGGCCTTGCTCTGGATCCTTTCGTCAGGGGTTTGATGTTTGATTACAGGCTAGACTTCCATGATCTAGCTCCAGACTCCTTTCTTCATATCACGACATTTATTGTTGTGTGTGAGGCCTTCCTCCGGGTTACCCCTCACTTTGGCCTATGGCTCAAGACCTTTGAAGTGAAGTCGAAGATGATCGAGGGGCAACATGCAGCGTGTGGAGGTGCCTCAATATGCAAGATGACGGGAGCTCCGTGGCCCAAAGGTTCCATCCCAGAGGTGTCTAAATTGTGGCAACATGAGTGGTTCTACATCACGGCTCCTAGAAGTGCCAAGTGGGCGGCCGCCCCTGTTTTCCGCTCGGGCCCTCCACCACAACTGATGTCATGGATCAGCAGAGGTCTGAGCTGGGGTCCAGCCAAGGACGTGCCTATACTGCAAAGCCGCATTCGAGATCTCTTCAATGGAGATTTCAGTTTGGTTGCGGTAATACAAGTTATGCTGGTTCGTCAAGTCCAGCCTTGCAAACGCCGGCCTCTTCGCCTATGGGAGTTCAATCCCGAGGGACTGTGTGTCATTCAAAATTTTCTCGGCCTGACGCACGAGGAGATGTACAAGTCATTCTTCGGACCTCAGGTGGAGTGTCCGGAAATCACCGAGGACGTGGGCCTGAGTAGTAACCGCGCCGCCGAACAGGTAAGGCATCTTTCGGCCAAACATACTATCTCTCCTTCGTTACGAAGTTATTTCTGAGAGTTCGCTTTTTGACCAGGACTGGCTGACAAAGGCGAAGTTGATTCAGTGTTCGGCCCCCCTCCCTGAGGGTTTGGAAAATCCGGTATTGGAAAAGATGCTCCAGTCCGCACCTTGCCCGGAGCCCTTGAAGGAAGATACTGTGGATGATAATGCGGGCGGACGCGGGCCCCCAACGCTACCCATTCTAGCCGAGGGAGCGAGCGTCTCCATGAAGGAAGACGACCAGAAGAGGAAAAGGACTACGCCCGGGGATTCGGAAGCCGAAGCTTCCAAACGGGAGAAGAAGTCTCCCATAGAGGGTCCTACCTTGGGGGGCTCCGTTGCCGCACAAAGTCCGCGGGGGGATCAATTCTCCCGCGAGTCGTAAGTGACCCGAAATACTTTAATAGTACAGATATGCCATCTTTTTCTTTTGAGAAGATAACCACCACATATATTTTTTCAGTTCGGGCCTTAGCCCCTCTCAAATGAGCTCATCTTCGGGGGATCTTCTTCCAGAGATGATGGAGAGCGAAACGCCTCCTCCGGACTCCTCCGCTCCGGAAGCGGGCGACCCTGAAGTGTCGTCGTGGAGGGCCTCTCCGAGTCCGGTGAGGCCAGAAGATAATCCCATTGACCCTCGAAGCTCCCAGTGTCCGGCTCCCGAAGAGAGCAGACAAAAGAGTCCGGCACCGTCTAGTGTGCGATTGGATGTTCTAAGGGAGTTGGTGGGGTGAGCGGCCATCTCAGATGAACACGGTGTGCTGATGAATACGGTGATGGAGAGAATATCATCCGCCGAAAGCGGATTGCATGAAGCTTTTATGAGTCTACTGATAGGCTTTGAGGTACATAGAAGAATGTATGATAGTCCTGCACATGCTAGATGTGCCCTGTGTAGATAGTAGCCCCTGAGACTCTGGTTGTCGTCGGAAACGACGACGAACAGAGGATCATATTCCTAGGTGATAACCATACTGCCTCTATGTGCAGGTGATGGAAGCTCCGGTGGCTAGCCGGACTAGCGAATTTGCCCATTTAGAACGGCAGTTGGATGTGGCAGACGCCGACATCGAGCTTGTTAACAAAAGGCTTGACGAGGCACAGGGTAAGTGTCATTATCTGGTAAAGGCCACATAGGAAGAGTAGCATGATGC
The DNA here is from genome assembly GCF_003073215.2 of Triticum urartu. Classification (NCBI taxonomy): domain Eukaryota; kingdom Viridiplantae; phylum Streptophyta; class Magnoliopsida; order Poales; family Poaceae; genus Triticum; species Triticum urartu. The sequence goes on along the minus strand of NC_053026.1, from coordinate 158,281,125 downwards.
CAGTATCTTTAATATGTTGTGATTGCAGATGGAGCTGCCACTGTTGAAGCCTTGCGGGCAGAACTTGCCCGAGCCAAGGAACAAGCGAGGTTGTGTAATGCGGCTGCTTTGAAGGCGACCGAAGAGTTGCAAGCCGAGAAGGCCGCGCATGGCAAGAGCCGAGACAAGATGGCCAAGATGGCCATAGAATTAAAAGCCGCCACCGACCGTTGCCGGGTTCTTGAAAAGGAAAACTGTGCGAAGGCATCGGACCTTGAGAAGGCTGCTGCGACGAGAAAGGACCTCTGCTCTGCAATGAGGGCAAAGAAGGAGGAGCTGCGGGAAGCCGGGGATATTGTAGCTGGGAAATCCTTTATGTTGCGGAGGAAGTTCGGAGATCCACGGTATGCCCCTCTGGATTGGCTGTGGAGTTCGGAGGATGTATATATGGATTTGGCGGCGAGCGCTGCCGATGCGGCCAAGTATTTCCAGGGTCAGACGGACCATGAAGTAGACCAGCTGTTTTGGAGATAATTCCATTCTCCCGAGCGTCCGCTTTCATTGACTGACCAATTAGCCGAATGGGCCAAACTAAATAGGTTGTCCGGACTCTCCATGAGGTCTGTTGTGGATCAGCTATGGCTGGAAAGGTCAAAACCGAACAGCTATTTTAGCTTGGTGCAGCAGTTCCTTGATGTGGTGCCGCGCATTAATGCGATGAAGAGGTCGGCGTGCATAGAGAGCGCACGGATGGCCTTTGCCCGTGTTAAAGCATACTGGCGGAGATGGATGCCTCCACTGTTGCAGCGCGGGATTCGGCCATAGGTCGAAAGGCTGCTGAGCACTACTTTGAAGAAGTTCTTGAGGGTGCTCGTTTGATAAAGACCTAGTGCTAAAAAAATATTATGTTTGAGTGATATGTAATCTCATTGTAAGCGAAATGCTTTTATAAATTTTTATAGGGCTATTTTTATACTTTTGCCTGAAAGTAATATGATGCCTCCTAGGCGGCCGTTTATGTATATATGTGTATAACTTGAAAGATTGCTGCCGTCGGCTTCAACCCTCACGCATATAATGCGGAGGTGCTTGCAAAAACACACGTTCACACTTAACCCAACGTCTTGGTCCTATTAAGGAGGTGATAGCGGAGCGAGCGAGGCAACCAGACTATGATGCTTTAGCACTTTCACTTAGCCATAGGAGTTTGACAGTGGGGCTACAAAATAGCCCCTGGTGGCTTCGCACTTTCCCGATCCCGGGGTGCCTACATGCCTGGCCGGAAAACGGCCCTTCGTTAAGGCGGAGGAATTCTAACATTCCAACAGGTCATCGAGTGGTTGACCAGTCTCACGCTATATCATGACAGTCAGTTTTCGGCTTTCTCTATTGAGGTGCTCGTCCGGATGAACCCGGGCACAATCGCAATAGTTCTCCTGGTGCTACCTTAGCCGGTAAAGCGGAATGTAAGGCACCAAAACACAGGAGCCGGGCAAACCCAACATTTGACCAAAGACAATGATTCGGAGCTGATGCATATAGGGCCAACCTCGCGACGCCGAACACTCCCTAAGGTATTCGGTCTTTGTGGTATAAACCGGGCCTAAATAATGGCCTTTTTAAGAAGCCCCTTGTGTCCAGGTACGTGCATTGTTCTGGCATGGCCACATGCCAAGACGTCAGCATCCTTCTCAACGGTGGATATGTAACAACAAGAGACAGTAAAAAAGGTTTACGCAGGGTCTTAATCTAAAAAGAATCCTTGGAGCGGGTCCCTGCTGCACGTCTGCGCCTATGTCTCCATTGTGCCGTATCCTGGATGGGTGTAGCACGATGATCGTCTGTAAAAGAAAGGAATTTAGGTGAAAAAGTTGTCGTGCAAAAAGATAGTTTGTTAAAGAAACCATGTATAATTCAAGATGAGAAGAAATTGCCACTTGTCTGCGCGTGTTGAGCCCCTTGTATTGACAAATAGGGGTGTGACCATTTAATCAGTATAAGTAGTGGCGCCGGACTCGATTAGTTGTGTCTGAGGTCTTGACGACCTATTGGATGCTATCGCTGGTCCGGGCGCCTTTAATGTATGGCTGCCAAGGCAGCCTCACTCTCTTCGGCGTGCAGAGATCGCTTGATATTTCCGTGCACTGTAATGATGCCACGTGGACCGGGCATCTTGAGTGTGAGGGAGGCGTAGTGTGGTATTGCATTAAAGCGAGCGAAAGCTTCGCGTCCGAGTAATGCTTGATAGCCACTTTGAAACGGAGCGATGTGGAAAGTTAAATGCTCGCGACGGAAGTTATCGGGGGAGCCGAATATAACTTGTAGTAAGAGGGAGCCTGTACAACGAGCCCCTGGGCCTGGCGTTACTCCTTTAAAGGTAGTGTTGCTATGGCGAATTTTTGTTGGGTCTAACCCCATCCCGCGGATTGTATCCTGATATATTAGGTTTAGGCTACTGCCGCCGTCCATCAAGACTCGTGTGAAGTGACATCCGCCAATTACTGGGTCTAATACCAGGGCAGCCCATCCTGCGTGTCGGATACTTGCTGAGTAATCGCGATGGTTGAAAGTGACCAGTTGAGACGACCAGTGGCAGGACTTCGCGGTGACAGGCACTTGGGTATGTTTTCCTGGGAGTGCCGAGTTGTTTGTTTTTTCCCTTGATCACGTGTAACACGTTTACTGTTTTGACTTCTGGTGGAAATTTCTTTTGTTCGCCCATGTCTTGCTTGGGGGGATCGTCCTCGTCTTCACTTGGTGTATCCTCCCCCTTGTGTATGGCGTTGAGCTTGCCGGACTGCTTGAAGACCCAATATTCTCTGTGGGTATGATTAGCGGGTTTACCAGGGGTACTATGGATCTGGCATACTTGGTCCAGAATTTTGTTGAGGCTGGATAGTTCATCCCTGGTGCCTTTAGGGGGTGGCTTTTGACCTGGCCGAGAGCTTTTGAATCCGGCATTTACTGCCGTGCCCTTCATGCTGTCTTCTTTAATCCGGCGTTTGTTACTGCTGTTGTGCCGTGATTCCCCGTTTCCATCTCTAACTCCAGATGTACTGGGGTCGCTGGTGCTGCATCTGGCTAGCCAGCTGTCCTCACCCGCGCAAAAGCGGGTCATGAGGTTTGTTAATGCGGCCATCGTTCTCGGCTTATTTTGGCCGAGGTGTCTGGCGAGCCATTCGTCACGGACGCTATTCTTGAAAGCTGCCAAGGCTTCGGTGTCCGGACAGTCGACAATCTGGTTCTTTTTAGTAAGAAACCTGTAACACCCCTGATGTAACTTTCCCAATTTGTACTCCGACTCTTGCCGTTTCCGGCGTTAAGTTATATTTATTTCCTCGGGTTCGGGTTTTGTCTTCGTGTGTTGTTGTCTTTGTCATGCATCTCATATCATGTCATCATGTGCATTGCATTTGCATACGTGTTCGTCTCATGCATTCGAGCTTTTTCTTCGTTGTCCGTTTTGCATTCCGGCGCTTCGTTCTCCTCCGGTGGTCATTTCTAGCTTTCTTTCGTGTGTGGGGATTAAACATTTCCGGATTAGACCGAGACTTGCCAAGCGGCCTTGGTTTACTACCGGTAGACCGCCTGTCAAGTTTCGTACCGTTTGGACTTCGTTTGGTACTCCATCGGTTAACCGAGGGACCGAAAAGGCCTCGTGTGTGTTGCAGCCCAACACCCCTCCAATTTGGCCCAAAACCCACCAAACTCTGTTCCATGTACTAGAGCGTTCGATCACGATCGCGTGGCCGAAAACCGCACCTCATTTGGACTCTCCTAGCTCCACTTATGCCTATAAATAGACCCCCCCCCGTTTTCGGATCTTCTCCCACGAAACCCTAAAAAAAATCCTCTCCCCGCCGCACCGGACGTGTCCGGACGAGCCGGACAACGTCCGGATCTCTCCCGTCGCCGCCTGCAGCCAGTGGCTCGCCGCCACGTGGCCGCCGCCGTCCGCCTCCCGCCGCGGCCCGCTCGGCCCGGGGAGAGCCCCCGAGGGCCCGAGCCGCCTGGGCCGCCTCCTACCGCGAGCCGCCGCCGTCTTCATCGAGCCCGGCCGCCCCGCCACCGTGCGCCATCTCCGGTGGCCGGTGCCGCCGCACCGCACCACCGCGGCCGCCCCTCGCCGCCACCGGCCGCCGCCGCCCCGGTCGCCCACCGCCGCCGCCGCCTCGTTCCCCGAGCTCCGGCCACCGCCTCTACTTCTCCGGCCGGATCCCACCCCGACCTCGCCGGCCGCCTCCACTTCTCCGGCGGTGAACAGGAAATCTGGGGACCTCGATTTCCGCGCCGTCCAGATCTGGATCTGAGGATCCCCCGGTTGACTTTTGTCCCCCGAACCCTAATTTTTATGCATACTTTGACCTGTGATATCTCCGCATCCGTTGCTCCGATTTGGACATATAGTATATCAAAATGTTCGTCTCGATGAGTACATCATTTCATTCCATTGCATCATTTTTATTTGAGTGCATCTTGATGCCAGAAATGCTGTTAGAAGGAGGCTTCGTGAGTAAATTGTCAGATCTGCTAGTTCATCTTAGACTTTTGTCATTTTTGCCATGATTGTTGTGTGCATGATATGCTCATGAGTCCTATAGATGTTTTGTCAAGAATTTTGTTATCTTTCCAGAGGTGCAACCCATGCATTTTTGTGATGTGTGTGGTGACTTGTGCAAGCTTGGAAAGTGAGACACCCGGTAAATCTGTTTTCAGGGACTTAGTAGTTTTCTCTAAGTCTGGGATTATTTAGTTCATGATGCCATATGTTCATGCTGTTTCCTAGTGATCCGTGCCTCTTTTGAGGATGATCAGTAGAGGAGTTTTGTTAATATTGTGATGCTCTATCCATCCATGTCTTTTTTTGCAATTATGGAGCACCCTAGCTTGAGTCAATCGAGCTCTAGTTTTGCTTCGTTGTGAATCTGGGCAGATCGTCAACTTGTTTGCGATTTTGCCGATGTTATTGTAGTTGATCCGTGCATGCTATGCTATTGTTCTTTCCATGTCTAGCTTGTATTTTGTGCCTTATTAAGGGATGTATGCTTTTATTTCCATGACTTGCACTGTGGTGAGTGCATCGAGCTCGTAAACATGCCTTCTTGAGTTATGTTTCAGCATGTCCCAGTTTTCACCAAGTCTGAAAACTGATTATGTTTTTGCTATGTTCGTGTGCTTGTTAGTATATTTTGTGATCCCTTTTGGCTCAAGGTCACTAAGGGACTTTTGTTAAGCTTGTTGAGTAGCTCCATGCCATGTCTTTATTTGCCATGTTAAGGTCCTGTAGCATGTTGTTTTGTTGCTCCGAAGAGGGCTATATGATCTGAAATTCCAGACAAGTGTTAATTTCACTAAGTCTGAAATCTGTTTTCCGTTTGCGTTTTTGCCATGCTTGTTTGAACCTGTTAATGGATGATTTGGCCGTAGCTCAGTGCTAGCCTTTTGTTAAGCATCTTGTGTGCATCCCTGCCATGTATTTTGTTGTCATGTTTGGGTGCTGTAGCATGTTCATTTCGTTGCATTTAGATGCCTACTTGCTGTAAATCGCAGACCGGTGTCATTTTTAAATCGCTTGCCATTTCCAAACCGTAACTCCGATTCCGGCGTTCTTTATATCATTTTCAAGCGATTTCATCTCATCTCTCCAGTGGCACACTTGGATTTCCAAGTTGAGGCCAGGTTCATGCATTTCCTGTCATATCTTGCATTTTGCATCCCGCATCGCGTCCCGCATAGCATATCATCATTTCATCATATTGCTTGGTCTTGCACGTGGTTGATTGTATCCTTGTTGCTTGTTTGTCTTGTTTGGGTAGAGCCGGGAGACGAGTTCGCTAACGAGGAGCCCGTTGAGTTTGCTCTTGAGGATCCAGTCAACTCTGACAACTGTGCAGGCAAGATGATCATACCCTCGAAATCACTACTATCTTTGCTATGCTAGTTTGCTCGCTCTTTTGCTATGCCATTGCTACGATGCCTACCACTTGCTTGCAAGCCTCCCAAATTGCCATGTAAAACCTCTAACCCACCATTGTCCTAGCAAACCATTGATTGGCTATGTTACCACTTTGCTCAGCCCCTCTTATAGCGTTGCTAGTTGCAGGTGAAGTTTGGAGGCCGTTCCATGTTGGAACTTCTTTTATTTACTTGTAGGGATATCATTATATTGCCGTGTTATCTTAATGCATCTATATACTTGGTAAAGGGTGGAAGGCTCGGCCTCTCGCCTAGTGTTTTGTTCCACTCTCGCTGCCCTAGTTTCCGTCATATCGGTGTTATGTTCCCGGATTTTGTGTTCCTTACGCGGTTGGGTTATAATGGGAACCCCTTGATAGTTCGCCTTGATTAAAGCTTTTCCAGCAATGCCCAACCTTGGTTTTACCTTTCGCCACCTAGCCTCTTTTTCCCTTGGGTTACCGGAGCCCAAGGGTCATCTTATTTTAACCCCCCCGGGCCAGTGCTCCTCTGAGTGTTGGTCCAAACTAGAGTCCTGTGCAGCGCCCCCTCGGGGAAACTCGAGGTTTGGTTTTAGTTGTATGGAGCGCTCATCTGAGTGTGCCTTGAGAAAGAGATATGTGCAGCTCCTATCGGGATTTGTCGGCACATTCGGGCGGTATTGCTGGTCTTGTTTTAACCTGTCGAAGTGTCTTGAATTACTGAGATACCGAGTCTGATCGGAACGTCTTGGGAGGAGGTCTATTCCTTCGTTGACCGTGAGAGCTTGTCATGGGCTAAGTTGGGACTCCCCTGCAGGGATTGAACTTTCGAAAGCCGTGCCCGCGGTTATGGGCAGATGGGAATTTGTTAATGTCCGGTTGTAGATAACTTCAACCTTAACTTAATTAAAATGAATCAACTGAGTGTGTTACCGTGATGGCCTCTTCTCGGCGGAGTCCGGGAAGTGGACACGGTGTTGGAGTAATGTTTGCGCAGGTTGTTCTCTAGTTCTCGCTCGTGCTTTGCCTCCTCTTCTCGCTCTCCTTTGCGAATAAGTTAGCCTTCATACTTGCTAGTCGCTTGCTGCAGCTCCACTCATATTATACCTTGCCTTACCTATAAGCTTAAATAGTCTTGATCGCGAGGGTGCGAGATTGCTGAGTCCCTGTGGCTCACAGATTACTATTACACCAGATGCAGGGCCTGATGATTCCGCTCCAGGAGACGCGTATGAGCTCAAATGGGAGTTCGACGAAGACTCTCAACGATACTACGTTTCCTTTCCCGATGCTCAGTAGTGGTGCCCAGTTGGGGGTGATTGGGACCGTTGTCGCATGTTGGGTTCTCTTTATTTTGGCGCCGTAGTCGGGCCATGAGTGTTTTGGATGATGTAATGTTATTTATGTACTTGATTGACGTGGCGAGTGTAAGCCAACAATGTTATTTCCCTTTTTATTATCATATTACATGGGATGTTGTGAAGATTGCCTAACTTGCGACATATGCCTTCAATGCGATTATGTCTCTAAGTCGTGCCTCGACATGTGGGAGCTATAGTCGCATCGAGGGTGTTACAAAACCTGTTCCAAAGCTTTCGGGCTGACTCTCCGGGCTATTGAGTTATATGACTCAAATCGTCCGTATCCGGAGGTCGGACATAAGTCCCTTGAAAATTTGCCCGAAAGGCGTCTTCGAGCTCTTCCCAACTTCCAATGGAACTTTCGGGGAGGCCATTGAGCCAGTGACGAGCTGGCCCTTTGAGCTTGAGGGGTAAGTACTTGATGGCGTGGAGATCGTCTCCTCGAGCCATATAGATGTGAAGGATGTAGTCCTCAATCCAGACCCAGGGTCTGTTGTTCCGTCGTATGCCTCTATGTTTACGGGCTTGAATCCCTCAGGAAATTCATGGTTCAGCACCTCATCGGTGAAACATAGGGGGTGTGTGGCACCCCTGTAGCTGGGTGTACCGCGTTCTTCGGATGTTTGTTGTGTTGCATTGTATGCTGGGGCGTGCTTGCGTGGTCCATAGATGGATCTTGTTGCGCCGTCCTTTGGGTGCGAGCCCTCGCCTGGGTCACGTGTTGTATTGTGAGCGGCGTTGTATGCCGCTCTGTGTTAGTAGAGGGGTCGTCTATCCGACCAGGTGGCTACTTTGATATTTGGTGGTGGGGGGTCTGAGGCCTCCTCATCGAATTCCGGTAGCAGCTTCCATTTTGGGTAGCTCTTGGAGGGGCGATTGTCGTCGTACCTCGCTGCTGTGTTGAGTATTTTGCTCCATCTGATGTGGAGTGTGTCTTGCGTAGCCTTGAGCCTTTGCTTCTGCTTTTTCAGACTCCTCGCGGTGGTAACAAGCCTTTTACGGGCAGTCTGCTGCTCCGGGTGCCTGTCCGGCGTTACGTCGTCCGGACCGTTATCCTTGATAGGATTTGTTTGTTCGGTTTGATTATCCAGATTGCCGTTGTCCGGCAGCGGTTCGCCCTACTCTAGCGCTGGGTCTGTGTGATCGCTATTTTTGTCGAGGCGGGATTTGGGGCGGCGCTTGCGTCGCCGCTTTGACTGCTTTTCGAGGGAACAAGCCTTCGGTGCGTCCTTGCGCTCCTCGTCGTCATCCTTTGGTGCGTCCACCATGTATACGTCATATGACGAGGTGGCGTTCCAGGGCCCGATAGGCGCTAGTTCTTTATCGTCTCCTTCATCGGCATCCATATCGTCGATGTCTTCGGAGTCGAAGTCGAGCATGTCGGTTAAATCGTCGATAGTGGCTACAAAGTGGGTGGTGGGTGGGCTTTGAATTTCTTCATCGTCCGAATCCCAACCTTGCTGACCGTGTCCGGCCAGGGCTCTCCTGATAAAGAGAGAGACTTCAGTGTCTTTAGAATATCGCCGAAAGGCGAGTGCTAAAAGATGTTCGCGGCAGTAAACTCCATGATCGGCGCCCAATCGGATTCGATCGGCAGGGGCGCGGAGGGTTTGGAGTCCGGAGAGGAGTCCGGCTCCTTGGAGTCTCAAGTCTCGCAGAGTGCGGGGCTGGTGTTCGGCTCGATCGCCGTTGGGATCGCAGCCCTCGAGGCGGCGTCCAACCACCCATCCTCGATCGGCGCAGTTGGCTCCGAAGTAAGGGTCGAAGCCGATGCGAGTGCGGCCTCCAGGGCACTATTTGGCGGCAGAGCTAGATCATGCTCCTCGTGACAGTGCGGCGCGCTCGGTAGTGGCTCGAATCCGTCGAAGATCAAGTCCCCGTGGATGTCAGCCGTGTAGTTTTAGCTTCCAAATCTGACCTGACGGCCAGGGGCATAGCTTTCGATCTGCTCCAGATGGCCAAGTGAATTGGCCCATAGTGCGAAGCTGCCGAAGATGAAGATCTGTCCAGGGAGGAAGGTCTCACCCTGGACTGCATCGCCATTGATGATCGTAGGAGCCATCAAGCCTGACGGTGACGACACAGAGGAACTCTCAATGAAAGCACCAATGTCGGTGTCAAAACCGGTGGATCTCGGGTAGGGGGTCCCAAACTGTGCGTCTAGGACGGATGGTAACAGCAGGCAAGGGACACGAAGTTTTACCCAGGTTAGGGCCCTCTCGATGGAGGTAAAACCGTACGTCCTGCTTGATTAATATTGATGATATGGGTAGTACAAGAGTAGATCTACCACGAGATCGGAGAGGCTAAACCCTAGAAGCTAGCCTATGGTATGATTGTTGTTGTATATGTCGTCCTACAGACTAAAACCCTCCAGTTTATATAGACACCGGAGAGGGTTAGGGTTACACAAAGTCGGTTACAATGGTAGGAGATCTACATATCCGTATCGCCAAGCCTGCCTTCCACGCCAAGGAAAGTCCCTTCCGGACACGGGACGAAGTCTTCAATCTTGTATCTTCATAGTCCAGGAGTCCAGCTAAAGGTATAGTCCGGCCATCCGGACACCCCCTAATCTAGGACTCCCTCACCAACTGGTTGCCGGCCTTCTCATACGAGCAAACTCTGGATGGACCTTGCAAGTTCCATAGCAGCGCGAAGCCGTCGAACCACACCACCCGGAAGTGCCACTGTCTCACTAGGATCGCCAAGGGAGACGGCCTCCTACCTCCACCGCCTGCTGGGCAGCCGCCTCCGCCTCCGCCCTAGCAGCCGGCTGTCAGACCGGTCGGTGCAATACAAGACGAATACCCCGAAGAGTATGGAGCCTACGTGGTGTTCAACATTCGGCCAGCACAAGCTATCGGCACCTTGGGAAGGCCCTTTCATCGTCAGCAAAGTGTTGGGCAACTTCTCCTACTACCTGATTGACGCTCAGAAGCCCCGAGCACGCAAGAGGGACGACTCCGGCAAAGAGACAGAGCGGCCATGGAATGCAAATCTCCTCTGAAGATTTTACAGTTGATGCAGTATGTACCATGCTACCTTTTGTATTAAAAGTACCAAGACTTCGGGCCCCCCGAGACGAGCTCGGGGACTGCCCTCTTTTGTCTATATGATAAAAGTTATGCGTACGAGCATATTACTCTTTGTTACGCCGCTTGGCACCGGGCTCGACAGGTCGGCACGGGGACTTGCTGCCTTGCACTATGAAAAGCTTCCTGCAGTCGGACAAGTAGCGTGTGGCGTCTAAGCCATCCCCTGTCAGAAGCCGCAGCTCGCAGAGCGACTGTACGGCGGGCAGGAGTAAGGCAGAATGGGCGCTCGCATGAAAAATGGCTAAGGACCCAAAGCATAAAACATAGCTCAAGACGGCTTCCAGCCTTCCTTTTTCTTTTCAGAAACCGACTATTAACCAGTCGGCTCACCGCCTTCTATCCAACTTGCTAAAAAACTCTAGAACAGCTAACTACTTGCCTTCCCAAAGTAGCCAAGCATTTGATCCAACGGCAGTCCGCAGAGCGGCGATCCGACTGGCAAGGCATGCAACTAAGGGAAAGCGGCAAAGGAAAAAAGCCAAAAGAGCAATGAGCAAGAAAAGATAGAACTCGGATAAGTATTTACATAGCATAGGCCCTTGGCCGAATCTTCGAGCAGAAGTTCAAAATACACCCCGCGGGTGGAATTGTGTGAATTAACAAGTTCTTCAAGATTACTAAAGCAGATAAAATAAAGATGAGGCGGCAGCCTAAGATGCGGCAGACAGATTCGGAGGGTCGGAGGAGGCGGCAGCGTCAGGCGTTGGGGCGGCCGGCTGGGCAGTCTCGGCTTGATCGCCTTCGGCGACTGTCGGCTCGGTCGCACGCGGCTCGTTGCTGGAGACGCGGTCGAGCTGAGGCTGGCCGTCTGCTCCGTCTTCTGGTGCTTCTGTCTCGCCTCCGTCCTCCGCCTCGCCTTCCTCCTCGACGCTGGAGCCGATCACCTCCGCCGAGTTCTCGCCGTAGTCTAGGTTCATCCCAAACCACTCCGGCGACACCTCCTCGCCGTCATCAGACCGCTCGGGGACGAAGATGCTGGTGTCGGTGTACTCAGCGATCACTACAGCACGCTTGACGAGGGCGTCTTCCGCGGCTGCCAGTTCCGGCTGGGCCTCTGACCACAGCGTGGCCAGCCGGTCTAGATCCAGCCCTGGATACCATGCCTTGACGAACTCCAAGGCCCGGCGCGCTCTAGCTCGGGCCGAGGAACCCTTCCAGGCCTCAAGACGACCAGCCGCGACCTCTAGCCAGTCGGCAGTCAGGCTGGGGGTGCGCGGAGCCTGCATGTCCGGCCACAGGGCGGCAATCGCCTGGGCGCCAACACGTTGAAGCTGGCGCAGCATCCGGTGAGTCGGCAGAACGCGAGCCTCGATGCTCAGGATATGCTCATCAAGGGTTCAGGGGGCGTCGGCGGCGATCTCCGCACCTTCCGCTCTCCGACCTTCACGGTCAACCACGATGGCTTGGATGGCGGCCTGCGAGTGCCCAGGGAAGAAGTCTGCCAAGACGGAAGAAACGAAGAAACAAGTCAAAAACTGGGAGTCAGCATGATTTATAATTGGCAGCTCGAAGAAAGAAAGTAAAGAAACTAACCATCAACGAAGTCTTCAATCTCATGGAAGCCAGAGGCCAGCAGTGCCTCTCTGTCAGTCCAGGAGGAGCGCTCGCTCGCGAACTCGGCCAGGAGGGCGGTTTCCGCCTCTTCTGCCTCCTTCTGCGTCTTCGCGAGCAGCTCCCTCTGCTCTGCCAATTGAGTGGCCAGCAGATCGCGCTCTGTAGCGAGCTTGCTGCACTCCTCCCCCTTGGCGTGCAACGCGGAGTTGGCCTCGCTCAGCTGCTATTGAAGAACAGCGTTGGCTTATGAAGAGAAGGAAAAAAATAAGGCGTTAAGTCATCAGAAAAGAAGGTCGCCGGGGTGATCCGGCCCGACTGCTCAGCAGTCAGCCCGAATCTCTGGGACTACAGCCCACGGGTGCACCAGCGCGTCCCCGCGAAGAAGGAAAAGAACTCACTCCGGCTCTCCAACAAGTTGGTGGTCCGCTTGCCCAGCTCTTCAACATTGTGGTTGAAGGCAGTGACACGGAGGTTGTGATAGTCCTGCGACAAAATATTTCAGACAAAAGTAAGTACCCGGAACTCACCAATAGGAGTTCCGGGCCGCCTGCTCAGCATCCGACCCGAAACTCGGGGACTACACCTAGTGGGTGCGCTGGCGCGCCCCCACAAAGAGGAACAAGAAAACAAGGACCAAAGAGAAAACATACCCGAACGGCTGCCCGCGATGCCAGGTACGCCTTGGTGCAGTTCTGGATGGCGTCGCCCTCAACTCGAAGCTTTGTTTGGACGTCCAAAAGCGCCTGATTCAGCGGCCCCGTGCCGCCTCCTTGCACCCACCCAACAGGCGCGACGCTCGTCGCTTCGACATCCGGGATCGTCGAGCTGGTGGTGCCGGTCTCCAGGGGGCGTGGCGCCGAGGTCGCCTTCTCATGACGGCGGCGCGTTGGCGAGCCGACTTGAAGGAGTAGCTTCGCCACAGCCTCATCTTCAGTCGGCGGCACCGGCGGGTCTGCCGGCTGTTCTCCTTGCGCGCCCCCAGACGGCGGCGGAGGTGGCGGCGGAACGATCATGTCCGGCGTGGAGGAGTCGCCGCCTTCCCTCTCCAGGACGGGGTTCTCGCCGCCGGCTTCCCCAGTCTGCCCCGTGAACTCCGGAGGCGGCGGCGCAGAGTTCAATGGGGTGACGAACACCGCCGATTGGTGGCGCGCGGCCTCCTCTGCCTGCCGCTTCGCCGCGGCGGCGGCTTCGGCCTCGGCCAGTTTCTTCTTGGTGGAGGCCTCCGCCTTATTGGCCTCCACCTTCTCCAGGCGGGCGGCTCTTCCTCGTTGCGCTTCTCCTGCGCATTCCGCTCCATCGCCTCCCGGAGGTCGGCGGCGGGGTCGATCCACCGAGTGGTGGCGAACGTCTCCACTGACCCCATGACGGAGGCAGCGATGACCCTCTCAAGAGTGAGGGGAGCCCTGAAGCAAGTAAAAGACTCAGACAAAGCCACAAAGAAAGAATAAAGCATTGAAACGGAATACTCACGCGGAGACCAGTGGCGGCTTCTTCACTTCCTTAGGGAAGCGGAGGGCCTTCAAGCCGCCTCATCCCACCGGGTCGATGCAGCCAAACTCTTGGGCTTCTTTGGCCAACTGTCGAACAAAGTCGGCACGGCCCTACGCTTCTTCCCGCCGCGTGGAGCACTCGGCGCGGCAGAAGAGCCCGCGACGGGATTACTGGCTCCTGGCCGGTGGCGGGGGGCGACCTCCTCATCATCATCAGGCCAGTCCTCTAGACTGGCCCCGAGCCGCAGGCCGCCTCCTCACTCAGCGTCGTCCTCCAAAGCTGCCGCCCCCAGATCGGGGTCGTCGACGTCGCTCTCCGCCCAGTCGGCGAGGAACTCGCGGACCGGCCCCGAGGTGCCGGCTGGTGGATGGAGGAGGGGATTCTGACCAAAGCCGACTGGTCAGGTCGGAGAAGATAAACTTGGCAAGAAAGAAGACAATTCAAAGAAAGAAGGAAAAAGGAAACTCACTATGGGCGGGGGTTGGCGCGAGAGTACGGCTCCTTGCCGAACCGCCAATCCTCTAGGAGCTTGTTGTCCGAGAGGTAGTTCACCATGTAGGCCACCTCCTCATGAGGCATGTCCTTGGTGCACATCCGACTCGGGTCACGGTGCCCGCTCATTTGCCATATCATGTGGGGGCGACCTTGGAGCGGGAGGACTCGGCGCGCCACGAAGGCGGCCAGCAGGTCTGGACCATTCAAGCCCTCCGACTGCGTCAGCACTCGGAGTCGCGTGATGGCGCCGGCTCCCGCAGGCGTCAGCGACTTGGCCCGGTACGACCAGTTAGGCAGTCTCCCAGCCGGCGGGCCGGCTTCGAAAGCCGGCAGGTTGACCCAATCGCCCCTTGCAAAGACGCTCTTGACATAGAAGTACGAGCGCTGCCATATCTTCACCGACTTTATCAGCTTGATGGCGGGGAAGGGGTTGTCGGCCCCCAATCTCCGCACGGCGATGGAGGCGCCGCACTGAGCCGGCACGCCTGCAGCCTGGGTGCCGAGCTTGGAGAAGAAGAACTCCCCCCAGAGCTCGAGGGTGGGGAGGACTCTGAGGAAGCCTTCGCACAAAGCCACGAAGGCGGACAGCAGCACCACCGTATTGGGCGTGAGGTGGTGCGGCTGGAGGCCGTAAAACTCCAGAAAAGAGCGGAAGAAGCTGCTCACCGGCAGCCCCAATCCGCGCAGGCAGTGCGAGCGGAAGATGACCCGCTCGCCCTCCTCCGGCGCAGGGGAAATCTCCCCCTCCGGCGCAAGACGCACCCGCACGTGGTCTTCGTCGGGGAGCCAACGAGTCTTGCGGAGGAACTCGATGTGGTCGTCATGCACTTCTGAGCCGTCCCAGGTGCCGGAATGCACCGAGGGATGCGCGGCGGCAAAGGAAGAACTCATCGCGAGCTGATCGCCACGACGTTCGGCAAAGCTTGGGCGCGCGGCCTATCAAGGAAGAAGAAGAAGGAGAAGAGCAAGGAGTAGTGGGAAGGAGGGGCGCGCGTGCTCTGCCGCGCCCCCTCCTCCCCCTACTTATAGCCTCATGGGCTGCGAGGCCGAGGGGGCGGGCATGGGATTTACTGCGCCCATGACCCCATGACTCCCACGTTACCACGACAAAGTTACTGCGCGCAGTAACTTCACAAGAATCCCAACCGTCCGCACGGGCCACAGCGGATCCGCTCGAGGGCCGAGGCGCGGTACTGGTGGGCCCTCCTACGGGCCTGTCCCGTCACGCACGTAGGCTGGTAGACTAGCCCGGCCGTGCGTTGCCACGTGACGGGCCCGGAACGGGCGGCAGCCTGGAAGCTTAGCCGCCATGCTACTTGGATCCCGCCAAGACATTCGAAGTACTGTGCAAGTCAGAGTTGGGCGGGTCCGACTCCTTCTAGTCGGCCCGGCAGAAATCAAGCAAGAACCATGTGTCAAGCGCCCGAAGAGAGAAACTGCTGAGGCTTCTCGGCCGATTGTCCGCGGCGCCTCACTAGCTTCGGGGACTACTGTCGGAGTAATGGGCCACGGGTAGGCTAACCCGAGCCCCAGAACCTTTCAAGACATCGGGGCAGGCTGCGCCCCTCAAGACCCCAGGATGAAGAGCCGCCTTCTGAGAAGTCGGCGGCAAGACAGCCGACTGCTCACTCGCGGCCGAGTCTCGGGGACGACTTCAGGATAAGCCGACTCCTGACTGGCGACTTCCAGAGAAGCCGGCTTTGGCGAGTCGGCCGGCAACTCCAACAAACCCCATGCCCTCATCAAGAGGGACAGGACGAGGAGTGGCTACAGTCGAGCCCACTCCCACCCCTTACCAGGGGCAGGCATGGCTACAGCACGCCGTACCCAGGAAGATCTCCGTGCGGCGTGGCACTGTTGCCATGTCGGCCCTGACATCAGCACCAAAGGACCGAATCTTGCGCCTACAACAGCTTGTCTGTACGACCCTAGGGCGGCGGGTCCCACCAGCCAGTGAGACCCCAGGAGACGGCAAGTGCACCCCCCAGTCGGACCCGTTGGGAGTCGGCCCCGAGAGTCGGCCAGATTCTCCCCCGGGGCCCACGCGCCATTAATCAGATGTGATGGGGAATGGCAACAGTGATCGCCCGCCAGGCGGTGGGGCTGTTGCCACGACTCCATGACCAAGCCCGCGTCATCAGAAGCACGGCTACAGTAATCAGCAGCCAGCAAGACCAGCTCACGGCGGACGCGGCCTGTCGGCTCCGTACCTAGCCAGTCGGCGGGGCCCACCAGTCCACGGCCCCAGCAGTCGGCGGAGAAGACGGATGCCAGAGACGCTGACGGCTGGGCCCGCGTCCAGCCAGATTACCATTGTACCCCTAGGGGTAGGCCTAGATAAACCCCCTAGGGCACCCATGCAAGGGGTTGGAATCCATTAGCTCTAGACCAGATCATATAGGAGGGAGAGAGCTAGCCTTGCCCTCTCCTACCTCTAGGAAAACAGCTCTAGGAGCAATCGTGTAACACTTTGCCATAGTGATCATGCGGAGACCCCGCAGAGCAGCAGTAGGGGTGTTATCTCCCCGGAGATCCCTGAAGCTGGGTAAGATTCGCCGGCGTGCATGTGTACGCCTCATCCCGTTTCCAGGCACCGGCGACGTTCTACTCGCCCCCACCATGATAAGCCATCCTTTGGCATATGTCGCACCCAACCTCCGACATTTGGCACCCACCGTGGGGCATGGTGCACCGTCATCTGAGACCTGTTCTGGACGGGAACCCTTTTCCTCCCTGGCGAGCGCAGCCAGCCAGGCACGCCAGACGGAGTTTGCGCCGACGCTCTGTACGGTGTTGAGATCGCCTGCGCAGCTAGCCGCCTCGCCGAACTTGTCGACGAGGTTCGCATCTCCAACGAACCTGCATCCGACGCAGGCACGGGTGGCCCCGAGAGCCTCCTCGCGGGCCTCCTCGACCAAATCCACGTCGCCGGCGAGCCTGCCGTGGACTTGGAGTCTGTAGGCTCAACCGACCCGATGCTGGTCGACTCTGACACCGCGTCGCTCGATGCGTTCCCCACTAACGTGGTGGTCTACGACGAGACTCTCCCTCGCGCGGAGAGCAACGGAAGCACCGTCACCGAGGTGCTCGTCATCAGTCATGGCGAGCCCTCCGGCGGAGGAGCGCATGACCCGCTGGGCGTAGCGCTGCAAGACCTGACTGCGCCCACTCAGGAAGACGCTGACGTAGAGACATTGGAGCCGCGCCACCTTCAGCTGGTCGAAGGCGTGAAGAAGCTGGCTAGCATGAGACGCTTGTCAGAAGCCTACCAGCGAGAGATGGATCGCGCTGTTGGTGGCTCGCCAGCCCCAGCTGGGCCCAGCCGCCTTGGCATGGTCCAGCAGCGCGGCATATCCATCGCCAATCTGTTCGGGGCAAGCCGCCCTGTGTATGCTACCCCTGCAGAGAACGTCCGAGCCGCCCAGGTGGTGGCGGACGAGCTGGACAATTTCGAAGGCGAAGAGCGCCGCCTAATGATGGAGCGAGTCCAGCGGCTCCTCGACGCGGCTGCCGCGCAGAACGAGGCCGGCTGCCGCACGGAGGCGCCGCAGTAGCAAAACGACGACCTTCGCCGAGATCAAGGCGCGACATCTCGAACACTGACTGGCGGCCCCCGAGGAAGAAGAGACAAGGATCCGACTGTCAGCCACAGTCGGACTCGCTTACCATAGAGCGCGACCGAGACGGCCGCCCGAGAGCAGTGGAACGATGGGACGACTGTCCGCCTCCTCCTCCTCGCAGGGAAAGGCGAGTCTCCCCGCCGCCTATTGATCATCCAACTCTTGGCGACCGCCTTGGATGCCGAGAGGGAGTCGGAGAAAACGACGCCCGCCACCGGATTGATCGACTTCACCGATCCCTGGCGTTGGAAGAAGAAGACGAGTTGGGTCCGCCTTGCTTCAGGCCCCGCATTCGAGACGAGCACTTTCCCAAAGGGTTCACGCTCCCAAGAGAAACGCCCAAGTACACCGGCTCCGTGAAGCCGGAAGACTGGCTAGTCGACTACTCCACGGCTGTCAGCATAGCAAACGGCAACAAGCATGTCACCGTAAAGTACGTTCCGCTCATGCTCCAGGGCACGGCCCGGACATGGCTGAATAGCCTGAAGCCCCGCAACATCAATAGCTGGGTCGACTTCACCGAAGCATTCGTCCGCAACTTCACCAGCACGTACAAGCGTCCTCCCAAGCCTCGTCAGCTCTCCTTGTGCGTACAAGGTCCCGACGAGTCGACTCGCGACTGCCTCACGCGTTGGGCCGAGCTTCGGAACTCCTGCGAGGGCGTGCACGAGGTGCAGGAAATTGAGTACTTCACCACTGGGTGCAAAGAAGGCACCCTCCTCAAGCACAAGCTCCTCTGCGACGAGCCAGAAACCCTCGACGAGCTGCTGATCATAGCAGACAAGTACGCCACGGCCGACTCCATGAAGGCGGAGATTCAAGTTAGTGCGACTGGCAAAGTGGCCCCTCAAGCTCCAAGAAACCCGATGGGAGATGCTAGTCGGCGGCAACAGCAGAGAGACCGCGAGCGCAAGGCCCCGCAGCCGGCAGGTGCCGACAGTTGAAGACCAACAGCCGGATGAGCAGCCTCCACCCAAGCGACAGAAAGGTGGCAAGCCCAACTGGTTGCCGGCCTTCTCATACGAGCAAACTCTGGATGGACCTTGCAAGTTCCGTAGCGGCGCGAAGCCGTCGAACCACACCACCCGGATGTGCCACTACTCACTAGGATCGCCAAGGGAGACGGCCTCCTACCTCCACCACCTGCTGGGCAGCCGCCTCCGTCTCCGCCCCAGCAGTCGGCTGTCAGACCGGTCGGCGCAGTACAAGACGAATACCCCGAAGAGCACGGAGCCTACATGGTGTTCACCAGTATGGCTGACGATCGACGCAGTAGGCGACTGCAACGACAAGAGGTGAACGCAGTAGCATCAGAGACGCCAGAGTTCATGCACTGGTCCGAGAAGCCTATCAGCTTGAGCAGGGCTGATCACCTAGAGGTGATGCCGAGTCCGGGCTCCTATGCCTTGGTCTTGGATGCCACCTTTGCCACGGATAGACGAGCCACGCGTTTCTCGCGAGTTCTGATAGATGGAGGCAGCAGCATCAACATCCTGTACAAGGACACCATGGAGAAATTAGGAATCAAGCAAAGACAGCTTCAGAACAGCCGGACTGTGTTCCACGGTATCGTTCCTGGGCTTTCCTGTTCGCCAATCGGCAAGATCCTGATGGATGTCCTCTTTGGAGACAAGGAACACTTCCGCCGAGAGTCAGTTTGGTTTGAGGTGGTGGACCTCGAGAGCCCATATCATGCACTACTTGGCCGACCCGCCCTGGCCAAGTTCGTGGCGGTCCCCCACTATGCCTACCTCAAAATGAAGATGCCTAGCTCCAGGGGAATTCTGACTGTAGCCGGCGACTACCGGAAGTCGTCTACCTGTGCAACTGAGAGCAGTCGGCTAGCCGAGTCCTTGGTGATCACAGCCGAGAAGCGGCTCCAGGAACGGGTTGTGGCGATGGCCGGCAAGCAGCCAGAGGTGTCGCCCAACCCAAAGGAGTCGGAGGTTGAGGGTTCGTTCAAGCCGGCCAAGGAGACAAAGAAGATACCCTTGGATCCGGAGCACCTAGAGAGGTACGCTGTCGTAGGCGCAAACCTCGACAGCAAATAGGAAGGCGAGCTCGTCGACTTCCTCCGTGAGAATCAGGACATCTTCGCATGGTCCCCCAAAGACATGCCAGGTGTACCGACGGAATTCGCCGAGCAGAAATTACATGTCCGATCTGATGCAAAGCCGGTCAGGCAGCCCCTGCGCCGCCTATCAGAAGAGAAGAGAAGAGTTGTCGGAGAAGAAATAGCCAGGCTCCTAGCGGCCGACTTCATTATGGAAGTATTCTTTCCAGAGTGGCTAGCCAACCCAGTCCTGGTACTGAAGAAGAACAAGCAGTGGCGAATGTGTATTGTCTACACGAGCCTCAACAAAGCCTGCCCCAAGGACCCATTTGCTCTACCAAGAATTGATCAGGTGATAGACTCCATAGCCGGATGCGAGCTTTTGAGCTTTTTGGATGCATATTCAGGATATCACCAGATCAAGCTGAACCCGGCTGACAGGCTGAAGACTGCCTTCATCACGCCGTTTGGAGCCTTCTGCTACCTCACCATGACGTTCGGCTTGAGGAATGCCGGGGCCACCTTTCAGTGTTGCATGCAGAAGTGCCTCCTCAAGCAACTCGGCAGAAACGCCCACGTCTACATGGACGATGTGGTGGTGAAGACGGAAAAGTATGGAACACTGCTGGAAGACCTCAAGGAGACCTTTGAGAACCTGCGCTGATTCTAGATCAAGCTCAACCCCGAGAAGTGCGTCTTCGGAGTACCAGCCGGCTAGCTCCTTGGCTTCCTGGTCTCTGAACGCGGCATAGAATGCAACCCTGTAAAGATCAAGGCCATCGAGAGGATGGAGGTACCTAGCCGACTGCTGGACGTGCAAAAGTTCACCGGCTGCTTGGCGTCCATCAGCCGATTCATCAATCGGGTGGGCGAGAAAGCTCTCCCCTTATACCAACTCATGAAGAAGACCACTTTTTTCGAGTGGAACCACAAGGCGGACGAAGCTTTTATCCAGTTGAAGAAGATGCTGACCACTCCACCCGTTCTGGCGGCTCCGACTCCTAAGGAACCTATGCTCCTGTACATCGCCGCCACTAGCCGGGTAGTCAGCACAGTCATTGTAGTGGAACGCAAGGAGGAAGGCAAGGCACTACCTGTCCAGAGACTGGTATATTACCTGAGTGAAGTACTGTCGGCCTCCAAGCAGAACTACCCCCACTACCAGAAGATGTGTTATGGCGTACACTTTACCGCCAAGAAATTGAAGCCTTACTTTCAAGAGCATCCAATCACTGTGGTCTGCACGGCTCCACTTGCCGAGATCATCGAAAGCTGAGATGCTTCTGGCCGAGTGGCCAAGTGGGCCATAGAGCTGGCTCCCTACACCATCTACTACCAGCCCCGCACCGCCATCAAGTCACAAGCGCTGGCCGACTTCCTCGTCGACTGGGCCGAGACCCAGTACCTACCCCCAGCGCCCGACTCCACCCATTGGCGGATGCATTTCGACGGCTCCAAGATGCGCACCGGCTTAGGAGCCGGCGTTGTCCTCACTTCTCCTAAAGTCGACAAGCTCAAATACGTGCTGCAAATCAATTTTGCCGCCTCCAACAACATCGCCGAGTACGAGGCGCTCATTCACGGGCTCCGGCTTGCCAAAGAACTTGGCATTCGCCGGATCCTGTGTTATGGCGACTCAGACTTAGTGGTACAACAGTCATCTGGCGACTGGGATGCCAAAGATGCAAACATGGCGAGTTACTGTTTCCTCGTGCAGCAACTCAGTGGATATTTCGAGGGGTGCGAGTTCCTCCATGTGCCAAGAAACGACAACGACCAAGCAGACGCCTTGGCTCTACCCGCCAAGCAATACCATCCGGCGTCGCCCTTCAGCGCCTCCTCAAGCCGTCTGTCAAGCCTTCACTAGAATCAGACTCCATCTTTGTGCCGGATCCTCCCAAAGAAGTCGGATCTGACTCCACAACCTCGGCAGACGATACGGGGATTTTGGCAGATGGCTCCAAAGTCACCACAGTCAAGGCCGGCCCGGGGACTGCGGCGGCGGGCTCAAAGACTCCAGAACTCGGCCCAAGAGCCGCGCCAGTCGGCCCGGGGACTTCATTAACCCAGCAAGCGGTTGTTGACTCCAACCCGCCGCCTCCCAGCCCAGCCGCCCTCGTCCAAGTCGCAGTTCTGGCAGTTGAAGAAATAGCAGCACCCTAATGGGCCCAGCCCATCCTCAAATTCCTGCTGAGCAAGGAGCTGCCGACTGATGAGACCTCAGCTCGGCAAGTACAACGCCGAGAGGGAGCCAACACCATAGTCAACAGAGAGCTGGTCAGGCGCAGCGTCACTGGTGTCTACCAGCGCTGCGTAGAGCCAGAGCAATGCAAGCAATTCTCAAAGACATCCATCAAGGCGAGTGCGGCCACCATGCGGCTTCAAGAGCACTCGTCGCAAAAGCCTTTCGACACGGTTTCTTCTGGCCGACTGCCTTAGAAGAGGCCAAGGAATTTGTCCAAAAATGCAAAGGGTGCCAGAAGTTCAGCTCCAAGTCGCACCAGCCGGCTTCTGCACTCAAGACCATCCCCATTGCCTGGCCTTTCGCAGTTTGGGGTCTAGACATGGTGGGACCATTCAAGACGGCACGAGGTGGCTTAACTCACTTACTTGTTGCAGTGGACAAGTTCACCAAGTGGATAGAAGCAAAGCCAATCAAGAAACTGAACGGTCCGCCTGCCGTGACCTTCATCTCCGATATCACAATTCGGTACGGCATACCACACATCATCATCACCGACAACGGCACAAATTTTGCCAAAGGCGCCTTGGCCCGTTTTTGCGCAACACAGGGCATCCGACTGGACCTAGCACCCGTCGCCCATCCACAGTCAAACGGCCAGGTGGAGCGAGCAAACGGCCTCATCGTGTCCGGCATCAAGCCCCGGCTGGTTGAGCCTCTGGAGCGATCGGCTGGCTGCTGGCTCGATGAGCTACCAGCCGTCCTCTGGAGTCTGCGCACGACTCCAAACAAGTCAACCGGCTTCACGCCTTTCTTCCTCGTCTACGGTGCTGAAGCCGTCATCCCAACGGACATAGAGTTCGACTCCCCGCGAGTCACCATGTACACCGAGGAGGAGGTAGAAGAAGCACGTCAAGACGGCGTCGATCTCCTGGAAGAGGGCCGGCTGTTGGCGCTCAGCCGGTCCAGCATCTACCAGTAGAGCCTGCGGATACTACAACAGGAAGGTCAAGCCAAGATCTTTCCAAGAAGGCGACCTTGTGCTCCGGCTGATCCAGCGAACAGCCGGCCAGCACAAGCTATCGGCACCTTGGGAAGGCCCTTTCATCATCAGCAAAGTGCTGGGCAACGACTCCTACTACCTGATTGACGCTCAGAAGCCCCGAGCACGCAAGAGGGACGACTCCGGCAAAGAGACAGAGCGGCCATGGAATGCAAATCTCCTCCAAAGATTTTACAGTTGATGCAGTATGTACCACGCTACCTTTTGTATTAAAAGTACCAAGACTTCGGGCCCCCCGAGACGAGCTCGGGGACTGCCCTCTTTTGTCTATATGATAAAAGTTATGCCTACGAGCATATTACTCTTTGTTACGCCGCTTGGCACCGGGCTCGACAGGTCGGCACGGGGACTTGCCGCCTTGCACTATGAAAAGCTTCCTGCAGTCGGACAAGTAGTGTGCGGCGTCTAAGCCATCCCCTGTCAGAAGCCGCAGCTCGCAGAGCGACTGTACGGCGGGCAGGAGTAAGGCAGAATGGGCGCTCGCATGAAAAATGGCTACGGACCCAAAGCATAAAACATAGCTCAAGACGGCTTCCAGCCTTCCTTTTTCTTTTCAGAAACCGACTATTAACCAGTCGGCTCAACGCCTTCTATCCAACTTTCTAAAAAACTCTAAAACAGCTAAGTACTTGCCTTCCCAAAGTAGCCAAGCATTTGATCCAACGGCAGTCCGCAGAGCGGCTGTCCGACTGGCAAGGCAGGCAACTAAGGGAAAGCGGCAAAGGAAAAAAGCCAAAAGAGCAATGAGCAAGAAAAGATAGAACTCGGATAAGTATTTACATAGCATAGGCCCTTGGCCGAATCTTCGAGCAGAAGTTCAAAATACACCCCGCGGGTAGAATTGTGCGAATTAACAAGTTCTTCAAGATTACTAAAGTAGATAAAATAAAGATAAGGCGGCAGCCTAAGATGCGGCAGACGGATTCAGAGGGTCGGAGGAGGCGGCAGCGTCAGGCGTTGGGGCGGCCGGCTGGGCAGTCTCGGCTTGATCGCCTCCGGCGACAGTCGGCTCGGTCGCACGCGGCTCATTGCTGGAGGCGTGGTCGAGCTGAGGCTGGTCGTCCGCTCCGTCTTCTGGTGCTTCCATCTCGCCTCCGTCCTCCGCCTCGCCTTCCTCCTCGACGCTGGAGCCGACCACCTCCGCCGAGTCCTCGCCATAGTCTGGGTTCATCCCAAACCACGCCGGCGGCACCTCCTCGCCGTCTTCAGACCGCTCGGGGACGAAGATGCTGGTGTCGGTGTACTCAGCGATCGCCCTGGCACGCTTGACGAGGGCGTCTTCCGCGGCTGCCAGTTCCGGCTGGGCCTCTAACCGGAGCATGGCCAGCCGGTCTAGATCCAGCCCCGGATACCATGCCTTGACGAACTCCAAGGCCCGGCGCGCTCCAGCTCGGGCCGAGGAACCCTTCCAGGCCTCAAGACGGCTAGCCGCAACCTCTAGCCAGTCGGCAGTCAGGCTAGGGGTGCGCGGAGCCTGCATGTCCAGCCACAGGGCGGCAATCGCTTGGCGCCGACACGTTGAAGCCGGCGCAGCATCCGGTGAGTCGGCCGAAGGCGAGCCTCGATGCTCAGGATATGCTCATCAAGGGTTCAAGGGGCGTCGGCGATGATCTCCGCACCTTCTACCCTCCGACCTTCACGGTCAGCCTCGATGGCTTGGATGGCGGCCTGCGAGTGCCCAAGGAAGAAGTCTGCCAAGACGGAAGAAACGAAGAAACAAGTCAAAAAACCGGGAGTCAGCACGATTTATAATTGGCAGCTCGAAGAAAGGAAGTAAAGAAACTCACCATCAATGATGTCTTTAATCTCATGGAAGCCAGAGGCTAGCAGTGCCTCTCTATTAGTCCAGGAGGAGCGCTCGCTCGCGAACTCGGCCAGGAGGGCGGCTTCCGCCTCTTCTGCCCCCTTCTGCGTCTTCGCGAGCAGCTCCCTCTGCTCTGCCAATTGAGTGGCCAGCAGATCGCGCTCTGTAGCGAGCTTGCTGCACTCCTCCCCCTTGGCGCGCAACGCAGCGTTGGCCTCGCTCAACTCCTGTTGAAGAACAGCGTTGGCTTCTGAAGAGAAGGAAGAAAGAAGGCGTTAAGTCATCAGAAAAGAAGGTCGCCGGGGAGATCCGGCCCGACTGCTTAGCAGTCGGCCCGAATCTCGGTGACTACAGCCCACGGTGCGCCAGCACGCCCCCGCGAAGAAGGAAAAGAACTCACTCCGGCTCTCTGACAAATCGGTGGTCCGCTTGCCCAGCTCTTCAACATTGCGGTTGAAGGCACTGACGCAGAGGTTGTGATAGTCCTGCGACAAAATATTTGAGACAAAAGTAAGTACCCGGAACTCACCAATAGGAGTTCCGGGCCGCCTGCTCAGCAGCTGACCCAAAACTCGAGGACTACACCCAGTGGGTGCGCTGGCGCGCCCTCACAGAGAGGAACAAGAAAACAAGGACCAAAGAGAAAACATACCCGGACGGCTGCCCGCGATGCCAGGTACGCCTTGGTGCAGTTCTGGATGGCGTCGCCCTCAGCTCGAAGCTTCGTTTGGACGTCCAGAAGCGCTTGATTCAGCGGCCCCGTGCCGCCTCCTCGCACCCACCCAACGGGCGCGGCGCTCGTCGCTTCGGCATCCGGGATCGCCGAGCTGGTGGTGCCGGTCTCCAGGGGGCGTGGCGCCGAGGTCGCCCTCTCAAGACGGCAGCGCGTTGGCGAGCCGACTTGAAGGAGTAGCCTCACCACGGCCTCATCTTCAGTCCGTGGCACCGGCGGGTCCGCCGGCTGTTCACCTTGCGCGCCCCCAGACGGCGGCGGAGGTGGCGGCGGAACGATCACGTTCGGCGTGGAGGAGTCGATGCCTTCCCTCTCCAGTACGGGGTTCTTGCTGCCAGCTTCCCCAATCTGCCCCGTGAACTCCGGAGGCGGCAGCGCAGAGTTCAACGGGGTGACGAACACCGCCGATTGGCGGCGCGCGGCCTCCTCGGTCTGCCGCTTCACCGCGGCGGCGGCTTCGGCCTCGGCCAGTTTCTTCTTGGTGGAGGCCTCCGCCTTATCGGCCTCCACCTTCTCCAGGCGGGCGGCCTCTTCCTCATTGCGCTTCTCCTGCGCATTCCGCTCCATTGCCTCCCAGAGGTCGGCGGCGGGGTCGATCCGCCGAGTGGTGGCGGACGTCTCCGCTGACCCCATGACGGAGGCAGCGACGGCCCTCTCAAGAGTGAGGGGAGCCCTGAAGCAAGTAAAAGACTCAGACAAAGCCACAAAGAAAGAATAAAGCGTTGAAACGGAATACTCACGCGGAGACCAGTGGCAGCTTCTTCACTTCCTTACAGAAGTGGAGGGCCTTCGCAACCGCCTCGTCCCGCCGGGTCACCGCAGCCGAACTCTTGGGCTTCTTTGGCCGACTGCCGAACAAAGTCGGCACGGCCCTACGCTTCTTCCCACCGCCTGGAGCACTCGGCGCGGCAGAAGAGCCCGCGCCGGGATGACTGGCTCGTGGCCGGTGGCGGGGGGCGACCTCCTCCTCAACATCAGGCTAGTCCTCTAGACTGGCCCCAAGCCGCGGGCCACGTCCTCCATCGGCGTCGTCCTCTAAAGCTGCCGCCCCCAGATCGGGGTCGTCGACGTCGCTCTCCGCCCGGTAGGCGAGGAACTCGTGGACCGGCCCCGAGGTGCCGGCTGGTGGATGGAGGAGGGGATTCTGACCAAAGCCGACTGGTCAGGTCGGAGAAGATAAACTCCGCAAGAAAGAAGACAATTCAAAGAAAGAAGGAAAAAGGAAACTCACTATGGGCGGGGGTTGGCGCGAGAGTACGGCTCCTTGCCGAACCGCCAATCCTCTAGGAGCTTGTTGTCCGAGAGGTAGTTCACCATGTAGGCCACCTCCTCATGAGGCATGTCCTTGGTGCACATCCGACTCGGGTCACGGTGCCCGCTCATTTGCCATATCATGTGGGGGCGACCTTGGAGCGGGATGACTCGGCGTGCCACGAAGGCGGCCAGCAGGTCTGGACCAGTCAAGCCCTCCGACTGCGTCAGCACTCGGAGTCGCGTGATGGCGCCGGCTCCCGCAAGCGTCAGCGACTTGGCCTGGTACGACCAGTTGGGCAGTCTCCCAGCCGGCGGGCCGGCTTCGAAACCCGTCAGGTTGACCCAATCGCCCCTTGCAAAGACGCTCTTGACGTAGAAGTACGAGCGCTGCAGCATCTTCACAGACTTTATCAGCTTGATAGCGGGGAAGGGGTTGTCGGCCCCCAATCTCCGCATGGCGATGAAGGCGCCGCATTGAGACGGCACGCCTGCAGCCTGGGTGCCGAGCTTGGAGAAGAAGAATTCCACCAGAGCTCGAGGGTGGGGAGGACTCCGAGGAAGCCTTCGCACAAAGCCACAAAGGCGGACAGCAGCACCACCGTATTGGGTGTGAGGTGGTGCGGCTGGAGGCCGTAGAACTCCAAAAAAGAGCAGAAGAAGCTGCTCGCCGGCAGCCCCAATCCGTGCAGGCAGTGCGAGCGGAAGATGACCCGCTCGCCCTCCTCCGGCGCAGGGGAAATCTCCCCCTCTGGCGCAAGACGCACCCGCACGTGATCTTCGTCGGGGAGCCGACGAGTCTTGAGGAGGAACTCAATGTGGTCATCATGCACTTCTGAGCCGTCACAGGTGCCGGAATGCACCGAGGGAGGCGCGGCGGCGGAGGAAGAACTCATCGCGAGCTGATCGCCGCGACGTTCGACAAAGCTTGGGCGCGCGGCGGAGCAAGGAAGAAGAAGAAGGAGAAGAGCAAGGAGTAGTGGGAAGGAGGGGCGCGTGTGCTTTGCCGCGCCCCCCTCCTCCCCCTACTTGTAGCCTCACGGGCTATGAAGCCGAGGGGGCGGGCATGGGATTTACTGCGCCCACGACCCCATGACCCCCACGTTACCACGAAAAAGTTACTGCGCACAGTAACTTCACAAGAATCCCAACCGTCCGCATGGGCCACAGCGGATCCGCTCGAGGGCCGAGGCGCGGTAGTGGCGGGCCCCTCCTACAGGCCTGTCCCGTCACGCACGTAGGCTGGCAGACTAGCCCGGCCGCGCGTTGCCACGTGACGGGCCCGGAACGGGCGGCGGCCTGGAAGCTTAGCCGCCACGCTACTTGGATCCCGCCAAGACGTTCGAAGTACTGTGCGAGTCAGAGTTGGGCGGGTCCGACTCCTTCTAGTCGGCCCGGCAGAAATCAAGCAAGAACCATGTGTCAAGCGCCCGAAGAGAGAAACTGCTGAGGCTTCTCAGCCGATCGTCCGCGGCGCCTCACCAGCTTCGGGGACTACTGTCGGAGTAATGGGCCACGGGTAGGCTAACCCGATCCCCAGAACCTTTCAAGACATCGGGGCAGGCTGTGCCCCTTAAGACCCCAGGACGAAGAGCTTCCTTCTGAGAAGTCGGCGGCAAGACAGCCGACTGCCCACTCGCGGCCGAGTCCGGGGACGACTTCAGGATAAGCCGACTCCTGACTGGCGACTTCCAGAGAAGCCGGCTTTGGGGAGTCGGCCCGCAACTCCAACAAACCCCATGCCCTCATCAAGAGGAACGGGACGGGGAGTGGGTACAGTCAAGCCCACTCCCACCCCTTACCAGGGGCAGGCATGGCTACAGCACGCCGTACCCAGGAAGATCTCCGTGCGGCGTGGCAGTGTTGCTGTGCCGGCCCTGACATCAGCACCAAAGGACCGAATCCTGTGCCCACGACGGCTTGTCTGTACGACCCTAGGGCGGCGGGTCCCACCAGCCAGTGAGACCCCAGGAGACGGCAAGTGCACCCCCAGTCGGACCCGTTGGGAGTCGGCCCCGAGAGTCGGCCAGGTCCTCCCCCAGGGCCCACGCGCCATTAATCAGATGTGACGGAGAATGGCAACAGTGATCGCCCGCCAGGCGGCAGGGCTGTTGCCATGACTCCATGATGAAGCCCGCGTCATGAGAAGCACGGCTACAGTAATTAGCAGCCGGCAAGACCCGCCCGCGGCGGACGCGGCCTGTCGGCTCCGTACCTAGCCAGTCGGCGGGGCCCACCAGTCGGCGGGCCCCGGCAGTCGGCGGAGAAGACGGATGCCAGAGACGTTGACGGCTGGGCCCGCGTCCAGCCAGATTACCATTGTACCCCTAGGGGGTAGGCCTATATAAACCCCCAGGGCACCCATGCAAGGGGTTGGAATCCATTAGCTCTAGACCAGATCATATAGGAGGGAGAGAGCTAGCCTTACCCTCTCCTACCTCCAGGAAAACAGCTCTAGGAGCAATCGTGTAACACTTTTGCCATAGTGATCATGCGGAGACCCCATAGAGCAGAAGTAGGGGTGTTATCTAACCGGAGAGCCCTGAAGCTGGGTAAGATTCGCCGGCGTGCATGTCTACGCCTCATCCCATTTCCAGGCACCGGCGACGTTCTACTCGCCCCCACCATGATAAGCCATCCTTTGGCATATGTTGCACCCAACCCCCGACAGATATTCTGCGAAACCAAAAACATGCAACAAACAGGAACTGGCACTGGGCACTGGATCAATATGTTAGTCCCAAAAATAATAATGAAAGTTGCCAAAAAGTATATGAAAGTTGAATAATATTGGCATGTGAGGGAGTCCTGGATTGGGGGGTCTCCGGACAGCCGGACTATATCCATTGGCCGGACTGTTAGACTATGAAGATACAAGATTGAAGAATCCGTCTTGTGTCTGGATGGGACTCTACTTGGCGTGGAAGGCAAGCTAGGCAATACAGATATGTGTATCTCCTCCTTTGTAACCGACCTTGTGTAACCCTAGCCCTCTCCGGTGTCTATATAAACTGGAGGGTTTTAGTCCGTAGGACAACATACAATCATACCATAGGCTAGCTTCTAAGGTTTAGCCTCTCTGATCTCGTGGTAGATCTACTCTTGTACTACCCATATCATCAATATTAATCAAGCAGGACGTAGGGTTTTACCTACATCAAGATGGCCCGAACCTGGGTAAAACAATGTGTCCCCTGCCTCCTGTTACCATCCGCCTTAGACGCACAGTTCGTGACCCCCTACCCGAGATCCGCCGGTTTCGACACTGACATTGGTTCTTTCATTGAGAGTTCCTCTGGGTCATTGCCATTAGGCTTGATGGCTCCTACTATCATCGATAGTGATGCAGTCCAGGGTGAGACTTTTCTCCCCGGACAGATCTCAGTGATCGGTGGCTTTGCATTGCGGGCCAATTCGCTTGGCCATCTGGAGCAGATTGAAAGTTATGCCCCTGGCCACCAGGTCAGGTTTGCAAGCTTAAACTACATGGCTGATATCCGCGGAGACTTGATCTTCGACGGATTCGAGCCTCTGCCTTGTGCGTCATGCGGTCACGATGAGTACGATTTAGCTCTACCATCGGACAGTGTTAAGTAGATCGCACCGGCAGCCACTCCGACCCTCAATTTGGAGCCAGTTGCGCCTTCCGCGGACGGATGGATGGACCCCACCATGGAGGCCTTACCCTTAGCGGCGATCGAGCCGAACATTGACCTTACCTTGCACAAGAGCCGTGTTGTTAAACTGCCGGATCCTTCTCTGGCCACGGACTCCAAACCGCCTATGCCCGTTCCTATCGAATCTGATTGGGCGCCGATCATGGAGTTTACCTCCGCGGATATCTTTCAGCACTCGCCCTTGGGCGATATACTGAACTCATTAAGGTCTCTCTCCTTGTCAGGAGGATCCTGGCCGAACTATGTCCGGCAGGACTGGGATGCGGACGATGAAGAAATTTGCGGCCCACCCACCAACCACTTAGTTGCCACCGTCGATGACTTAACCGACATGCTCGACTTCGACTCCGAAGATATCTACGGTATGGACAACGATGCGGGAGATGAAGAGGAACCACCGCCCACAGGGCACTAGACATCCACCTCATCATACGATATATACATGGTGGATACACCCAAAGAAGGCAATGGCAACGAGACAGAGGAGGATGACCCCTCCAAGAAGCAACCCAAGCGCCGACGTCAGCGCCGCCGCTCTAAGTCCCGCTGTTGGTGTCAAAACTGGTGGATCTCGGGTAGGGGGTCCCGAACTGTGCGTCTAGGCCGGATGGTAACATGAGGCAAGGGACACGAAGTTTTACCCAGGTTCGGGCCCTCTCGATG
Source organism: Triticum urartu (assembly GCF_003073215.2). Lineage (NCBI taxonomy): Eukaryota > Viridiplantae > Streptophyta > Magnoliopsida > Poales > Poaceae > Triticum > Triticum urartu. The sequence continues at coordinate 158,250,165 of NC_053026.1, read as the reverse complement.
GAGGTAAAACCCTACGTCCTGCTTGATTAATATTGATGATATGGGTAGTACAAGAGTAGATCTACCACGAGATCAAAGAGGCTAAACCCTAGAAGCTAGCCAATGGTATGATTGTTGTTGTGTATGTTGTTCTACGGACTAAAACCCTCCGGTTTATATAGACACCGGAGAGGGTTAGGGTTACACAAAGTCAGTTACAATGGTAGGAGATCTACATATCCGTATCGCCAAGCTTGCCTTCCATGCCAAGGAAAGTCCCTTCTGGACACGGGACGAAGCCTTCAATCTTGTATCTTCATAGTCCAGGAGTCCGGCTGAAGGTATAGTCCGGCCATCCGGACACCCCCTAATCCAGGACTCCCTCAGTAGCCCCTGAACCAGGCTTCAATGATGACGAGTCCGGCGCGCAGATTGTCTTCAACATTGCAAGGCGGGTTCCTCCTCCAAGTACTTCATAGAAGATTTTGAACACAAAGATAGTGTCCGGCTCTGCAAAACAAGTTTCCACATATTTCCGTAGAGAGAATACTATTTACACAAATCTAATCTGCTGACATATTCCGTAGTGTGACACACCACGGCCAAGCCTAAGTCGTTTCATTATCCCACCTCAGCGCGTCATGCGAGGCGGTTTCCTTGGCATGTCTTGTTAAAGCAGAGATCGTGTCCCCTTATTCCGGGATTCTCATCAATACGGGCGTGGGTAACCTAACCACTTCTAGGACTCCTAGATTATAGGCAAGTCCAAACGGACACGGAGAGGACGCTTGATATTCACCCTCTTTATAAAGGGACAAGGCTTTTATTTTTCCCTGCCGTGCTCAATCGAATCCTTCCCCCACCTCAAGCTCAAGCGCCCAAAGTTCAGGTCATGTGCTCCGAACCTTCAGTCATGTCCGGATCTAGCCTTCAAGGCCGATGGGTGCCTTCCTCCGTCACGGAAGAAGACATCAAAAAGTTGAGGGAGGCCAGATATCTGACCGCCGAGATTTTGCATCGGCTGCCTCCCCGAGGGCAGGCCGTCCCCACCCCCGAACCCAACAAGAACGTCGTGTTCGTCTCCCACTTCCTCCGAGGTCTAGGCCTTGCTCTGGATCCTTTCGTCAGGGGTTTGATGTTTTATTACGGGCTAGACTTCCATGATCTAGCTCCGGACTCCTTTCTTCATATCACGACATTTATTGTCGTGTGCGAGGCCTTCCTCCGGGTTACCCCTCACTTTGGCCTATGGCTCAAGACCTTTGAAGTGAAGCCGAAGATGATCGAGGGGCAACATGCATCGTGTGGAGGTGCCTCAATATGCAAGATGACGGGAGCTCCGTGGCCCAAAGGTTCCATCCCAGAGGTGTCTGAATTGTGGCAACAGGAGTGGTTCTACATCACGGCTCCTAGAAGTGCCAAGTGGGCGGCTGCCCCTGTTTTCCGCTCGGGCCCTCCACCACAACTGATGTCATGGATCAGCAGAGGTCTGAGCTGGGGTCCAGCCAAGGACGTGCCTATACTGCAAAGCCGCATTCGAGATCTCTTCAATGGAGATTTCAGTTTGGTTGCGGTAATACAAGTTATGCTGGTTCGTCAAGTCCAGCCTGCAAACGCCGGCCTCTTGGCCTATGGGAGTTCAATCCCGAGGGACCGCGTGTCATTCAAAATTTTCTCGGCCTGATGCACGAGGAGATGTACAAGTCATTCTTCGTACCTCAGCTGGAGTGTACGGAAATCACCGAGGACGTGGGCCTGAGTAGTAACCGCGCCGCCGAACAGGTAAGGCATCTTCCGGCCGAACATACTATCTCTCCTTTGTTACGAAGTTATTTCTGAGAGTTCGCTTTTTAACCAGGACTGGCTAACAAAAGCGAAGTTGATTCGGTGTTCGGCCCCCCTCCCTGAGGGTTTGGGAAATCCGGTATTGGAAAAGATGCTCCAGACCGCACCTTGACCGGAGCCCCTGAAGGAAGATACTGTGGAGGATAATGCAGGCGGACGCGGGCCCCCAACGCTGCCCATTCTAGCCGAGGGAGCGAGCGTCTCCATGAAGGAAGATGACCAGAAGAGGAAAAGGACTGCGCCCGGGGATTCGGAAGCCGAAGCTTCCAAACGGGAGAAGAAGTCTCCCACAGAGGGTCCTACCTTGGGGGGCGCCGTTGCCGCACAAAGTCTGCGGGGGGATCAATTCTCCCGCGAGTCGTAAGTGACCCGAAATACTTTAATAGTACAGATATGCCATCTTTTTCTTCTGAGAAGATAACCACCGGATATATTTTTGCAGTTCGGGCCTTAGCCCCTCTCAAATGAGCTCGTCTTCAGGGGATCTTCTTCCAGAGATGATGGAGAGCGAAACGCCTCCTCCAGACTCCTCCGCTCCGGAAGCGGGCGACCCTGAAGTGTCGTCACGGAGGGCCTCTCCGAGTCCGGTGAGGCCAGAAGATAATCCCGTTGACCCCCGAAGCTCCTAGTGTCCGGCTCCCGAAGAGAGCGGACAAAAGAGTCCGGCACCGTCTAGTGTGCGATCGGATGTTCTGTGGGAGTTGGTGGGGCGAGCGGCCATCTCAGATGAACACCGTGTGCTGATGAATACGGTGATGAAGAGAATATCGTCCGCCGAAAGCGGATTGCATGAAGCTTTTATGAGTCTACTGACAGGCTTTGAGGTACTTAAAAGAATGTATGATAGTCCTGCACATGCTAGGTGTGCCCTGTGTAGACAGTAGCCCATGAGACTCTGGTTGTCGTCGGAAACGATGACGAACAGAGGATCATATTCCCAGGTAATAACCATACTACCTCTATGTGCAGGCGATGGAAGCTCCGGTGGCTAGCCGGACTAGCGAATTTTCCCATTTAGAACGGCAGTTGGATGCGGCACATGCCGACATCGAGCTTGTTAACAAAAGGCTTGACGAGGCACATGGTAAGTGTCATTATCTGGTAAAGGCCACATAGGAAGAGCAGCATGATGCCAATATCTTTAATATGTTGTGACTGCAGATGGAGCTGCCACTGTTGAAGCTTGCGGGCAGAACTTGCCCGAGCCAAGGAACAAGCGAGGTTGGGTAATGCAGTTGCTTTGAAGGTGGATGAAGAGCTGCAAGCTGAGAAGGTCACACATGGCGAGAGCCGAGACAAGATGGCCAAGATGGCCATAGAATTAAAAGCCGCCGCCGACCGTTGCCGGGTTCTTGAAAAGGAAAACCAAGTGAGGGCATCAGACCTTGAGAAGGCTGCTGCGACGAGGAAGGACATCCGCTCTGCTACGAGGGCAAAGAAGGAGGAGCTGCGGGAAGCCGGGGATATTGTAGCTGGGAAATCCTTTATGTTGCGGAGGAAGTTCGGAGATCCACGGTATGCCCCTCTAGATCGGCTGTGGAGTTCGGAGGATGTATATATGGATTTGGCGGCGAGCTCTGCCGATGCGGCCAAGTATTTCCAGGGTTAGACGGACCGTGAAGTAGACCAGCTGTTTTGGAGACAATTCCATTCTCCCGAGCGTCCGTTTTCATTGACTGACCAATTAGCCGAATGGGCCAAACTAAATAGGTTGTCCGGACTCTCCATGAGGTCTGTTGTGGATCAGCTATGGCCGGAAAGGTCAAAACCGAACAACTATTTTAGCTTGGTGCAGCAGTTCCTTGATGTGGTGCCGCGCATTAATGCGATGAAGAGGTCGGCGTGCATAGAGAGCGCACGGATGGCCTTTGCCCGTGTTAAAGCATACTGGGCGGAGATGGATGCTACCACTGTTGCAGTGCGGGATTCGGCCATAGGTCGAAAGGCTGCTGAGCACTACTTTGAAGAAGTTCTTGAGGGTGCTCGTTTGATAGAGACCCAGTGCTAAAAAAATATTATGTTTGAGTGATATGTAATCTCATTGTAAGCGAAATGCTTTTATAAATTTTTATAGGGCTATTTTTATACTTTTGCCTAAAAGTAATATGATGCCTCCTGGGCGGCCGTTTATGTATACATGTGTATAACCTGAAAGATTGCAGCCGTTGGCTTCAACCCTCACGCATATAATGCGGAGGTGCTCGCAAAAACACACGTTCACACTTAACCCAACGTCTTGGTCCTATTAAGGAGGTGATAGTGAAGCGAGCGAGGCAACCGGACTATGATGCTTTAGCACTTTCACTTAGCCATAGGAGTTTGACAGTGGGGCTACTAAATAGCCCCTGGTGGCTCCGCACTTTCCCGATCCCGGGGTGCGTACATGCCTGGCCGGAAAACAGCCCTTCGTTAAGGAGGAGGAATTCTAACATTCCAACAGGTCATCTAGTGGTTGACCAGTCTCACGCTATATCATGACAGTCAGTTTTTGGCTTTCTCTACTGAGGTGCTAGTCCGGATGAACCAGTGCACAATCGCAGTAGTTCTCCTGGTGCTACCTTAGCTGGTAAAGCGGAACGTAAGGCACCAAAACACAGGAGCCGGGCAAACCCAACATTTGACCAAAGAAAATGATTCGGAGCTGATGCATATAGGGCCAAACTCGCGACCCCGAACACTCCCTAAGGTATTCGGTCTTTGTAGTATAAACCGGGCCTAAATAATGGCCTTTGTAAGAAGCCCCTTGTGTCTAGGTACGTGCATTGTTCTGGCATGGCAACATGCCAAGACGTCAGCATCCTTCTCAACGGTGGATATGTATCAATAAGAGACACTAAAAAAGGTTTACACAGGGTCTTAATCTAAAAAGAATCCTTGGAGCGGGTCCCTGCTGCACGTCTGCGCCTGTGTCTCCATCGTGCCGTATCCTGGACGGGTGTAGCATGATGATCGTCTGTAAAAGAGAGGAATTTAAGTGAAAAAGTTGTCGTGCAAAGATATAGTTTTTTAAAGAAACCATGTATAATTCAAGATGAGAAGAAAATGCCACTTGTCTGCGCGTGTTGAGCCCCTTGTATTGACAAATATGGGTGTGACCATTTATTCAGTATAAGTAGCGGCGGCGGACTCGATTAGTTGTGTCTGAGGTCTTGACGACCTATTGGATGCTTTCGCTGGTCCGGGCGCCTTTAATGTGCGGCTGCCAAGGCAGCCTCACTCTCTTCGGCACGCAGAGATCGCTTGATATTTCCGTGCACTATAATGATGCCACGTGGACCGGGCATCTTGAGTGTGAGTGAGGCGTAGTGTGGTATTGCATTAAAGCAAGCGAAAGCTTCGCGTCCGAGCAGTGCTTGATAGCCACTTTGAAACGGAGCGATGTGGAAAGTTAAATGCTCGCGACGGAAGTTATCGGGGGAGCTGAATATAACTTGTAGTAAGAGGGAGCCCGTACAACGAGCCCCTGGGCCTGGCGTTACTCCTTTAAAGGTAGTGTTGCTATGGCGAATTTGTGTTGGGTCTAACCCCATCCCGCTGATTGTATCCTGATATATTAGGTTTAGGCTACTGCCGCCGTCCATCAAGACTCGTGTGAAGTGATATCCGCCAATTACTGGGTCTAATACCAGGGCAGCCCATCCTGCGTGTCGGATACTTGCTGAGTAATCGCGATGGTCGAAAGTGATCGGTTGAGACGACTAGTGGCAGGACTTCACGGTGACAAGCACTTGGGTATATTTTCCTGGGAGTGCCGCGTTGTTTTTTCCCTTGATCACGTGTAACACGTTTACTGTTTTAACTTCTGGTGGAAATTTCTTTTGTTCCCCCGTGTCTTGCTTGGGGGGCTCGTCCTCGTCTTCACTTGGTGTATCTTCCCCCTTGTGTACAGCGTTAAGCTTGCCGGACTGCTTAAAGACCCAACATTCTCTGTGGGTATGATTAGCGGGTTTAGCAGGGGTACTATGGATCTGGCATACTTGGTCCAGAATTTTGTTGAGGCTGGACAGTTCATCCCTGGTGCCTTTAGGGGGCGGCTTTTGACCTGGCCGAGAGCTTTTGAATCCGGCATTTACTGTCGTTCCCTTCGTGCTGTCTTCTTTAATCCGGCGTTTGTTATTACTGTTGCGCCATGATTTCCCATTTCCATCTCTAACTTCAGATGTACTGGGGTCGCTGGTGCTGCATCTGGCTAGCCAGCTGTCCTCACCCGCGCAAAAGCGGGTTATGAGGTTTGTTAATGCGGCCATCATTCTCGGCTTATTTTGGCCGAGGTGTCTGGCGAGCCATTCGTCCCGGACGCTATGCTTGAAAGCTCCCAAGGCTTCGGCGTCTGGACAGTCGACAATCTGGTTCTTTTTAGTAAGAAACCTATTCCAAAGCTTTCGGGCTGACTCTTCGGGTTGTTGAGTTATATGACTCAAATCGTCCGCATCCGGAGGTCGGACATAAGTCCCTTGAAAATTTGCCCGAAAGGCGTCTTCGAGCTCTTCCCAACTTCCAATGGAACTTTCGGGGAGGCCTTCGAGCCAGTGACGAGCTGGCCCTTTGAGCTTGAGGGGTAAGTACTTGATGGCGTGGAGATCATCTCCTCGAGCCATATGGATGTGAAGGATGTAGTCCTCAATCCAGACCCCAGGGTCTATTGTTCCGTCGTATGCCTCTATGTTTACGGTCTTGAATCCCTCTGGAAATTCATGGTCCAGCACCTCATCAGTGAAACATAGGGGGTGTGCGGCACCCCTGTAGCTGGGTGTATCATGTTGTTCGGATGTTTGTTGTGTTGCATTGTATGCTGGGGCGCGCTTGCGTGGTCCATAGATGGATCTTGTTGCGCCGCCCTTTGGGTGCGAGCCCTCGCATGGGTCGCATATTGTATTGTGAGCGGCGTTGTATGCCGCTCTGTGTTGGTAGAGGGGTTGTCTATCCGACCAGGTGGCTGTTTTGATATTTGGTTGTGGGGGGTCTGAGGCCTCCTCATCGAATTCGGGTAGCAGCTTCTGTTTTGGGTAGCTCTTGGAGGGGCGATTGTCGCTGTACCTCGCTGCTGTGTTGAGTATTTTGCTCCATCTGATGTGGAGTGTGTCTTGCGCAGCCTTGAGCCTTTGCTTCTGCTTTTTCAGACTCCTCGCGGTGGCAACAAGCCTTTTACGGGCAGTCTGCTGCTCCGGGTGCCTGTCCAGCATTACGTCGTCCGGACCATTATCCTTGATAGGATTTCTTTGTTCAGTTTGATTATCCAGATTGCCGTTGTCCGGCAGCGGTTCGCCCTGCTCCAGCGCTGGGTCTGTTTGATCGCTATTTCTGTCGAGGCAGGATTTGGGGCGGCGCTTGCGTCGCCGCTTTGACCGCTTCTCGAGGGAACAAGCCTTCGACGCGTCCTTTCGCTCCTCGTCGTCATCTTTTGGTGTGTCCACCATGTATACGTCATATGACAAGGTGGCTTTCCAAGGCTCAATAGGCGCTGGTTCTTCATCGTCTCCTGCGTTGGCGTCCATACCGTCGATATCTTCAGAGTCGAAGTCGAGCATAACGGTTAAATCATCGATAGTGGCTATAAAGTGGGTGGTGGGTGGGCTTTGAATTTCTTCATTGTCCGTATCCCAACCTTGCTGACCGTAGCTCGGCCAGGGCTCTCCTGATAGAGAGAGAGACTTTAGTGCCTTCAGAATATTGCCGAAAGGCGAGTTCTGACAGATATCCACGGCAGTAAACTCCATGATCGGTGCCCGATCGGATTCGATCGGCAGGGGCGCGGAGGGTTCGGAGTCCGGCTCCCTGGAGTCACGAGTCTTGCGGAGTGCGGGGCTGGTGTTCGGCTCGATCGCCGTTGGGATCGCGGCCCCCGAGGCGGCGTCCAACCACCCATCCTCGATCGGCGCAGTAGGCTCCGAATTAAGGGTCGAAGCCGATGCGGGTGCGGCCTCCAGGGCACTGTTCGGCGGCAGAGCTAGATCATGCTCATCGTGACAGTGCGGCGCGCTCGGCAGTGGCTCGAATTCGTCGAATATCAAGTCCCCGCGGATGTCAGCCATGTAGTTTAAACTTCCAAATCTGACCTGACGGCCAGGGGCATAGCTTTCGATCTGCTCCAGATGGCCAAGTGAATTAGCCCGCAGTGCGAAGCCGCCAAAGACGAAGATCCGTCTGGGGAGGAAGGTCTCACCCTGGACAGCATCGCTATTGATGATCGTAGGAGCCATCGAGCCTGACGGCGACGACACAGAGGAACTCTCAATGAAAGCACCAATGTCGGTGTCAAAACCGGCGGATCTCGGGTAGGGGGTCCCGAACTGTGCGTCTAGGCCGGATGGTAACAAGAGGCAAGGGACACGAAGCTTTACCCAGGTTCGGGCCCTCTCGATGGAGGTAAAACCCTACGTCCTGCTTGATTAATATTGATGATATGGGTAGTACAAGAGTAGATCTACCACGAGATCAGAGAGGCTAAACCCTAGAAGCTAGCCTATGGTATGATTGTTGTTATGTATGTTGTTCTACGGACTAAAACCCTCCGGTTTATATAGACACCGAAGAGGGTTAGGGTTACACAAAGTCGGTTACAATGGTAGGAGATCTACATATCCGTATCGCCAAGCTTTCCTTCCACGCCAAGGAAAGTCCCTTCCGGACACGAGACGAAGCCTTCAATCTTGTATCTTCATAGTCCAGGAGTCCGGCTGAAGGTATAGTCCGGCCATCCGGACACCCCCTAATCCAGGACTCCCTCACCCGCCAAAGCAAAAGTGGTGATACCGGCACATGAGGTAATAACACTCCGGATAGTGCGGAAGATAACAACAACCCCCCTCCAGCAAGATTTAGAGCAAGAGGATGGAGGAACCAGCCCTCCTGAGAGAGCGGCAGATGGAGAAGTGGAGGATGAAAATTACATGCCCCCCTCCGAAGACGAGGCAAGCCTCGGCGATGACAAATTTGTCGTGCTAGAGGATCCCGTCGAACAAGAGCGCTTCAAACGCCGGCTTATGGCCATGGCAAATAGCCTTAAGAAAAAGCAGCAGCACCCTCAAGCTGATCAAGATCTGCTAGCTGACAGATGGACTGAATTCCTCGCAGCCGAGGAATATAAACTCGAGCGCCCCTCCAAGAGTTACCCAAAATGCAGGTTGCTACCTCGACTGGAGGAAGAAGCGTATGACGTGGCTGATTGGCCACCTCGTGGCCGTGATAGAAAAGCTCAGCCCGCACCCCGACGCCATTCAAATAAAAAAGAATGGGGAAACACGCCAGACCTGCGAGACGTATTGGAGGACAAAGCAAAACATGCAAGATCGATCTACGGATCACGAGGGCGCGCCACTATGCGAGACGATAAACGTCACGCCGGATACAGTAAAAGTAAATCCGGTCGGGCCAAACACAGCGGGCAAGACCCATTCGAGCTGCGTCGCGATATAGCCCAATACAGAGGCGCCGCACACCCCTTATGCTTCACAGACAAAGTAATGGATCATCAAATCCCAGAAGGTTTCAAACCTGTAAATATTGAATCATACGACGGCACAACAGATCCTACGGTATGGATCGAGGATTTCCTCCTCCACATCCACATGGCCCGCAGTGATGACTTACATGCCGTCAAATACCTCCCACTAAAGCTCAAAGGACCAGCGCGGCATTGGCTTAACAACTTGCCAGCAGAGTCCATTAGCTGTTGGGAAGATCTGGAAGCCACATTCCTCGACAACTTTCAGGGCACTTATGTGCGACCACCAGATGCCGATGACTTGATCCACATAATTTAGCAGCCAGAAGTATCAGCTAGACAATTCTGGGCTCGGTTCCTAACAAACAAAAAATCAAATCGTCGACTGTACGGATGCAGAGGCCGTAGCAGCTCTAAAACACAACATCCGCGACGAGTGGCTAGCCCGGCACCTTGGTCAGGAAAAGCCGAAATCTATGGCAGCCCTCACGACACTCATGACCCGCTTTTGTGCGGGAGAAGACAGCTGGCTAGCCCGAAGTAACAATATGTCAAAGAACCATGGTACTTCGGATACCAAGGACGGCAATAGCAGGTCACGTCGCAACAAACATAAGCGCCGCATTAACAGCGATAATACTGAGGATACAACAGTCAATGCCGGATTCAAAGGCTCTAAATCCGGTCAGCAGAAAAAGCCATTCAAAAAAAGTACGTCGGGCCCGTCCAGTTTGGACCATGTACTCGATCGCTCGTGTCAAATACACGGCACCCCAGACAAGCCAGCCAATCACACCAACAGGGATTGTTGGGTGTTATAGCAGGCCGACAAGTTAATTGCCGAAAATAAGGATAAGGGGCCACATAGCGATAACGAGGAGGAGTGCCGGCAGCCACACACCAGAGGACAGAAGAGGTTTCCCCCACAAGTGCGGACGGTGAGCATGATATACGCAACCCACATCCCCAAGAGGGAGCAGAAGCGTGCGCTCAGGGACGTATATGCGTTGGAGCCAGTCGCCCCAAAGTTCAACCCATGGTCCTCATATCCGATCACTTTCGATCGTAGGGACCACCCCACTAGTATCCGTCATGGCGGATTCGCCACACTGGTTCTAGACCCAATCATTGACGGATTTCACCTCACTCGAGTCCTTATGGATGGCGGCAGCAGCCTAAACCTGCTTTATCAGGACACAGTGCGCAAAATGGGTATAGACCCCTCAAGGATCAAACCCACAAAAACGACCTTTGAAGGCGTTATTCCAGGTGTAGTGGCCCATTGCACAGGCTCAATTACACTGGAAGTGGTCTTCGGATCCCCGGATAACTTCCAAAGCGAAGAGTTAATCTTCGATATAGTCCCGTTCCGCAGTGGTTATCATGCACTGCTCGGGCGAACCACATTTGCGAGATTTAGTGCGGTACCGCATTATGCATACCTCAAGCTCAAGATGCCAAGACCTCGTGGGGTTATTACAGTCAATGGAAACACAGAGCGCTCTCTCCGAACGGAGGAGCACACTGCGGCCCTCGCAGCAGAAGCGCAAAGCAGCCTCTCAAGGCAATCCACCAGTTCAGCGTTTCAAGACCCGGACACCTTCAAGCGCGCTCGGAGCAATCAACAACTAGACCGCCTGGAGCGATCTGAGCTCGCGTAGCAATGCGGCCCCCACCCCAGTCCCAGCCAAATGGTGAAACTCGTGCCACGCGTACATAATTACACATTAAAAATACCATGGGCATAGGTGGGGAGGGGGGCACAACCGCGGCACGCTCCAAGACGCCGCTTAAACCGCACTAGGGGCTTCTCGCTTTGTTATTTTTCTCTTTTTCAGGACCTTAATCTTTAGAAACCCTGTCCGGCAGCACTATTGCCGAACACATGATGCAGCAACCAAGGAGGTAGAAAGCTACGTCACACCACGGAATTCCCAGGTGGATTACAATAACAAGTGAAATATTTGATTTAATACTATTACTCAGCTTGCCCTTGGAAGGGACATAGTCCTACTCTTTGCTTATCGCACTATCTGTATCATTCTGCTTTAACGCACCTTTTTGAATAAACAATGCATAACATTACGACTATTATTGCATCCTTGTTATATATATATATAGGTGTTCATTAATGACGCCTTGCAACCGTACACTTTGGTATGGCCGATACACCAGGGGCTTAAGTACCCACAATATGGTGTGAGAAGTCCGAACACTTTCACAAGTGCGGCACCCCGAACTTATAGCATTATATGCATCAGCTCCGAATCATGTCTTTGGTCAAATGTTGGGTTTGCCCGGCTCCTATGTTTTGGTACCTTACGTTCCGCTCTATCGGCTAAGGTAGCGCTAGGAGAATTACTATGATTGTGCCCCGGTTCTGCTAGGCTAAGCACCTTAGTAGAGAAAGCTAAAACTGACTATCATGATAAGGTGAGAGACGGGTCGCTGTTCGGCGAGGTTTCGAGTCCCTAAAGACTTATGCTGCTTAGAGTGAGGCGCCGGCCCTGTCCGGCTTAAAGGCGTCTATCGCGCCCCGAATTCGGCCTTCCAATACCAGGGGCTTCGCCAAAATTTAAAATTATATAATTCTATGGCTAAGTGAGAGTGATAAAGCATTATTAATCCGGTTGCCTTGTTCGTTGTGCTAAGCACCTCCCTTGAAGGACCCAAAAAATGGGAACAAGAGTGCTCAGGTTTATCTCGAACACCCCAACACAAGCGACATGGGGGTAGAAGCCGAGGACTAACCATCTCTCAGATTGGATAAATAGCCAAATAGAAGGTAATATTTTAAATTCAAATAAGCGTTGCATAGCGCATATGAATAAGTTTTCATAAATACAGGATCACACGAGCAAGTTTCACTCAAATATTACATCTTTCGTGCACTCGTCGGCTATGAGACGGGCACCCTGTAGAACACCCTCGTAGTACATCTCGGGGTGGCGATGCTCCTTGCCCTCCGGCGGCCCTTCCTTGATCAGCTTCACGGCGTCTAGCTTGACCCATTGCAACTTCACACGGGCGAAAGCCCGGCGTGCACCTTCAATGTAGACGGATCGCTTGACGACCTCCAGCTGTGGGCAGGCATCCACAAGCCGCCTCACTAGGCCGAAGTAGCTGTTCGGAAGAGCGTCGCCAGGCCACAGACGGACTATAAAGCCCTTCATGGCCTGTTCGGCCGCCTTGTGCAGTTCGACCAGCTACTTTAGCTGGTCGTGCACAAACACTGGGTGTTCGGTCCCAGTATACTGGGCCCAGAACAACTTCTCCGTTGAGCTTCCATCCTCGGCCCAGTAAAACTTTGCGGCATCCGACACGCTGCGGGGCAAATCTGCGAATGCTCCTGGAGAGCTCCGAATTCGGGTAAGTAATCGGTAATTTACTTTTACATGCTTGCTTTGCATATAGAATGCCTTACCCGGCACTATCTTCTTCATTGCGTCGATCTCCTGGAGGGCCTTTTGGGCTTCGGCCTTGGCACTTTTTGCACTCTCGAGGGCCGCGACAAGCTCAGACTCTCGCATCTTTGAGTCAAGCTCCAATGCCTCGTGCTTCGTCACGAGAGACTGGAGCTCTTGCTGCACCTCGCCCACCCGAGCCTCTTGCCTTTCTCGGTCGGTGCGCTCCTTGGCCGGTTTATCTTCGGCCTCGTACAGCGCTTGCTTTATGGTCGCCACTTCGGTCGTGGCCCCTAGCAAATTCATGATGATCCTGTCATTTTGCAATCGCATTCTTTTAATACACATCCTTAGACTAGGTACTACTTACCTTTGTTCTCCTCCAGCTGCCTCTTAGCAAGGCCGAGCTTGTCCTGGGACCCTTTAAGGTCCTGCTTCAGTACGGCTACCTCCGTAGTTAGTGCGGCTGACGCCAGCAGCGAAGCCTGCATATGCATATTGACATACTTATATTAGACTCCTGCGATATTGTTTGATCCTCTGTTCGACTTTTCTTTGTGGACACCGAACAGAGCATCAGGGGCTACTGTCTGTGCGGTAATACTTTTCCTATATTTTAAACACTTACCTCAAAGCCTATTAGAAGGCTGGCACAGGCTTCAGTTAAACCGCTCTTGGCGGACTGAACCTTCTGGATCACCGCACTCATAATAGGGCGGTGCTCCTCGTCGATGGAAGCGCTGCGAAGCGCTTCTAGCAGATTGTCCGGCGTCTCTGGATGGACAAAGGTCACCGGTACAGGCGTCTTGACCCTCTTAAAAGGAGGCCGCCAGCCCGAGCCCGGAACCACTGGAGGTTCCAGCGCGGTGTTCAGCTGAGGGCCGAACTCGGAGCCCTCAGGGGCCTTGTCCCCTCTGCTCCCGGAATCCGGAAGGCTGCCTTTAGGCGCCTCCGGGACTGTCCCCCCTCGACCCGGTGCCTCTTGAGACAATACCTCGGCGTCGTCCCCAGTGTGAGGGGAGGTGGCGGTCAGAACTGGATCGCCATCCATATCCGACGAGCCCAGGGAGCCGTCCGATGATACATCGATACGGGCTCGTGGCGGCCTGCATAATCATATTCGGTGTTAGGTGAAGCAGTGCGACAAAGGAATGCTATGATTTACTCTGGTATCCGAATACTTACGACTTCCCCAGGGGCTTGGCCCTGGGCAGCCACTCGTCTTCGCCGTCGGCGATGGTGGTAGAGCTGTCCGGAAGGAGAGTCCTTCCCTTCTTGGACCCTTCGGCCTCCCCAGTGGGGGCGGCCTTCCTTTTCTTGTCTCCCCCGTCTGGAGGGGGAGCATCTTCTTCTGCCTCCTCGTCTTCGCGGGAGGATTGCGCCGTAGAGTCCTCGGATGGTGAGTCCGATGACGCATGGCGTCGGGAAGTCTTTCGGGTTCCCTTGGCCTTCTTGGTCTTCTCCGGCACCGTATAAGGAGCCGGAGTCAGCATCTTCGCCAGAAGAGCGTCTGCTGGGTCTTCGGGCAAAGGAGCCGGATAGTCGATCTGTCTGGCCGTCTCCTGCCAGTCCTGTCAAAGGTACGGGAGTTTAGATCCCGCATGGAGTCAAACTATGAAAAACAAGTATCCTGTAAGAGGTAAAGCAGCTTACCGCGCTGGCTTGGCGCTTCGCGCTGAATCCGCGATCCTCAGTAGTGGGAGGGGGAACCTAGGCGCTCTTGAATAGCACCCTCCAGGCATCTTCATGAGTTGTGTCAAAGAGCCTGTTCAGAGTTCGGTGCTACGTCGGGTCGAACTCCCACAAGTTGAAGGCCAGTTGTTGGCACGGGAGGATCCGGCGGTTGAGCATGACCTGGACTACGTTGACAAGTTTGAGCTTCTTGTTCACCATGTTTTGAATACATGTTTGGAGTCTGGTCAGCTCTCCCGAACTACACCAGGACAAGCTCTTCTCTTGCCAGGAAGTGAACCGTGTGGGGAAGCCAGATCGGAACTCGGGGCCGCTACCCATTTGGGGTCACGCGGCTCGGTGATGTAGAACCACCCCGATTGCCACCCCTTTATGGTCTCCATGAAGGAGCCCTCGAGCCATGTGACGTTGGGCATCTTGCCCACCATGGCGCCTCCGCACTCTGCCTGGCGGCCACTCACTACCTTCGACTTGACATTGAAAGTCTTTAGCCATAAGCCGGAGTTGGGCCTGATGCGGAGGAAGGCCTCGCACATGACAATAAATGCCGAGATGTTGAGGATGAAGTTCGGGGCCAGATCGTGGAAATCCAGGCCGTAGTAGAACATGAGCCCCCAGACGAATGGGTGGAGAGGAAATCCCAGTCCACGGAGGAAATGGGTGAGGAACATTACCCTCTCATGGGGCCTGGGGGTGGGGATGAGCTGCCCCTCTTCTGGGAGCCGGTGCGCGATGTCGTCAGGCAGGTATCCGGCTCTCCTCAGCTTCTTGATATGTCCCTCCATGACGGAGGAGACCATCCACCTGCCTCCCACTCCGGACATGGTTGGAGAAGGTCGAGGTGGGAAATGCGAACTTGGGCGCTGGAGCTCGAGTGTGCGAAGATGGATGAGCAAAGGAGGAAGAAGGAGTGGATGAAAAGGTAAATCCTTATCCCTTTATATGGGGGACGAAACTATGCGTCACCACTAGCCTGGTAAAACTCGCTTATCCCCCAAGCGTCGTAATCGATGGCACGGTTGGGTTACCCACACCCGTATTGATGAGAATCCCATGATAAGGGGACACGGACTCTGTTTTGACAAGACGTGTCAAAAAACTGCCTCGCGTTATGTGCGGGGCTAGTTAAAGGAAACGGTTCGAATAATCACCGGGCCGTGACATAATGTCGTGTTGCCAAAACAAGGTAGCAAACTGGATTTGTGGGAATATTATTCTCTCTACGATGGTATGTGGAACTTATTTTGCAGGGTCGGACACTACCTTTATATTCAAATTCTTCTGTGGTGTATTCGGAGGAGGAACCCGCCTTGCAATGCCGAAGAAAATACTGTGCGCCGGACTCATCGTCATTGAAAGCCTGGTTCAGGGGCTACTGAGGGAGTCCTGGATTAGGTGGTCTCCGGACAGCCGGACTATATCCATTGGCCGGACTCTTAGACTATGAAGATACAAGATTGAAGACTTCGTCTCGTGTCCGGATGGGACTCTACTTGGCGTGGAAGGCAAGCTAGGCAATACGGATATGTGTATCTCCTCCTTTGTAACCGACCTTGTCTAACCCTAGCCCTCTCCGGTGTCTATATAAACCAGAGGGTTTTAGTCCGTAGGACAACATACAATCATACCATAGGCTAGCTTCTAGGGTTTAGCCTCTCTGATCTCGTGGTAGATCTACTACCCATATCATCAATATTAATCAAGCAGGACGTAGGGTTTTACCTCCATCAAGACGGCCCGAACCTGGGTAAAACATTGTGTCCCTTGCCTCGTGTTACCATCCGCCTTAGACGCACAGTTCGGGACCCCCTACCCGAGATCCGCCGGTTTTGACAACGACAGCATGGAACAATCAAAAATTATAGATACGACGGAGACGTATCACTAGCCCTATTTATAGAGGCCCTGGTCCTCTTCCCAAATTTTTAGGCGGGAAGGGATCCCAAAGAGTCCAATTTCGAAGGGAGACAACCAATACAAGTTTCCCTGACAAAAGGTGGTCTTCGCCTGCCAAAGGCCTTGGTAGTGACGCCACCGTGGGCTCCTCGGTGACCTCCGTCCTACCGTCCTCCTAGTCTTCGTCTTGTTGCCCCAATATGGAAACCTTTGCCTAATGCCTCGGGATTCCTCGCCCGCGCCCGCTTCCTTAGCACCAAAGATAAAACTGGCAAGATGCGCCCGCTGGCGCCCGCCTGGCCTTGGTTGTCATGGCTCATGTCACGCGGACCTCGCGAGGTGCCCCTTGCATAGATATCTCTGCTCCTTAGGAGCCAGCCTAGCGAGGCCGCCCCTGGGGATGTCTTGGTGTCATCCGCCTCGTGAGGCTTGGCCCCTCGTGAAGGTCTTGAGTGGTTGATGATGAAGATGGGCCGTACCAGGCCGTTGGTGGAGCCACGCCCTGGGCCGCAGGCAGGCAAGCCTGGGTACCCCCGTTCCCAGGACACCAACACATTTATCCTCAATACTTTTCTCATAGTTGCGGATGCTTGCGAGGGGGTTAATCATAAGTAGGAGGTTTGTTCAAGTAAGAACAACACCTAAGCACCGTTCCACCCACATATCAAATTATCAAAGTAGCGAACATGAATCGAATCAACATGATGAAAGTGACTAGATGAAATTCCTGTGTACCCTCAAGAATGCTTTGCCTATTATAAGAGACCGTTTTGGCCTGTCCTTTGCCTCAAAAGGATTGGGCTACCTTGTTGAACTTTTGTTACTATTATCATTACTTGCTCGTTACAAAATATCTTGCTATCAAACTACTCTGTTACTTACAATTTCAGCACTTGCAGACATTACCTTGCTGAAAACCACTTGTCATTTCCTTCTGCTCCTCGTTGGGTTAAACACTCTTAGTTATCGAAAAGAGCTTCAATTGATCCCCTATACTTGTGGGTCATTAGACCGTTAAGTCAGAAGACTAGCTCATCGACTACACCACCGCCATCGGCATCGCGGGCGGCAACCGCCGCCTTGCCGTGCTATACACCCTACTCATGCTCCAGGGGTCGGCCAAAACGTGGTTGAACAGCCTGCCGGCTGGCAGCATCAACGCGTGGGTTGACTTCGAGCAAGCCTTCCTACGCAACTTCACTGGCACCTACAAGTGTCCCGGCCATCCCAGACAACTCACCGTGTGCGTGCAGGGGCCGACGCGAGTACCTCGCACGCTAGACCAAGCTCCGAAACAGCTGTGAGGGGGTCCATGAGGTCCATGCCATCTAGTACTTTGTGAGTGGTTGTCGAGATGGTACCCTCCTCAAGCACAAGCTCTTGCGATCCGAGCCGACCACCATGGCCGTGCTCATGGTCATGGCGGACAAGTACGCCATGGCCGACTCTGCCATGAATATCAAAGTGGTGCTGGACGAAGCCGGTAGGGCGTTGCCGGCACCACCCACTAAGCTAGCAGGCGAGAGCGGCCGCTAGCAGAACAACCAACAGAACGACAAGAGCAAGGCCGACCAGCACGCCCCCCGCTACGACAATGCCTCGTCATGACCGCCAAAAAGGCGCCCGCAAACCGGCAAGATGGCATGGCAACCCTCCATGATCTTCGAGGAGATGCTCAATGCTCCATGCAAGCACCATAGCGGCGCAAGACCATCCACACACACGCTTCGGCAGTGCGCCATCACCAAATGCATCATGAGGGGCGACATACCGCCGCCTCTGGCTCCGGCTCCGGGCACGGGGCAGCCGCCTCTGCCTCCTCCCCCTCCCCGAGTGAACGGCACGATGCGCAATGAAGTCTACTCCAACCAGAACGCGAGCTACATCATCTTCACCAGCTTTGGTGACGACAAGCATAGCGAGCGCCTGTTCCAGCAGGAGGTGAACACCGTCATCCTGGCCATACCGAAATATATGCACTGGTCGAAGCGCCTGAATAGTTGGACCTAGGAAGACCACCCGGCCATCATGCCGAACACGGGTGGCTACGCCCTCTTCCTCGACCCCACCATCATCGCTGCCAAGCGCACTTGCAAGTTCTCGTGAGTCCTTATCAATGGCGAAAGTAGCATCAACATCCTTTACCGCGACACCATGAGCAAGCTTGGCATCGAGGCCAGGGACCTGGAGCCATCCCGGACAGTGTTCCACGGCATCATCCTGGGTCTCTCTCCTGCTCCCCCATCAGCTGGATCCGGCTTGATGTCCTCTTCGGCATGAGCGATCATTTCTGGCGTGAGGCTATCTAGTTTGAGGTGGTAGACCTGTCTAGTGCGTATCACACTTTGCTGGGCCGGCCTGTGCTCACCAAGTTTATGGCGGTCCCCCACTACGCCTACCTGAAGATGAAGATGTCGGGTACCAAGGGTCTCATCACCATTGTCAGCGACTACAGGAAGTCCCTGGAATGCACCCAAGCCGGCGCCAAGTTGGCCGAGTCGCTGGTCATAGTTGGGGAGCGGCGCTAGCTCAACCGGCTCGTCGCACTGGCTGGCGAGCAACCGACTTGTAGGATGAAAAGTAGGTCTAGAGGGGGGTGATTAGACTACTTGACCAAATAAAAATCTAACCTGTTCCCAATTTTAGTTGTGGGTAGATTTTAGCAATTAACACAAGTCAAGCAATCAACCTACACATGCAAGTCTAAGAGTGTAGCAGCGGAAAGTAAAACATTGCATATAAAGGTAAAGGGAAGCGATTGGAGAGTGCAAACGCAATGATGACATGGAGATTTTTGGCGTGGTTCCAATAGGTGGTGCTATCATACATCCACGTTGATGTAGACTTCAACCCACGAAGGGTAACAGTTGTGCGGATCCTCGGAGGGCTCCACCCACGAAGGGTCCACGAAGAAGAAACGTTGTCTATCCCACCATGGCCATCGCTCATGAAGGACTTGCCTCACTTGGGTAGATCTACATGAAGTAGGCAATCTCCTTGCCCTTACAAACTTCTTGGTTCAACTCCACAATCTTGTCGAAGGCTCCCAAGAGACACCTAACCAATCTAGGAGACAGCACTCTCCAAAAGGTAATAGATATTGTGTTGATGATGAAATGCTTGCTCTTGTGCTCCAAATGGTAGTCTCCACAGCACTCAACTCTCTCTCACGGATTTGGATATGGTGGAAAGATGATTTGAGTCGAAAGCAACTTAAGGAAGGCTAGAAATCAAGATTCTTGTGGTTGGATTCGAATATCTTGATATCAACACGCGAGTAGGTGGTTGTCTCTCAGAAAATGTAGGCTGGAAGTGTAGGCACGTTCTGATGGTTCTCTCACATATGGAGAAGGGGGTGGCGGGGTATATATAGCGTCCACACAAAATCCAACCATTACACACATTTGACCCAACTCAGTCAAACCGAATAGAAGAACTCAGTGAGTTCGATTCAGTTCAAAATGTGAATGTTAGGAACTCGGTGCACTGACTGGAACAACTCGGTGGGACCGATGTGCTAAGGCTAGGGCAAAACCTCATCTCAGTGAAGCTGATTGCTTGAACTCGGTGAGACCGATTTCAGCAAAGAGCAAACAGAGAATTGGTCAAGCAAACTCAGTGGGACCGATGCACATTTCGATGACACTTAAATAATTGCAACATGCAAGAGAGAGTTTGCAAGGCCATCTTGGTGAGACCGAGATTCGTATCGGTGTGACCGAGGTGTTAGGGTTTCTGGCAGTGGCTAGGTCAAATGAACACGGTGGTGCCGGATAGAATGTTTTGGTGGGGCCGAGTTTGAATTTGAGTTTTGGACATATTTGGAAATGAGAAAGTGGTTGAGGGCTTTGGAGCAATATCACTAAGCACTTTGAGCATGTAGAACATTAAGCAACAACTCATCCCCTTTTAATAGTATTGGATTTCCTATGGACTCAATGTGATCTTGGATCACTAAAATATAAATGAAGAGTCTTGAGGTTTTGCCAATATGTGTCCTTAGCATTTTGAGGGGTCCACATCTCTAGTCCATGCCATGACAATCATTAAACTTTATAAAATATTTAACTTGAATGGATATTAGTTCAATGAGCTATATGTTATGAATTATCAAAACCACCCAGGGATTAGTTGTACTTTCAATCTCCCCCTTTTGGTAATTGATGACAACATATAGATCAAAACTTCGACAAATGATAATATGAATGAAATACATCATCGCTTTGAGAAGTATGTGATAAGAAAGAGCTGCCCCTAAATTTGTGCATTATTTAAAATTTGCTTTGGAAAGAAAATGGACAATCGATTAGGATCATGGGCCACTCTTCCATGTCACATACATCTTGGTGGAGTGCTCAAAATGATAAGAGTTAAATAACATGCACCCATCATCAAGGATAAAAGTGATTGATCATACACAAACATTCATGGATGTAATCATGCAAGCACACATTAAGAATAATATGATCAAACACATGACCACATAAGTATCTCACGAGCATAGCACAAATTGTAGCATAGGAAACAAACGAATGACGAAAGTAGTAAGAGTAGAAAATGAAACCAACAAAAAGCAAGAGGCACTCTCTCTCTCTCTCTTGAATCCTATGATCTATACACTTTCTCCCACATTAAGAATAATATGATCAAACACATGACCACATAAGTATCTCACGAGCATAGCACAAATTGTAGCATAGGAAACAAACGAATGACGAAAGTAGTAAGAGTAGAAAATGAAACCAACAAAAAGCAAGAGGCACTCTCTCTCTCTCTCTTGAATCCTATGATCTATACACTTTCTCCCACATTAAGAATAATATGATCAAACACATGACCACATAAGTATCTCACGAGCATAGCACAAATTGTAGCATAGGAAACAAACGAATGACGAAAGTAGTAAGAGTAGAAAATGAAACCAACAAAAAGCAAGAGGCACTCTCTCTCTCTCTCTTGAATCCTATGATCTATACACTTTCTCCCCCTTTGGAAACATGTTACCAAAAAGATTGAAAACATATAGTGATATACGACACTCTAAGCACGATCTCCAGGAGCTCCTGAAGGGGTCTTCTAGCTTGTTTCTCCAGTGTGCGTAGACGGCGTGGAGAGGAGTCCATTTGCAAATGCCTTAGAAGAGGTCTGTGGAGCTGGAGGAGTTGACACTGGAGGTACAACTATGGCAGTGGCTACAGGTGCTGAAGTGGTAGTCCTCGAGTCTCTGGCAACTGGCACAACTGATGATCTTTGTGCCCTTGGCACTGTTTGGAATGTGTCTGTAGTGCGTCTATCACCCCCGTCCTCAGCATCCTCTTGAAGCTTCTCCACAATAGTTTGAATATCAGTGACCTTCACATCTAGGTCATGTATCTTAGTCTCAATGATCCTCTCAAGACTTTCCAGATTTTAAGACAAGGTGGCCAAGATCTTCCGAATTCTCATAGTGGCCTCGAGCAGATAACTGAGTTGATCTTGCTTGGTCTTGAGATTCACAACTGAAGCATTTGGGGCACTTGCTGCTTTTGCAGCCTTTGCTTTCTCTATCTTGTCCTGGGCTTCTACACAAGTAGGATGTGAAGCATCCATGACAACCTCGTTGTCCTCAAAGTCTGGCCTCAGGGGAAGTTGATCAAAGTCTGAATGTGAGGGGAATATCCACAAGACCTCTTCTGGTCTAATGCTGTTCTCTTCATAGTCTCTACAATCAAACTCATTATATTGAAATTATGTGGAACATAAAACAAGTGAAGTAGGTTGATGGAGTAACCACGAATCATCCTATGATCTCCTAACTTGGGCAAAAGAGTGTGCCTCAAGATGGTGTTCATGGTGGTTAGACCAGCAAGCAAGTAGTAAATAGAACCAAACTTGTGAGTGTCCAACTTGGCCCATTCTGAGCTTGTTGACTGATATTTGGTGCCTTTTGTTATCCATACTATCTTTCCATCATGGTAGAAGTGAGCTGTGGAGTAGAACTGCATTATCATTTCATCATTCCACTTTGTCAGTTTCTAACCAAAAAATGTGTCTACACCATTCATTTTTAAGCTCTCATGCACATGTGGAAAGTAGTCTTCATTAGAGTCAATGTATTTCCAGTCCACCCATTTCATGTCACAAACTATGGGTTTCTTGTCCAATAGGACACTCTCATAGAAGTCCTGCTATTCTTTTGTGTGAAAGCAATAGTCCACAACAATCCTTCTCCTGGTGGCATAAGGATTAGTCTTCCTCCATAGTCTCTGACCTGCATCCTTTCTCAGCTTCGTGTTCTCTTCCATAGGATGGTCATCATTGTGGTCTGGAATCTTGGGCTTGAGTTTCTTGAGAACTACTGGCTCTCCTTCTTCTTGAACTTTAGACACTTGGGCCTTATTCTTTGCAGAAGCTGATATATTCCTTGCTGATCTCTTTGGTGCAGTTGTCTTGGGGTCTTGAGCTAGAGCCGAAGGCTTGGGGCAGACTTGGGCTTAGAAGGAGCAGCCCCAGTCCTGATGGCATCCCCCATCAGCTTCTATGTCTTAGCAGGAGGTGCAGCAGGCTCTTCCTCCTCCTCTTCTTCTTCCTCATCCATCATCATGGATGGCTTGCCAATCACTCTGGAAATGGTCTTCCTGACTCTTTCTTTGCTCTTCTTTCCACCAGCAGCTTCTTCCTCTCTGGGCTAATGGGTAAACTGCATGGTTTCTTGTGTTGAGGCTCTAGCCTTGGACATTGGAGTCCTCTTTGCAGGAGCCTTCTTAGAAAGACCTCGTTTTGTGGCAGTAGTAGCGTACTCTTTCTTGAGAACTTTATTCTCGGAGGTCACTTCCTCATCAATCACAAAATCTTCATCCTCAGATTCATATGTCCTTTTCTTCCTTTGCCTAGTAGCTGCCTGATGTCTGCTAGGACTACGCCGATATTTCCCCAAAGAGGAAGGGATGATGTAGCACAACGACGGTAGGTATTTCCCTCAGTGATGAGACCAAGGTTATCAAACCAGTAGGAGAACAAAGCAACACTACGTAAACAACACCAGCACACAAATAACAAATACTCGCAACCCGACGTGTAAAAGGGGTTGTTAATCCCTTTCGGGTAACGGCGCCAGAAATTCGCAAACAGGCGTGATAAAAATATGATAGATGGGATAAATAGATCTCAGATACGATAAATTTCAGCAAGGTATTTTTATATTTTTGATTGATCTAAAAATAAAAGCAAAGGGAAATAGATCGCAAATGCAAATATATTAAAGAAGAGACCCGGGGAGCCGTAGTTTTCACAAGTGTCTTCTCTCGAGAAAAATAGCAAACGATGGGTAAATGAATTACTATTGGGAAATTGATAGAACTTCAAATAATCACGGCGATATCCAGGAAATGATCATTATATAGGCATCACGTCTAAGATTAGTAGACTGACTCCTGACTGCATCTACTACTATTACTCCACACATCGACCGCTATACAACATGCATCTAGTGTATTAAGTTCATGGAGAAATAGAGTAATGCAATAAGAACGATGACATGATGTAGACAAGATATATTTATGTAGAAATAGACCCCATCTTGTCATCCTTAATAGCAACGATACATACATGTCGGTTCCCCTTCTGGCAATAGGATCAAGCACCATAAGATCAAACCCATCATAAAGCACCTCTTCCCATTGCAAGATAAATAGATCAATTTGGCCAAACAAAACCCAAATACCAGAGAAGAAATACGAGGCTATAAGCAATCATGCATATAAGAGATCAAAGAAGACTAACTTTCATGGATAAAAAGAGATAGATCTGATCATAAACTCAAAGTTCATCGGATCCCAACAAACACACCACAAAAGACTTACATCATATCGATCTCCAAGAGATCATTGTATTGAGAATCAAACGAGAGAGAGGAAGCCATCTAGCTACTAACTACGGACCCGAATGTCTACGAAGAAATACTCACGCATCATCGGAGAGCACCAATGGACATGATGAACTCCTCAAAGATGGTGTCTAGATTGGATCTGGTGTTTCTGGAACTTGCGGCGGCTGGAATTGATTTTCGTCGACTCACTTAGGGTTTCTGGAATATTTGGGTATTTATAGTGTAAAGAGGCGGTCCGGGGGGCACCCGAGGTGGGCACAACCCACCAGGGCGCGCCTGGGCCTCCAGGCGCGCCTTGGTGGGTTGTGCTCCCCTCGGAGCACCCCCAGGCGCTTCTTTGGCCCATTGGTTGTCTTCTGGTCCAAAAAAATCCACAAATTTTTTTGCTGAGTTTGGACTCCGTTTGGTATTGATTACCCACGATGTAAAAAACATGCAAAAAACAACAACTGGCACTTGGCACTATGTCAATAGGTTAGTACCAAAAAATGATATAAAATGGCTATAAAATGATTATAAAACATCCAAGAATGATAATATAACAACATGGAACAATCAAATTTTTTAGATATGTTGGAGATGTATCAGCATCCCCAAGCTTAATTCCTGCTCGTCCTCGAGTAGGTAAATGATAAAAACTGTTGGGGAACGTAGTATTTTCAAAAAAAATCCTACGCACACGAAAGATCATGGTGACGCACAGCAACGAGATGGGAGAGTGTCGTCTACGTACCCTCGTAGACTATAAGCGGAAGCGTTCTGACAACACGGTTGATGTAGTCGTACATCTTCACGATTGACGGATCCTCGGTACCGAACGTACGACACCCGTGCATTCAGCAAACGTTTAGCTCGGTGACGTCCCGCGAACTAATGATCTAGTAGAGCTTCCGGGAAGATCTTCGTCAGCACGACGGCGTGGTGACAGTGTTGATGAAGCTACCGACGCAGGGCTTCGCCTAAGCACCGCTACGATATGACTGAGGTGGATTATGGTGGAGGAGGCACTGCACACGGCTAAAAGATCAATGATCAACTGTTGTGTCTCGAAGGGGTGCCCCCTCCCCGTATATAAAGGAGTGGAGGAGGGGGAGGGGCCCGGCCTCCTATGGCGCGCCACATGAGGAGTCCTACTCCTACCGGGAGTGGGACTACCCCTTTCCAAGTAGGAGTAGGAGTAGGAGAGGAAGGGAGAGAAGAAGAGAAGGAAAGGGGGGTGCCACCCCCCTCATTGTCCAATTCGGACTAGAGGGGGAGGGGGGCGGATGCCCTGGCCGCCCCTCCTCTTCTCCCACTAAGACCTATTAGCCCCAATATACTCCCCGAGTGGTTCCGGTAACCCCCCGGTACTCCGGTATATGTCTGAAACCTCCCGAAACACTTCTGGTGTCCGAAAATAGTCGTCCAATATATCAATCTTTACATCTCGACCATTTTGAGACTCTTCGCCATGTCTGTGATCATATCCAGGACTCCGAACTACCTTCGATACATCAAAACAGAAAAACTCATAATACCGATCGTCACAGAACTTTAAGCGTGTGGACCCTACGGGTTCGAGAACTATGTAGACATGATCGAGACACATCTCCGGTTAATAACCAATAGCGGAACCTAGATTCTCATATTGGTTCCTACGTATTCTATGAAGATCTTTAGATCTTTATCGGTCAAACCGCATAGCAACATACACCGTTCCCTTTGTCATCGGTATGTTACTTGGCCGAGATCCGATCGTCGGTATCTCAATACCTAGTTCAATCTCGTTACCGACAAATCTCTTTACTCGTTCTGTAATGCATCATCCCGTAACTAACTCATTAGTCACATTGCTTGGAAGGCTTATAGTGATGTGCATTACCGAGAGGGCCCAGAGATACTCTCCGACAATCGAAGTGACAAATCCTATTCTCGATCTATGCCAACTCAACGAACACCATCGGAGACACCTGTAGAGCACATTTATAATCACCCAGTTACGTTGTGACGTTTGGTAGCACGCAAAGTGTTCTTCCGGTAATCGGGAGTTGCATAATCTCATAGTCATAGGAACATGTATATGTCATGAAGAAAGCAATAGAAGTAAACTAAATGATCAAGTGCTAAGCTAACAGAATGGGTCATGTCAATCACATCATTCTCCTAATGATGTGATCCCGTTGATCAAATGACAACTCATGTCTATGGCTAGGAAACTCAACCATCTTTGATCAACGAGCAAGTCAAGTAGAGGCATACTAGTGACACTATGTTTGTCCATGTATTCACACACGTATTATGTTTCCGGTTAATAAAATTCTAGCATGAATAATGAACATTTATCATGATATGAGGAAATAAATAATAACTTTATTATTTCCTCTAGGGCATATTTCCTCCAGTCTCCCACTTGCACTAGAGTTAATAATCTAGATTACACAGTAATGGTTCTAACACCCATGGACTCTTGGTGTTGATCATGTTTTGCTCGTGGAATAGGCTTAGTCAATGGGTCTGCAATATTTAGATCCGTATGTATCTTGCAAATCTCTATGTCTCCCACCTGGACTTGATCCCGGATGGAATTGAAGAGTCTCTTGATGTGCTTTATTCTTTTGTGAAATCTGGATTCCTGTGGCAAGGCAATTGCACCAGTATTGTCACAAAAGATTTTCATTGGACCCGATGCACTAGGAATGACACCTGGATCAGATATGAACTCCTTCATCCAGACTCCTTCATTTGCTGCTTCCGAAACAACTATGTACTCCGCTTCACACGTAGATCCCGCCACGACACTTTGTTTAGAACTACTCCAACTAACAGCTCCACCGTTCAATATAAACACGTATCCGGTTTGCGATTTAGAATCGTCCGGCGCTTGCATCGATGTAACCATTTACAACGAGCTCTTTGTCACCTCCATAAACGAGAAAAATATCCTTAGTACTTTTTCAGGTATTTCAGGATGTTCTTGACCGCTGTCCAGTGATCCACTCCTGGATCACTTTGGTACCTCCCTGCTAAACTAATAGCAAGGCACACATCAGGTCTGGTACACAACATTGCATACATGATAGAGCCTATGGTTGAAGCATAAGGAACACTTTTCATTTTCTCTCTATCTTCTGCCATGGTCGGGCATTGAGTCTTACTCAAATTCATAACTTGTAACACAGGCAAGAACCCTTTCTTTGCTCGATCCATTTTGAACTTCTTCAAAACTTTATCAAGGTATGTGCTTTGTGAAAGTCCAATTAAGCGTCTTGATCTATCTCTATAGATCTTGATGCCCAATATATAAGCAACTTCTCCGAGGTCTTTCATTGAAAAACTTTTATTCAAGTATCCCTTTATGCTATCCAGAAATTTTATATCATTTCCAATCAACAATATGTCATCCACATATAATATTAGAAACGCTCCAGAGCTCCCACTAACTTTCTTGTAAATATAGGCTTCTCCAGAAGTCTGTATAAAACCATATGCTTTGATCACACTATCAAAACGTTTATTCCAACTCCGAGAGGCTTGCACCAGTCCATAAATGGATCGCTGGAGCTTGCACACTTTGTTAGCACCCTTTGGATCGAAAAAACCTTCAGGTTGCATCATATACAACTCTTCTTCCAGAAATCCATTCAGGAATGCAGTTTTGAAATCCATTTGCCAAATTTCATAATCATAAAATGCGGCAATTGATAACATGATTCGGACAGACTTAAGCATCGCTACGGGTGAGAAATTCTCATTGTAGTCAACCTTGTGAACTTGTCGAAAACCTTTCGCAACAAGTTGAGCTTTGTAGACGGTAACATTACCGTCAGTGTCAGTCTTCTTAAAAATCCCTTTCTTCTCGATGGCTTGCCGATCATCAGGCAAGTCAACCGAAGTCCATACTTTGTTCTCATACATGGATCCTAACTCAGATTTCAAGGCCTCAAGCCATTTTGCGGAATCTGGGCTTACCATCGCTTCTTCATAGTTTGTAGGTTCGTCATGGTCAAGTAACATGACTTCCAGAACAGGATTACAGTACCACTCTGGTGCAGATCTTACTAGGGTTGACCTATGAGGTTTGGTAGTAACTTGATCTGAAGTTTCATGATCATCATCATTACCTTCCTCACTAATTGGTGTAGGTGTCACAGGAACCGGTTTCTGTGATGAACTACTTTCCAATAATGGAGCAGGTACAGTTACCTCTTCAAGTTCTACTTTTCTCCCACTCACTTCTTTCGAGAGAAACTCCTTCTCTAGAAAGGATCCATTCTTAGCAGCAAATGTCTTGCCTTCGGATCTGTGATAGAAGGTGTACCCAATAGTTTCTTTTGGGTATCCTATGAAGACACATTTCTCCGATTAGGGTTCGAGCTTATCAGGTTGAATCTCTTTTACATAAGCATCGCAGCCCCGAACTTTAAGAAACAACAACTTTGGTTTCTTGCCAAACCATAGTTCATAAGGCGTCGTCTCCACGGATTTCGATGGTGCCCTATTTAACGTGAATGCAGCCGTCTCTAAAGCATAACCCCAAAACGATAGCCGTAAATTAGTAAGAGACATCATAGATTGCACCATATCTAGTAAAGTATGATTACGACGTTCGGACACACCAGTACACTGTGGTGTTCCGGGTGGCGTGAGTTGCGAAACTATTCGGCATTGTTTCAAATGTAGACCAAACTCGTAACTCAAATATTCTCCTCCACAATCAGATCATAGAAACTTTATTTTCTTGTTATGATGATTTTCCACTTCACTCTGAAATTCTTTCAACTTTTCAAATGTTTCAGACTTATGTTTCGTTAAGTAGATATACCCATATCCACTCAAATCATCTGTGAAGGTGAGAAAATAATGGTACCCGCCGCGAGCCTCAATATTCATTGGACCACATACATAAGTATGTATGATTTCCAATAAATCTGTTGCTCGCTCCATTGTTCCGGAGATCGACGTTTTAGTCATCTTGCCCATGAGGCATGGTTCACAAGTACCAAGTGATTCATAATCAAGTGATTCTAGAAGTCCATCAGTATGGAGTTTCTTCATGCGCTTTACACCAATATGACCTAAACGGTAGCGCCACAAATAAGTTGAACTATCATTATCAACTCTGCATCTTTTGGCTTCAACATTATGAATATGTGTATTACTACTATCGAGATTTAACACAAATAGACCACTCTTCAAGGGTGCATGACCATAAAAGATATTACTCATATACATAGAACAACCATTATTCTCAGATTTAAATGAATAACCGTCTCACATCAAACAAGATCTAGATATAATGTTCATGCTTAACGCTGGCACCAAATAACGATAATTCAGGTCTAGAATTAATCCCCAAGGCAGATGTAGAGGTAGCGTGCCGACGGCGATCACATCGACTTTGGAACCATTTCCCACGCGCATCGTCACCTCGTCCTTAACTAATCTTCGCTCAATCTGTAGTCCATGTTTCGAGTTGCAAATATTAGCAATAGAACCAGTATCAAATACCCAGTTGCTACTGCGAGCTCTAGTAAGGTACACATCAATAACATGTATATCACATATACCTTTGTTCACCTTGCCATCATTCTTATCTGCCAAATACTTGGGGCAGTTCCACTTCCAGTGACCAGTCTATTTGCAGTAGAAGCACTCAGTCTCAGGCTTAGGTCCAGACTTGGGTTTCTTCTCCTGAGCAGCAACTTGTTTGCCATTCTTTTTGAAGTTCCCCTTCTTATTCCCTTTACACTTTTTCTTGAAACTGGTGGTCTTCTTGACCATCAACACTTGATGCTCCATCTTGATTTCTACCTCCGCAGCCTTTAGCATTACGAAGAGCTCCGGAATTGTCTTGTCCATCCCTTGCATATTATAGTTCATCACGAAGCTCTTGTAGCTTGGTGGCAGTGATTGAAGAACTCTGTCAATGAAAATATCAACAGGAAGATTAACTCCCAGTTGAGTCAAGTGGTTATGGTACCCAGACATTCTGAGTATATGTTCACTGACAGAACTATTCTCCTCCATCTTGCAGCTGTAGAACTTATTGGAGACTTCGTATCTCTCAATCCAGGCATTTGCTTGAAATATTAACTTCAACTCCTCGAACATCTCATATTCTCCATGACATTCAAGACGTCGCTGAAGTCCCGGTTCTAAGCCGTAAAGCATGGCACACTGAACTATCGAGTAGTCATCAGCTTTTCTCTGCCAGACGTTCTTAACATCATCAGCAGCATCTGCAGCAGGCCTGGCACCCTGCGGTGCTTCCAGGATGTAATTCTTCTGTGCAGCAATGAGGATAATCCTCAAGTTACGAACCCAGTCCGTGTAATTGCTACCATCATCTTTCAACTTTGCTTTCTCAAGGAACGCATTAAAATTGAACGGAACAACAGCACGGGCCATCTATCTACAACAACATAGACAGGCAAAATACTATCAGTTACTAAGTTCATGATAAATTTAAGTTCAATTAATCATATTACTTAAGAACTCCCACTTAGATAGATATCCCTCTAATCATCTAAGTGATTACGTGATCCAAACCAACTAAACCATAACCGATCATCACGTGAAATGGAGTAGTTTTCAATGGTGAACATCACTATGTTGATCATATCTACTATATGATTCATGCTCGACCTTTCGGTCTCAGTGTTCCGAGGCCATATCTGCATATGCTTGGCTCGTCAAGTTTAACCTGAGTATTCTGCATGTGCAAAACTGGCTTCACCCATTTTATAAGAACGTTGAGCTTATCACACCCGATCGTCATGTGGTGTCTCGGGACGATGATCTTTTGCAACGGTGCATACTTAGGGAGAACATTTGTACCTTCAAATTTTAGTGAGAGATCATCTTATAATGCCACCATCAATCAAAGTAGAATAAGATGCATAAATGATAAACATCACATGCAATCAATATAAGTGATATGATATGGCCATCACCATCTTGTGCCTTTGATCTCCATCTCAAAAGCACCGTCATGATCACCATCGTCACCGGCGCGACACCTTGATCCCCATCGTAGCGTCGTTGTTGTCTCGCCAACTATTGCTTCTATGACTATCGCTACCACTTAGTGATAAAGTAAAGCAATTACATGGCGATTGCATTTCATACAATAAAGCGACAACCATATGGCTCCTGCCAGTTGCTGATCACTCCGTGTCACAACACATGATCATTTAATACAATAAAATATAGCATCATGCCTTGACCATATCACATCACAACATGCCCTGCAAAAACAAGTTAGACGTCCTCTACTTTGTTGTTGCATGATTTACATGGCTGCTACGGGCTGAGCAAGAACCATTCTTACCTACGCGTCAAAACCACAACGATAGTTCGCCAAGTTAGTGCTATTTTAACCTTCAACAAGGACTGGGCATAGTCACACTCGGTTCAACCCAAGTAGGAGTAGGAGCAGGAGAGAAAGGGAGAGAAGAAGAGAAGGAAAGGGGGGGCGCTGCCCCCTCCTTGTCCAATTCGGACTAGAGGGGGAGGGGGCACGCGGCTGCCCTGGCCGCCCCTCCTCTTTTCCCACTAAGGCCCATTAGGCCCAATATACTCCCCGGGTGGTTCCGGTAACCCCCCGGTACTCCGGTATATGTCCAAAACCTCCCAAACACTTCTGGTATCCGAACATAGTCGTCCAATATATCGATCTTTACATCGTGACCATTTCGAGACTCCTCGTCATGTTTGTGATCATATCCGAGACTCCGAACTACCTTCGGTACATCAAAACACAAAAACTCGTAATATCGATCGTCACAGAACTTTAAGCGTGCGGACCCTACGGGTTCGAGAACTATGTAGACATGACCGAGACACGTCTCCGGTCAATAACCAATAGCGGAACCTGGATGCTCATATTTGTTCTTACATATTCTACGAAGATCTTTATCGGTCAAACCACATAACAACATACGTTGTTCCCTTTGTCATTGGTATGTTACCTGCCCGAGATTCGATCGTCAGTATCTCAATACCTAGTTCAATCTCGTTACCGGCAAGTCTCTTTACTCGTTCCATAATGTATCATCCCGTAACTAACTCATTAGTCACATTGCTTGCAAGGCTTATAGTGATGTGCATTACCGAGAGGGCCCAAAGATACCTCTCCGATAATTGGAGTGACAAATCCTATTCTCGATCTATGCTAACTGAACGAACATCATCGGAGACACCTGTAGAGCACCTTTATAATCACCCAGTTACATTATGACGTTTGGTAGCACACAAAGTGTTCTTCCGGTAATCGGGAGTTGCATAATCTCATAGTCATAGGAACATGTATAAGTCTTGAAGAAAGCAATAGCAGTAAACTAAACGATCAAGTGCTGAGCTAACGGAATGGGTCATGTCAATCACATCATTCTCGTAATGATGTGATCCCGTTGATCAAATGAAAAATCATGTCTATGGCTAGTAAACTCAACCATCTTTGATCAACGAGCTAGTCAAGTAGAGGCATACTAGTGACACTATGTTTGTCTATGTATTCACACATGTATAATAAACATTTATCATGATATGAGGAGCTAAATAATAACTTTATTATTGCCTCTAGGGCATATTTCCTTCAAAAACAACATGTCATCTCATTTTCTTTTTAGCATGGACATTTGGACTTTTATATGATTCAAAGCAATAGTCTAGTTTTGACATTAGACTTAAATACTCAAGCATATCAGCAAGCAACCATGTCTTTCAAAATATCAATGCTAAAGTAAGTTATCCCTAGCCCATCATGCTCAATCATCGATCCATTCATGAAACTACCTGACATATTAGCTACACCCAATGCTCAAGTACGATCATAGTGCCCCCTAGTTGGTGCTTTATAATAGAAGAGGGAGACAAAATTTAAAATAAAAATTGCATGAAGTAAAAGAAAGGCCCTTCACAGATGGAAGTAGGGATTTGTAGAGGTGCTAGAGCTCAAAGCAAAAACTGAGAGATAAAACCATTTTGAGAGGCATACTTTCCACACCAACGAAAACAACTTACAGTTCCCCACACTTTCCATGCTAGATATATCATAGGCGGTTCCCAAACAGAATAACACATCCATGGCTAACTGTATCCATACTTCCCTTTTTCCACCATACTTTCACTTTCCATGGCTAACTGTATCCATGGGTGCCTTCCAAGGAATTTACTATTTGACAACATAAACTAAATTGATTTTTCAAGATGAGAATAACACATCTAGCATGGAAAATATCGGCCACCCCTCAGTGCCTCGCGAGCGCTACGAGCACACAAAAGAGAAATTTTCTTAGAATGGCAAAAGAATACCACATATAGGTTGGTATAGTGGACTCATGTGGCAAAGCTGGTTTAAAGGATTTTGGATGCACAAGTAGTGATCATACTTAGTGCAAAATGAAGGCCAACAAAAGATTGAGAAGCGACCAACCAAGAAATGAATAATATCATAAGCGAGCATTAAGCATAATTAACACCAAAAAGTGCACCACAAGTAGGATGTAATTTCATCGCACATCTGTTGACTTTCTTGCTTGCATAGGGAATCACAAACCTTAACACCAATGTTCTAACTAAATCATAATTACTCATCAACATGACTCACATATCACATCATCATATCTCAAAACTATTACAAGGAATCAAGTTTATTTTGCCCAATGATCTTCATGAAAGTTTTTATTATATCCTTCTTGGATATCTATCCCTTTGGAACTAATTTTATGTGTTGCTTTTGATAAGCTCAAACAAATATAAGTGAAGATCATGAGCATAATATTTATTTCTCTCAAATTAATTTAAGTGAAGCAAGAGAGAATTTCTTAAAAAAATTACTAACTCTCAAATAAATCTAAGTGAAGCATGAGAGCATTTCTCCAAAAATACTAAAGCATACCATGCTCAAAAAGATATAAATGAAGCACTAGAGCTATTCCATAGCTCAAAAAGATCTAAGTGAAGCATACAGAGCAATTCTAACAAGTCATGGCATAATTTTGGCTCTCTCAAATAGGTGTCTCCAGCAAGAATTCAAGACTTAAAACACGAAACAAAACAAGAAAAGACTCATATCATACAAGACGCTCCAAGCAAAACTCATAGTATGTGACGAGTAAAAATATAGCTTCGAGTAAAATACCAATGGTCGTTAGAAGAAAGAGGGGATGCCACTCGGGACATCCCGAAGCTTAGTTGCTTGCTTCTCCTTGGATAATAGCTTGGGATGCCATGGGCATCCCCAAGCTTAGGCTCTTCTTATAGAGGAGATGGTCACTAGCCTCTAACATAGTTGCAATTGACCCTATGTAGATAGACTAGATGAGCATCATAAAATACAACTAATATTTACAAAAATTGAGCCAAAAACTAAACTTTAGTTTTCTGCAGAAAGCATTTCGGAGCTACCGATTTGACAAACTCGGTGCCATCGAAGCACTAACAGAGTCTAAACAAGCAGTTTCGGTCAGACCAAAATGAAGTTTGGTGACTCTGAGATGCTAGGGTTTCATAGAGAAAGTGATTTCGGTCTCACTGATCAGTACACTTCGGTCAGACCGAGTTGTACTTGTGCAATGGCCAGGGCCAGGTGTGACCGAAATACTCAGATCGGTCGGTCCGAGATGGGTTTGGCGGAAACTTAACCCTAAGTTTTTGCATCAAATCTATTCTAAGGAATTTGTTTGGTGGATAGATTAATCTCATACATGGGAAGAGCAAAGGCATTATACTTTGTGCAAGAATTGCAGCAATGGAAGCACAAAGGGTCAAATCCATACCCTAACTTGGTGGCGGATTGCTACGGCGACAACAGCGGTGAAGATTTCGTTGACGGCGGCGGAAACCAGTTGTGGAGGGTCACTAGCGACGATGGTGACAATCCAGAGACTAAGGGGGCGACAGTGATAGGGCGCGAGCTCATGCGGTTTGAAGTAATTTTCAACCGTACGAGTACGTGAGGTATAAATACCCAGCGCTGACGGTGGCGCCGAGTGGAACGGCTCGGTGGCACCGAGATGCAAAACTGCTAGCAGTTGCTGCAACTCGGTGTGACCTAATAATAATAATAGGTGGCATTGAGATGAAAACCTAGATCAACATGTTTATCTCGGTGAGATCAAGTTGGATAGGTCGGTCTGACCGAAAATCATTAGGAGGTTTTGGAAGTTAATCCCTTTACCGATGGTGGCTCCGAATGCTCCTCACCCAAAGGGTACAAAAGTGACTCGTTCAAACTTTGTGATGTAGCATGAATAGATTTTGGGACGAGAAAAAGCATAGATAGCTAGTGGGAGTACTTAGGCATTCTTGTCCATCCATTTGGCAAAAGAAGAACCAAACAATCAAAACAACAAATAGATGTCCTTGAATGAAGAAAATTATGCAACCAACATGCTCACACAATAAGATGGAAAATAAATATGTGGAAAGCATGCACAAACACTCTAGCATCTATCAAGCAATTGGCGATGACTAGGTCATCTATATATGAATATATTGATGGAGGAGTCAAATGAGAACATTTAATCATAGGTCGTACTCATCATTTAAGAACAAGTGGGGTTACCACTTTTACATAAAGGATTGTTGTGTTCACATCATTAGAGTTGCTTTAGCTCAATTTTTAGAGCAAAGCCCCCCTATATGTGATATCCCCCCTTAGAGGGATGAACTAACCCTGGATTTTGTCGATGACGACTTCATGTAGATGTTGAATATGTGGATGCTCAATGTTTGTGTAGATCATTTGGAGCAATCCATTGGAGAGTTGCACTTTCGATACCTACATGGGTTAGTCACACAAGGAACATACAAGGATATCCATAGACTTAGAGTGAAACACACATATGGTGATGTCCATGAAAGCATTAGGTTACCTTGTCCCTTGTCTTACCAACAAGAGGGTTTGTGACTCCATGAACTAGTGCAAGATATGAAAGTTGATTGCACTTGTACTTGACAAAATGAATATGAGTGAAGTATGTTGGCGGAGTCACCCTCAAGAAATCTCTAGTTCTTCTTCTTTGGGATCCACATCAACTTGATGGGAATCCTTGGAGTTGTAGTCATACTTGATGAAGTAGAACTTGATGTAGTCTTGGGAACCCACTTGACCATGACCTTAGGATCTTCTTCAAATGAATCAATATCTTCTTGAAGCTTGTCCTTGCCCTATAGCTTGTGGTCTTGTTGTGGAAGATCATCTTGAGCTTGTGTTCCTTTGAAAGAAGTGGGGTCATACTTCTCTTGTTGAGGAACAAACTTCGTCTTGGGATATTGATCTTCTTCCCACTCAACTCCATTAGCATTGAACCTTCGTTCAAAACCAACACCTTGATTCTTCCGGTGCCCCCCTTGCTTGCGTACAATTTCCTCAAATTGCTTACTTCTGGCAAGGCTCTTGTAAACACCTTTCTCTATAATTCCCTTCAATAAGCTATTTTCTTGCTCATGTGTAACTTGGCTAAGAGAATCATTAGTGGAATCAACAGAACTACTAGAAGCAACAATATTGGATTTAACATGGTTATTGTTACTACTAGAGGAAGAATCCTTTTTGTTCTTATTGCTAGATTTACTTGTGGCTTATATGTAGACAAGAGGAGACGTTTGGCAAGATAAGAAGAACCCTCTTTCGAAGATCATCATTGATAGCCTTTAAGAACTCATGCTCTTGCTCTAAATTTAGCTCCTCGAAGCGCAGCTTATCATGAGTCTTTAGGAGCTCTCTATGATCCTCTAGAGTTTTTTCATAAGCTAACTTAAGAGTGTTTAGTTCTTTAGTTAGACGCTCAATCTCCTTCTTATCATTGTCATTCGTTTCACCTAGATTAGCATGAATACTAGCAATTTCATCATAGTTTTCATCACTAGTGTGGTCAACATGTAAATCATCATCACCTAGCAAATCATATTCATCACTATTGAAATCAACATACTCGGGGTGTGATACCTTGGGGTCTTTAGCCATGAAGCATCACTACAAAAAAAGACACATTCGTGACATTTTGGGCCGAATGAATTTTTTTCTATCATGCTCATGACACTTCTATGACGATAATTGTGACAAAACCCGGTATCATCATAGATGTGGTGGGCTCCTACTTCTATGAAAAAAAATCATGACAGAAAATGGGCTTTTTGTCCTGGGTGGGCTAGAGACGCAGCTGCATGACATTCTTTGGGCCATCCATGATGGAAAAAATCATGGTAGAAGCGAGGGCGAGGAAAACATCATAGAGTTCCCAATTATGGTGGGTGGTCGGGGCCGAGCGATGCACTATGGTTTGCACGTTTATCTCGTGTATGCGCGCGTGTGCGAGGCGTTGGATAACTGAACCCGGAGAAATCGCACGTTACTGAACCCGAGCGGTCGATCCCTTGGCTGTTAACTGAAGCCGAGCGATTCATTCACTGCTGACTGAACTTGAGAAATTCCTTCGTTACTACTGCTAACTGAACCCGAGCAATCAATCACTGTTGCTGCTTACTGAAGTCGACCGAGCCCCTGTGCGAGACGTAAAAATACAATGAAATATTGCGCGCGCAACAAGTAATGAAATTAAAATTTTCAAAATCAAAAAATAATATTTTTTTAAACTAATTAAGTGTTTGGTGCATTTTTTATAGTTACTGCCCAGTTTTCATAATTATTGCCCATTTATTATTTCTTAAAGCGCATTTTCATGTTAAGCCTAATGCATCCCTCCTAGGAAAGATTTGCAGCCCAGCGGGACGGAGAATAACAAGTTGACCCGGATATTGTGTACAACTCTCAGCCCAGTTGCATTGCTGATGTTAAAAAAAGGCATGTGTAGTATAGTACAACTTTACATGGCTACCCAGCCCACATTTAGTGAAGCCGGAAAGGCCCAAACAAGGCTTCTGTACAACGTTTCAAAGTCACTGAGCTCAATTAATAACTTAAGAAAAAAGTTAGAGGACAGTGGAACCTAATTAAAAACTGTCACGAGCGAAGAAATAATTCAACGGGTCCCACTTGTGCGTGTGTGTGTGAGTGAGAGAGAGACCCATCGATCGATGCTCGTAAATACATCTTTCAACCATATGCATTGTTGATGCTCAGTAAAAATTTATATAGTTGACACAATCATATAAACATCATAGCACACTGAACTTGCATACAAAAATTTCACGCAGGAGGCACAATCAGGGTGGAAGCAGTGGATCGCTACAGGTAGGGCTATGTTGAAATCAATGAACTCGTACATAACGATTCATCGTCTTTATCAATGACGGGGAAATATCTTGAATGTTGTCCAAAGAAAACAGACAGACAGCACAATAAGTTCTGCTAGCAAATTAAGTTGACGTACAACCCATTCTAAAAAAAGTTCAGGTACAAAAAT
The DNA here is from genome assembly GCF_003073215.2 of Triticum urartu. Classification (NCBI taxonomy): domain Eukaryota; kingdom Viridiplantae; phylum Streptophyta; class Magnoliopsida; order Poales; family Poaceae; genus Triticum; species Triticum urartu. Next base: position 158,211,687 of record NC_053026.1, on the reverse strand, counting down.
AGAACATGTCACAATCAAATGTACTGGCACATCAGTGCTTCACATCGATAGCTCGGATTTAACTATTATCTGACAAGATTCAGTTGTTACCTCAATTTAGAGCACATCCAGGCAGCCAGCCCTGCCTCCTCTCCCAAAGAAGCAGTGGCCTCCGCTGCGCGATGCAGTAGGCCCTGTGCCATCCATTGTTCTGAGCAACACGGGGAAAGTCTGACGTTGACTCCTTTAATGGACATTGTCGATGGACCCTGGCACTAGCGGCAGCGACATGACTTCGATTGATGGATTGACCACTTCTTCGACATGCACGAATTCTTGATATAGGTACATCCCTAATGTGGTCCGCGACGGCCTTGGTGGTGAAAAATAGTACAACCCCGGTTCCTGCACCGGTATCTCAACACCAATCACCTTCGGTATGGTGGACGATTCTTCATCCATGCCATAACTGTCAGAGCCTAGCTGTATGGAGGAACAAACATACTTACGAGTGAGGGAGTCCTGGACTAAGGGGTCCTCGGGCGTCCGACCTATTAGACATGGGCCGGGTTGATGGGCTGTGAAGATACAAAGGCCGAAGACTCTACCCGTGTCTGGATGGGGCTCTCCTTGACGTGGAAGGAAAGCTTGGCATCCAAATATGAAGATTCCTTTCTCTGTAACCGACCTTATGTAACCCTAGATCCGTTCGATTTCTATATAAACCAGAGGGCTAGTTCCGTAGATGGATATCCTCATAATCATAGTCAGACAGGCTAGACTTTTAGGGTTTAGCGATTACGATCTCGTGGTAGATCAACTCTTGTAATACTCATATTCATCAAGATCAATCAAGCAGGAAGTAGGGTATTACCTCCATAGAGAGGGCCCGAAGCTAGGTAAACATTGTGTCCCTTGTCTCCTGTTACCATCGACCTTAGACACACAGTTCGGGACCTCCTACCTGAGATCCGCCGGGTTTGACACCGACATTGGTGCTTTCATTGAGAGTTCCACTGTGCTATCATCAAAAGGTTTGTTGGCTCCTTCAATCATCTACAACAATGCTGCCCAAGGGGAAACCTTCCTCACCGAATAGATCTTTGTATTCGGCGGCTTCGCACTGCGGGCCAACTCGCTTGGCCATCTGGAGCAGATCTGAAGCTACACCCCTGGCCATCAGGTCAGATTTGGAAGCTTGAACTACGTCGTGGATATTCGCGGAGACTTGATCTTTGACAGATTCGAGACCACGCCAGCCGCTCCCTGCTACCACGATGAACATGACGTAAATCTGTCATCGGACCATACCCAGGAGATAGTACTTGTAGCTGCTCTGGCTGTAGATCCAGAGCAGATCGCGCCATCTGAAGACGGGAAGCTCAATCCCTCCGCAGAAGCCGCAGACTCAGCGGCGTTGGAGCCGCACACAGACCTAACTTCAAGTGACATCTGTGTCACTGGAACCATGGACTCGTCTCCGGCTGCAGGTTCCGGACCTTGTGCATCCGCGTACGTCGAGCTTGATCGGTCACCGATCATTGAATTCAGCTCCGCAGACATCTTCCGACACTCGCCTTTGGGTGACGTGCTAAACTCACTAAAAAATCTATCCCTGGCAGGGGACTCTCAGCTGCATTATATCCGGATCGAATTGGAGGCTGGTGACGGAGAATTTCGTTTCCCACCCACCGCCCACTTCATAGCTACTGTCGAGGACCTAACCGACATGCTCGATTACGGCACCGAAGACATCGATGATATGAACGACGATGCAGGAGAAGAGGAGGCCCGAAACCCGTCATTTACCGGATGATGGACGGCCACCTCCTCATATGATGTATACATGGTGGGTGCACCAAAAGAAAACAGTGGTGACAAAGAGAATCCAGTTGAGGATGAACGTCCTAAGACAGAACCAAAGCGCCGCCGTCAGCGGCGCCGCTCTAAATCACGCCGCAGCAAAGACAACAGCACCGGCACGGGAGACGATAACACTCCGGACGGTGCCGAAGACAGAGAAGATCCCGACGAACGAACTGCCGAACAAGACGATAGGGAAAACGACAAGTTAGCCCTGATGAGCAGGCCATGAACGATGACTCGGAGGACAATAATTATCTTCCACTCTCCGAGGATGAGGTGAGCCTCGGCAGGCAGGATTTTATCATGCCTGAGGAACCTCAGGAGTAGGAGAACGTTAAGCGCCGGCTAATAGCCACTGCAAGGAGATTGAAAAAGAAGCAGCAGCGTCTTCAAGCTGACTAGAATCTGCTCAACGATAGATGGACTGATGTCCTAGCAGCCGAAGAATATGGCCTCAAGTGCCTAGCCAAAATTTACCCGAAGCACAAATTTCTACCTTAGTTCGATGACAAGGCGCCGGAGCCCATACCATCACCGCACGATGCGGCTAACTGACCACCATGCGGTCGGGACAAAGCGGCAACTCAAACCGAACACCTGCCCGCCCCACCTCACCGTAAAGGTAGAGACAACACAGCTCGTGGTCACACATATGACCTTCAGCAGGACCTGGACAATACAACAGGACATACCAGATCGATCTATGGATCGCGGGGACGTGCCCCGACACGTGACGACGACTATCTATTCACACGTGACAAACCTAGTCACACCCGGGACGAAAACCGCAGACGGACTCCATCGGAGCTAAGTCACAATGTGGCCCAACAAAGAGGTGCCGCACACCCTATTTTCTTCACAGATGAAGTAATGGAGCATGAATTCCCAGAAGGGTTTAAACCCATGAATATCGAATCATATGATGGAACAACTGATCCCGCGATATGGATCAAGGATTTCCTTCTCCATATCCACATGGCCCGCGGAGATGACCTTCATGCCATCAAATACCTCCCACTAAAACTCAAAGGGCCAGCTTGGCACTGGTTAAACGGTCTACCCGAAACTCTATTGGCAGTTGGGAGGATTTGGAAGACGCCTTTCGCGACAACTTCCAAGGTACATATGTCCGACCACGAGATGCCGATGACTTAAGTCACATCGTCCAGCAGCCCAGAGAGTCAGTTAGGAAGCTCTAGACTAGGTTCTTAGTTAAAAAGAACGAAATCATCGACTGTCCGGACGGGAAAGCCCTAGCGGCCTTCAAACACAGCGTCCGGGACGAGTGGCTCGCCCGCCACATCGGTCAAGAAAAACCAAAATCCATGTCAGCCCTTACCACTCTGATGACCTACTTTTGTGCCGGAGAAGACAACTAGCTTGCTCGTAGAAGCAATAGCGCTAGTGATTCGGGCACTTCCGAAGTCCGAGACGGCAATGGCAAACCACGACGCAGCAAACACAAACGTCATAATGATAATGAAAGAACGCGCGACACAGCGGTCAACATCGGATTCAGCAGCCCCTAACTCGGTCAACGAAAAATCCATTCAAGGCAAACAGAGACGAACCATCGAATTTAGACAAGATATTGGATCGGCCCGACCAGATTCATGGCAACCCCGATAAACCAGCTAGTCACACCAACAGAAGCTGTTGGGTCTTCAAGAAGGCCGGCAAGGTCAACGCCGAACACAAGGGGAAGAGGCCGCCTGGTGATAGCGATGACGAAGAGACTCACCAACCAAATACCGGGGGTCAGAAGCAATTTCCCCCCGAAGTAAAAACAGTGAACATGGTATACGTGACACACACCTCTACAAGGGAGCATGAGAAGCACTCCTTCCGGACTGAGGATCATACTATGGTTACTTCAGCCGAAGCACAACGCTGTCTTATTAAACTTCATGCCTTGTCGGCCATTAAGCCGCCGGTCTCCATTCAACTGGACCGACCAATTTTGGAGTGGGACTAGCAGTTCGGCTTTCGCCACCCGCCTCATACACCTGCGAAATCTATACCTCGCATACATAACTATGCACTTAAAATACCATGGGCACCGGCGGAAGCACAATACGGACGGGCTTACAAGTACTCCCACAACCTCCTTCTTTTTTTTTCTTTTCTAACTACTCTTTCTTTTTCATTATCTTTGACTACAGGTGACTCGCAAGATGGTCATCTCACCAACTCTATCGGAGTTCAGGTTTGTACATTCACCCAAAGGCTACTCCTTTTAAGGAGCCTTCATCGAGGAAAGGTGGCGCAGACGTGCGATAGGAGGTCCAAAACAACTTTTTGTAGACCGCACTCTCTATTTTGCGAGCCTGTAAAGTGCCTTCTTCCTCAGCCATCGACCCTTGGCTTGTCAAATAGCTGGGGCTGTGGCGTTATTATATACAAAACTACGAGTGGGATATCACTCAGGTTCTAGTGAACGTAATCCGTATCTAGTATTCGCTTTCCTTTAAAGAACTGAATTTTGCTCCTTTGGTTATTTCACACACGCACCCTGACATAACTTGCCAGGGGCTCGGGATGGGAACAAAAAGAGTTGCCAACAAGTCCGAACAGCTTTACAACATACTCCGGCGTCGCGAGTTTGGCCTTATATGCATCAGCTCCGAATCATGTCTTGGCTCAATAGTTGGGTTGCCCTGCTCCTGTGCTTACTACCTTACGTTCCGCTCTATCGGCTAGGGTAGTAAAGGGAGAACTATTATGATTGTGTTTTCGGTTCATCCGGTCAAACACCTCAGAAGAGAAAGCCGAAAACTGACTGTCATGATGCGACGAAAGCTGGTCAACCACTCGATGACTTATCAGAATCTTTCGTGATTCCCTCCGTATTACACGAAGGACCTTTCTTCAGGTCATACATGTAACACACCATATTGGGGCAACCGCGTACATACCAGGGTCTATATCGTAGACCCACCATAAAACTCCTATGGCTAAGTGAAAGTTTTAACACCTTATAGTCTGATTGCCTAGTTCACCGCATTGACACCTCCTTCATGGACCAAGACGTTGGGTTAAGAGTGATCAAGTGCTTTTCCGAACACCCCCATATTTTCTACGAGGGGGCTGAAGCCGACGACTGGAAAACTTTCAGGTTATACAAAAACGGCCGCACAGAGGAACCAAACTTTTAAGCAAATTGTTAGCGTTCTAGGAACGGGGGTCCCCAGACCTGCTTACCTGCGGCCCATGGCGTGGCCAAGCAGTAGGCCGTACATCCCATCTTCACCAACAAAGCATCCAAGACCCTCGCGAGGGGCCAAGCCTCGCGAGGCGGATGACACAAGACCTCCTCTGCAGTGGCCTAGCTAGACAGGCTCATGAGGAGCGGAGATATCAAGGAAGGGCAAACCACACGAGGCTCTCGTGACATAAGCCATGACGATCGACACCACGCGGACGCCAGGCGGGCGCCAGCGCGCGCAGCTTCCTTCTTTCCCCTTTGGTGCAACGGAGGCAAGCGCAGCCGTGGAGTACCGAGGCCTCAGGCAAAGGTTGCCATTTTGGTGCAACAAGACAAAGACCAGGCGGAGGTCATCGTGGATCCCAAGACGGTGTCACCACCAGAGCCTTTCACAGGCGAAGACTGCTTTTGTCAGGATATCTTGTACTAGCTGCCCCCTTCAAATTAGCCCACCGTTGTTGGTTCCCTTCCTGCTCAATATTTGGGAAGAGGACCAGGGCCTCTATAAATAGGACTAGCCACCACCATAGTAGAGGCATCTCATCTTAGCTTGAGGGAATCTACACACCACAAGTTCGTACGCACAAGAACACCTCAACCTCAGGAGGCTGTTCTTCCCCTTGTATTGTTCATCATCAGCCCAAGAGGCAATCCACCACCACCACCACCCTGGAGTAGGGTATTATACCACAACGGTGGCCCGAACCAGTATAAACCTCGTGCCTTTCTGTGTTGTGAGTTCGCCGAGTTCGTCCGCAAGATCTTAGCGAGCTAGAGCGTAGATCGGTAGGAGGGAAAGACTTCGCACGCACCCCAGTGTTCGAACCTTAAGGGTTTGCCGAAACCCCACATCCGACATTTGGCGCGCCAGGTAGGGGTGTGCCGCCAATCAGCTCTCTGACATTCACCGGTTATGATGTCTGGCGACCCAAGGGCCGGCTCCGACCGCTGGGCAGCCTGACCGGCCCGGACGGCGCTGCCTGCCAATGAAGGTCTCGACCCCGCACCCCAAGCGGCACGGGCGCCACCAAGCTCCGCTGGGCGTGGACAGCGCGGCCATGCATCATCCACCCTCACCCCGCGACAAGTACGAGCCGCGGCGAGAGCAGCGAGTCACGCCACACTCACGGCAGGAGCAAGCGAACATGCGGGAGGCACTCACAGTGGCAAGGGAGCTGCTGCGATGCAGGCTGATGGAGAGCGGCCGGGACACGCTGCTTGAGCGTGTTGCTGAGCTACTGGATGCAGCGACATTGGGAGCGCCACCCTTCTGCTATCGACTTCCCCCTGGCCACTTCAAGGCCGCGCGGCGAGCCTCACCACATCTGCGCGCCATCGACCATGCCCGGGGGCTTCGTCAACATCAGCACGACCGGCGGCGTAGGGGGCTCCAACCCCCCCATGCCGCCCTCGACAAGCACGAGCGCAAGAGTCACCCCCCATGGTCCCGGCCGGATGCCATATTATCATCCCCAGGATGCCATCATATGCGGAGCAACATGGAGCGTGGGGCACCACGGCGAGGTGTTCGAGGTGACGGCCCCGGAAGCCTACGTGCCCCGCATGATGGACCAAGGGTACGCACCAGAGGACGACATCGGCTCATTCGTTGGAGAAGATTGGGGAGAAGGGGCGCTGGGAGCTGAAGCCTTCCAAGAGCCAACGGAGAACCACAACGATCACGCCAGCAGCGGCAACTACAGGGTACCACTAACCTCTCAGGAACAGGCTTATGCTAACCATGGGCTGCAGATGAATCAGGTTGTGGCATAGATCAATGACCCTGGCACGGCGGCAACCGTTTCAACAAGGGAGACACGCTGGGGGCCACCGGGAGGGAGCCAGGAGCAAGGCCCCGCCCCAAGGCACGCGGAACCTGGGGACACCCGGAGGTAGGCCCTCTGCCGAGGTGGCTTCAACAACCCTTCCCCCGGCAGAGGACCAGTGGTCGCCGAGGGAACCGCTGGTGTCCTCTTTCCCTCCATTGTGTCGTCCTGGTCTCCAGTCGGCTCAAAGGAGGCCAAGGGTGGCGCAAGGCGGGGCCCTCATCTGGCGATATGAAGCAAGGCCGGTACCTATGAAGAAGGCCTGGTGCTTGTGAAGCTCGCCACCCGTGACACTCTCACGTAATAATGAGTTGGGGCCGTACACACCCCGGAGTCTCAGGGGTGCCGGCCTCAGGCCCTGGGGCTCCCTCCCACGCCTAGTGGCAGCACTTAGCTCCGCGTTGGTGAGAAGACTTGAGACCCGAAGACTAGATTAGGTGCCGAACGCAGCCTTTTGCTTTGGATCTCTCTTTCTGTGGCTTTGCTTTCTCGATCTGCATTTAAGTCGAAGCTGAATTTTTATCGCGTGCGCGGGGGGTGTCTTTTCTCGTTCGAGCCATTTCTTGCCTTCTGGATCTCGTTTGGTTTTGGATTCGCGTCCATCGCCTTTCCCTCGCAAGGCTCCTCGCGAGCCGGACCGCACAGAGCGCACGCTCGTCAAGCACGCGCTAGCTCTGCGCCTGGTGCTCACCTCTGACGGGACCCCTTCAAACGGGGCGATAAGCTCAATAGGATTCTCAGGAATTCATCGCCTCACAACCTGGCCCTAAGCTGGCGCTGACTAAGGTAAACCACGTCAGGGAGCTCACCCCCAGCTTCATGAGCTCACGAGGACTCATACCCATATTGCATAGGAAATTAAAAACTGCAATTTGCTTACATGAGGGGCTCCCCCTCTCAAAATGCTCTTACAAGTGTTCCAAGGGCCACGCCCAAGTTTTGCGTGCAGAGTAAAACAACAGGAGAATGTGGGATCAGCCAGAGATATCGCTCACTGCATCGTCCATGGACACGTCACTCGCATCATCATCATCTCCGTCGGAATCGTCGTTGCCATCGGCGACGCCCCCATCGCCGTCGTTGACCACGTCACCTTCATCTGTGATGACCACCACCCCATCGTTCTCTGAGGTGAAGGCCCTGACCAACGCGTCGACATGGTCCTCTACCCAACGCGCCAGGTCACCCCGGATGGCCATGGGTACAGGGGCAATGGCGGCATCAAAGTCAAAGTTGGGGTCGGCGTTCAGAAGGTGGCTGAAGACACGGGAGAAGGCGCGCTGAAGTAGGCCATGACCCCTCTCCTCCACAAGCTGCCCAGCTCTAGCAGATTGAGCCTCCAGGCGTGTCACCACCTCGGTGAAGAAGGTCAGGTGTCTGGCGTAGTCACTTGAGTGAGGGGTCGGGGTGTCCTCGTCGCAGATGTAACCCAGGGCGGTTTGGCCTTGTTCCGAAGGTCTTGAAGCATAGGAGCGTGCTCGTGCTCCAGCGTCCGGCGTTGAAGCACTTCCTCCCTGTTCTGCCGTGCGACGGTGTCGGGACCCCGATCCTAAGTCACACCGATCTAGCATTTAACACTTCATATCACTTTGCAGCCTCACGCACGGTATTCCAACGGGTGCCACCTTACCTGGCCCGGGACCGTTTGCGCCTATTGGCTCACGTATATGATAGTGTCGCTAGCATCCATATGACAGAGAACCCGAGACGACATGAATAGTCATGAACCCAAAGTAGCACTAACTTACAGGGACAGGCATACATGAATCAACCTCGAGCATGTCGGTCAACAGCGTATGAATCCGGGCTGTAGCACTGGGCTAACAGGACTCCGGGAACCCGGGCTGTAGCAGGCTAGGCAGGACTCCGGATGTCTCCGCGTGACATTTCCCCGAAGGGACAGACACAGGGACGAAGTGACTCACATGCCAGCCAGTCTAAGTGTTCCGGAGCAGTAGTAATGGGCTAGCAGGACTCCGGTAAACCGGGCTATATCGGACTACCAAGGCTCAGTGGAAGCACTAGACTACATTTCCCCATAAGAGAGTCTACCAAGGACAAACAACTAGGTTGTCGGATCCCACACATAGCAATACACGTTACACGTACGCATAACGTGCAAGTATGTGCTATACAACATGGCATCACAACTTAACTCAAACTCATATAGATAAAGGCCCAGAAGAGCCACATAGCATTCAATACAAAAAGGGGTCTCATGACCCATCATTCAGAGCATACAAGCAACGGAAGCATTACATGTCTGAGTACATACAACTACAAAAGGGAAAGACTAAGAAGCCTGACTAAACACGACCCTCCCAAGGGTACAAGATCGTAGTTGGGATACAAGCTACTCGTTGAAGTCACTAGAGTAACCAACTGCAAAACATAAATAAGCAAACGTGAGTACGAAGGTACTCAGCAAGTCTTACATCAGAACTATCTACATATGCAACATTATCAACAAAGGGGATGGTGGAGTTTTAACAACAGCAAGCCAGCTTTGACTCAGTAGCTAACCTATACTACGAGTATCAGAAACTTCTTTGAGGTGAGGAGACGCACACGAGTCCACATATTCACCATATCAATACTCCACTACGAATCCATTCCCGTCTCCCTACGAGAAGGCCATCCATAGCACTCACGCTTATCTTGCGTATTTTAGAGTATCCACTTCAAGTTGTCTATGTACTACATAAATCCTCCAAGTTTCCATATCCGAGGAAAACGGCTATTCGAATAGATAATCTTAACCCTGCAGGGGTGTACTTCTTCACACACGCTCTCGCCACTTATCGCCCTGTACACGTCATGTACCTCGGCAACCTTCAAGCGGAAGCCAGGCGAGGGTGTCGGCCACGACCTGACTAACCACACAAGTCTCTCGTCCAGGTTTATTGCCTATTCCAGTTCCATCCGCAACGAGTTTCAGCCGAAGTCTCCAGTACGGCCCCAAACGATGTGTGCAGGGTTCCCAAGCCCACCATCCGGGTGCCACTTGGTACACCGTGCCACGGTGCCTAGTCTGTCCCAAGCCCGTCCCGTCAGACACCACTTGGTAGACAAGTAGCACTACCTACAAACGCCAGAAACTAGTTGCAACTCCTGGACAAAGATCAAGTGGATTAATAAGCCGAGAGGGGCCGGATAATCGGAAACCAATGTGTGGTAGTAACTGGACTTGGATAACATACACAAAACTCAGTTCTTAGGGACGGTTCCAATGAGACAACCCACCATGTACTCCTACAAGGCCTCTCATCGCTACCTTTACCAAAACGTGTTCACACCTTAGCCTTTATCGGTAGGACATGTTCACCACTCCGTTTCATTCCCGATGAATCAGACCTGACACAACTCTAAGCATAGCTGGCATAAAGAAAACAAGCATGGATGAGTAGGAACATCAAGGCTCAAGCAACTCCTACTCATGCTAGTGGGTTTCAACTATTTACTGTGGAAATGACAGGTCATGCAGAGGAATGGGTTCAACTACCGCAGCAGAAGGTAGCAGTTTGAATCGTTGTTGTCCTAATGCAGTATAAGGAGCACGAGCGAGAGAGTGGGATTTATCGAAATGCTCAAGGGGGGTTGTTTTCCTGATAGAACGACGAAGGGGCACTGCTCCTCTGACAGGTACTCGGGAACACCTTCCGGAGTGGAACCTATCGAGAAGAAACGGTGCCGGCGATCAACACACAAACAAATGCAACAAAATGATGCATGAACATGACATGTGCAAATGCTAGTGTTTGGGCTAATGCAAGATGCTACCAAGTTGGTTGAAGCCCATTTGAATCAAAGATTCAAATGCAATTTAATATGAAGCATTTAAAATGCCCATATTATGTTTTCACTTATAAAGCATGTATAAGTTCTTTTTTCATGCATGTAACTGGCATAAATGGATTCCTTGCATTTTTCTGATAATTTTTCATATATAAATTATTTCATTCTGAGCTACGGTTGAATTTCTATGAATTTTAGAAGTTTAAGCAATATTCTGGAATTTCCTGAGTTGAAATAATTCCAGAAATCAATTATTGCGTCAGCTCTATGTCAGCATGATGTAAGCAAGTCAACGGGGCTGACCAGGTCAAACCTGACCAGTGGGTCCCACTGGTTAGTGACCCAGTCAACTAACTAAGTTAGTTAGTCCTAACTCAGTGACCGTAGTAGCTAATCTAGCTAGTTAATTAGTGCTAACTAGAGTAATTAGTCGGGCAGGGCCCGCAAGTCAGTGAGAGAGAGGGGGAGGTCAAACTGGGCAGTGGGGTCAACCCACGCCAGTCAAACGTCAGCGGTTGCCGGCGTTTAGCCGCCGGCGAGTCAAAACGCGGCGGTGTGCTGCGGGTTTTGCCTCAAGGGGGCCATTTGGCGCGCGGAGTGCAGCTATGGGATGCGGACGCTCGTCCGCATCCAGCCGTGGTGGTGGCTCGGCCGGGAAGCGGCCGGAGTGGCGCCGGTGACGACGAGTGCGGCGGGCGAAGCTCGGGTGCGCGCGGGGTTAGTGTTGCGGGGTGCAAGCGGGAAAGGGGAGGCGCTAGCGAGGCTCAGCGCGGGGCAGCAAGCTCGGTGGACACGCGTCTGGGACCAAATGGTCACCGGAGCGTTGTCGCCGACGAGCTCGGGCGGCGGCGCGGTTCGGTCGACAAGGGGGCGACGGCTGCAGGGCGTAAACGAGCTCGGGAAGAGGGGGAATATATGCAGAATCTCACAGCGGAGGCGACGGGATGGTCAGCGGGCTCGGGGATGAGTCGGAGATGACGGTCGGGCGCCGGCGATCTCGGCGGCCGAGAGGTTGAAGATGACGGAATTGATGGTGAAGCAGAGCTCCCGGCGATGTGTGGCTCGACGATGAGGACGAAGGAGACAAGGCGAATCCCTGGGGCACGTCGGGGAGGCGAGAGGGAGGTGGTGGCCACGGCAACGGCGAGCGGTGGTGTCGGCTGCGCTCGGCGGCGCTGCGGGGAAGAGAAATCAGAGGAGGGGATGAGCACGGGAGAGAGTGAGAGAGGTCCAGGGGTGCGTGGCGACGCGAGGGAGGTACAGGCGACGGGAGGACAGCCAGGCAGGGTGGAGGTGGCACGCGGTGGCCGCGCGCGTGCGTCGTGCCCAGCTTCTCCTCTGCCTACTGGCAAGAGGTAGAAGAAGGGGTTGCCCCTGGTGGGCTGGCCAGCTGGGCTGTAATAGTGCCAGGCCTTAGGTAAGCTTTCTTTTTTTTCTATTTCTGACATTTGTTTTTGGCTTAAAATAAATACTAGCATAAAATAAAAATGTTGAGATTCCTTGTGACCACTAGTTATAATATACCAGAGGCCCTCACCAAATTCCAACATTTTTGGAGCCTTTAAAATATTTATATTATTTTAAACAGCTCCAATTCAAATACATATGGGTTCATTCAAAAATCTAAAATGTTTAGCAAAAATGTGCATCACCTCTGGTTGTTGTTTGCAACATTTTCCAAAGACCATGAACATTTTTGAAGAGCATTTTGGGTTTATTGAAATTCCAATTTTAACTTGAACCTATTTGAATTTGCTTTGGTGCTAGGGTTTGGAACATCCCCATTTCAACTTCATTTGAAATTTAAACATGATGCACAAAGCAAGCCTAGGTCATACTAGAACTAGGGATGTGACAACTCGCCCCCACTCGAAAAAATCTCGTCCCAAGATTCACGAGTCGGCGGAAAAAAAGTGGGGTACTCAAGTCGAAGACGATCTTCTCGCTCCCAAGTAGCTTCTCTCTCGGAATGATGAGACCATTGAACCTTGAGAAACTTGATGTTATGACGTCGAGTGACACGCTCTGCTTGATCCAGAATGCGAACGGGGTACTCTCGATAAGTGAGGTTATCTTGGAGATCAAGCGTTTCGTGGTCCACTCCGCGGATGGGATCCGTGAAGCAACGCCTGAGTTGAGAGACGTGGAAGACATCATGAACTCGAGAAAGATGTGGGGGTAGTTCCAACTGGTAGGCAACCTCTCATCATTTAGCGAGAATGCGAAAAGGACCAATGTAACAAGGAGCCAACTTACCCTTGATACCGAAACGATGGGTACCCTTCAAAGGAGTAACCCAAAGGTAAGCCTTGTCGCCAACTTCATAAGCCACTTCCTTATGATGACGGTCATACTGGCTCTTTTGACGACATTGGGCTGTTTTCAAATTTTCATGAATGATGTGAACTTGCTCTTCTGCCTCCTGGATCATATCCGGCCCAAAGAATTGCCTTTCACCGGTTTCTGACCAGTTCAAAGGTGTTCGACATCTTCGTCCATAGAGAATCTCAAAAGGAGCTTTCTTAAGACTGGATTGATAGCTATTGTTATAAGCAAACTCGACGAAAGGAAGACACTTCTCCCAATCCATACCGAATGAGACAACACAAGCTCTAAGCATGTCTTCGAGAATTTGGTTGACCCTTTCCACCTGACCACTTGACTGAGGGTGGAAAGCAGTACTGAAAGAAAGATGGGTTCCCATGGCATTCTGGAAACTTTCCCAGAAATGAGAAGTGAAAAGACTTCCACGGTCTGAACTGATCTCTAGTGGAACACCATGGAGTGACACTATTCGGGAGATATATAAGTCAGCGAGCTGACTAGCAGTGATACTCTCTCGAACAGGTAGGAAGTGAGCCACTTTGGAGAGATGATCAATGACTACGAAGATAGCATTATTTCCTTTCTTGGTCGTGGGAAAGCCGCTGATGAAGTCCATACCAACTTTGTCCCATTTCCACTCGGGAATAGCTAAAGGTTGAAGGGTGCCAGCAGGTCTTTGATGCTCTGCCTTAACGCGATGACAAACGTCACAGTTGGCAATATACTGAATGATTTCTCTCTTCATCCTAGTCCACCAGAACCTCTGGCGTAGGTCCTGATACACCTTTGTACTACCGGGATGAATCGTGAGAGGAGATTCATGGGCCTCCTTAAGGATTAGTTGCTGCATCTGTTGACATTTGGGAACCACCAAATGGTTTCCAAGGTAAACAACACCTTGTTCATCCATAGAGAAACAGTCGGCAACTCCCTTGGAAATATTTTTCTTGATCCGGGAGATTCCCGTATCATGCTTCTGAGCCTCTATGATCTGATCCGTAAGGGTAGGTTTTGCCACCAAAGTAGAAAGAGAACCATGAGGAGCTATGTGAAGATTAAGCTTACAGAAGTCCTCATGGAGGGGTGGTTGACATTGTTCCAACACGAGGTTGTTGCAATAGGATTTACGACTTAAAGCATCAGCCATGACATTGGCTTTGCCTGGGGTGTAGGTGATTCCTAAGTTGTAATCCGAGATCAACTCCAACCAACGTCTCTGTCTGAGATTCAGATCTGGTTGGGTGAAGATATACTTGAGACTCTGATGGTCAGTGTAGATTTCGCAACGGTTACCAAGAAGATAATGTCGCCAAGTCTTAAGTGCATAGACTACGGCTGCAAGCTCTAGATCATGTGTAGGATAATTTTCCTCATGAGGATGCAACTATCAAGATGCATAGGCAATCACATGACGATCCTGCGTAAGAATGCAACCTAGTCCTTGACACGAAGCGTCGCAATAGATAACAAAGTCTTTAGTGAAATCCGGTGGCACGAGTATGGGTGCAGAAGTCAGGCGTCTTTTCAGTTCCTGAAAACTGTGCTCACACTATGGGGTCCACTCAAATCTTTTATCTTTCTTGAGAAGTTCCATGAGGGGTTTGCCACTTTGGAGAAGTTTTCAACGAAGCGGCGACAATAACTGGCTAGACCAAGGAAACTCCTAACTTGTTTGACCGTTTTTGGTGGAGTCCAATCGAGAACGGCTTTGACTCTCTCGGGATTGACAGCAATGCCCTTACCAGAGATCACGTGGCCCAAATAGGTCACTTCTGGCAACCAAAATTCACACTTGGAGAACTTGGCATAAAGGCGGTGCTCTCTGAGTTTTTCTAACACAAGTCTAAGATGTGTGACATGCTCTTCCTCGTTCTTCGAGTAAATAAGAATATCATCGAGATAAACCACGACGAACTTATCTAAGTACTCCATAAAGACCGAGTTCATCAAGCGGGAGAAAGTAGCTGGAGCATTGGTTAGGCCGAAAGACATCACGGTGTACTCGTATTGACCATAACGAGTGACAAAGGCCGTTTTGGGCATGTCCCCATTTCTGATTTTGATTTGGTTGTAGCCTAACCTCAAATCCATCATGGAAAAGACTGAGGATCCAGCGAGTTGATCATACAGGTCGTTGATCCTGGGGAGCGGATACTTGTTCTTTATCGTGACCAAATTAACGGGACGATAATCTACAACCATCTGATCCGTACCATCCTTCTTCTTGACGAAGAGGATAGGACAAGCCCAAGGAGAAGAACTGGGATGGATGAAACCCTTTTGCAAGGACTCATCAAGCTGTTTCTTAAGCTTGGCTAACTCCAAAGGTGCCATCTTGTATGGTCTCCTAGAGATTGGAACAGTTCCTGGGATAAGTTCTATGACAAACTCTACATCTTTGTCAGGTGGGACACCTGGCAGTTCTTCTAGAAAGACATCCGGGAAGTCATGAACTACCGGAATATCTTCAAGGTCTGGAAGAGGGCTGGCATTAAGAGAATAGAGTTGACGCCTTGCAACTCTAGTGGAGACAGTGACTATTTTGCCAGATGGATGTGTAAGTTGAACAGATCTAGTGTAACAATCGATCTTGGCATGATGAGCTGTCATCCAGTCCATACCCAAGATGATGTTAATATCTGAGGACTTGAGAGATATCAAAGAAGCAAGGAATACCAATCTGTCAAAAAGGATTTCATTACCATGGCTTACCTTAGAGTTTTGCCATTTGGAACCAGGAGTCTGGATTATTAGTGGAGTTGGCATATCACAAAATTACATGCCGTGCAACCAAACATAAACTTCGGATATGAAGGAGTGGGATGCTCCAGTATCGAACAGAATAGAAGCTGGGTGACAATTGACAAGAAGTGTTCCCAATACGACGTCGGGATCATCTTGAGCTTCTGTAGCCGAGACGTGCTGCACACATGCTCGCTCAGTGATGGCTGGCTTGGTACCGATCATCTTGCCTGATGGCTTTTCACGGCCAACAGACCTCTCAGACTTGGGTGGAGTATAACTGGACTGAGGGCAGTCATGTGCATAGTGTCCTGGTTCTCTGCAGGTGAAGCAAGTTCCTGAGGCAGGACATGGACCTACATTGGCAAGTGGTCCACTAATAGGCCTGGGTGGAGCACGTTGCTGAGCTGGGTGAGGTGCCACATCGGATGGCCTCGGTGCATATCAAGGTGGAAGAGCCGAGTTTAGAATCCAAATCCGTCGCTTCTGAGAGCCAGAGCGGGAGGAAGAACCCAGATCACAGTTGTGCTTACGAGACTCCTCGTAAGTGAGCTGAGCTATCTCTGCATTAATGGCCTTGTTCACAAGAGCCTAGAAAGTATCACAATGATGCAGTTGGAGATCATGATGCAACTTAGGGTTGAGACCCTTCCGGAACCTAGCCTGCTTCTTGGCGTCCATGGACACTTCTTCTGTAGCATAGCGGGCGAGGTTCCCAAACTCTCTACTGTAAGCATCAACAGGCAGCTTACCCTGGGTAAAACTACAGAACTCTTCCCTCTTGCGGTCAATCAGAGCCTGAGGAATGTGGTGCTCACGAAAAGCCTCGGTGAAATCCCTCCAGGTAGGAATCTGGCCAGCTGGTAGCATAGCCTCATAGCTCTGCCACTAAATACTAGCAGGACCTTTCAGGTGATAGGTAGCATAGGTGACCTTGTCACCTTCAGCCACGCTCGCAGTATGCAACTTGTGAGTGATGCTCCGGAGCCAGTCATCCGCATCAAGTGGCTCAATGGAATGATGGAAGGTGGGTGGTTTCAGACCAATGAAGTCGGTGATAGAAACCAACTTCTTACGCTGATGTGCGGTGTTCTGCTCAATCTATGCCAGCAAGCAGTTAGTCTCATGCTGGTTCCTCTCGGATGCTAACAAGAACTCTGCCATCAAAGGCTGGTCAGGAGGATCCTCATCCCTACTATCTCCGTGGTTCTTGCTATGAGCAACTGAACCTCAGTTAGCAGACGACATCCTGGCACAGAAACCAAGGAAACAAGGATGGAATTAGCATCGACATAAGGATGCGGAATGTAATGCAAAAGCATTGGAAACTCTAAAAATCCTAAGACAATTTCAGCAGCATAACGGCTGTAAATGCTCAAAAGGATTTTGAGACATTCATCAAAGGAATAACATAATCAATCAGCATCATAATATCAAGGTTCTCGGTCAAACTGAGGACACACGGAAGTAGTAGAGCTGTACGGAGACACAACCCAACAATCCTAAGACTTTACGGTTTAGTAACACATCATCCTGAGAGATAGAGGAGAGGCCTAGGACTTAACCCTCGTAGAAAAGAAGAGGCTGACTCAGAAAGAATGACATGAGGTAAAGGAGTAAAAAGAGGCTTATGTTCCCTCCCACAATCAATTCCCTTACATAACTAAAGGATTTCTAGACTCAACTTCGACCAGTTTGGCTTGGAAATCCTATAGTCAGTCAGGCTCTGATACCAACGCTATTGGGACCCCGATCCTAAGTCACACCGATCTAGCATGTAACACTTCATATCACTTTGCGGCCTCACGCACAGTATTCCCACGGGTGCCACCTTACCTGGCCCGGGACCGTTTATGCCTTTTTGCTCACGTATATGATAGTGTCGCTAGCATCCATATGACAGAGAACCCAGGCCGACATGACTAGTCGTGAACCCAAAGTAGCACTAACTTACAGGGACAGGCATACATGAATCAACCTCGAGCATGTCAGTCAACAGCGTATGAATCCGGGTTGTAGCACTAGGCTAACAGGACTCCGGGAACCCGGGCTGTAGCAGGCTAGGCAGGACTCCGGATGTCTCCGCGTGACATTTCCCCGAAGGGACAGACACAGGGACAAAGTGACTCACATGCCGGCCAATCTAAGTGTTCCGGAGCAGTAGTACTGGGCTAGCAGGACTCCGGTAAACCGGGCTGTAGCAGACTACCAAGGCTCAGTGGAAGCACTAGACTACATTTCCCCATAAGAGAGTCTACCAAGGACAAACAACTAGGTTGTCGGATCCCACACATAGCAATACACGTTACACGTACGCATAACATGCAAGTATGTGCTGTACAACATGGCATCACAACATAACTCAAACTCATATAGATAAAGGCCCAGAAGAGCCACATAGCATTCAATACAAACAGGGGTCTCATGACCTATCATTCAGAGCATACAAGCAACGGAAGCATTACATGTCTGAGTACAGACAACTACAAAAGGGAAAGACTAAGAAGCCTGACTAAACAGGACCCTCCCAAGGGTACAAGATCGTAGCTGGGATACAAGCTACTCGTCGAAGTCACTAGAGTAACCAACTGCAAAACATAAATAAGCAAACATGAGTATGAAGGTACTCAGCAAGTCTTACATCAGAACTATCTACATATGCAACATTATCAACAAAGGGGGTGGTGGAGTTTTAACAGTAGCAAGCCAGCTTTGACTCAGTGGCTAACCTATACTACGAGTATCAGAAACTTCTTTGAGGTGAGGAGACGCACATGAGTCCACATATTCACCATATCAATACTCCACTACGGATCCATTCCCGTCTCCCTACGAGAAGGCCATCCATGGCACTCATGCTTATCTTGCGTATTTTAGAGTATCCACTTCAAGTTGTCTATGTACTACATAAGTCCTCCAAGTTTCCATATCCGAGGAAAACGGCTATTCGAATAGATAATGTTAACCCTGCAGGGGTGTACTTCTTCACACACGCTCTCGCCACTTATCGCCCTGTACACATCATGTACCTCGGCAACCTTCAAGCGGAAGCCAGGCGAGGGTGTCGGGCACGACCTGACTAACCACACAAGTCTCTCATCTAGGTTTATCGCCTATTCGAGTTCCATCCGCAAGGAGTTCCGGCCGAAGTCTCTAGTACGGCCCCAAACGATGTGTGCAGGGTTCCCAAGCCCACCATCCGGGTGCCACTTGGTACACCGTGCCATGGTGCCTAGTCTGTCCCAAGCCCGTCCCGTCAGACACCACCTGGTAGACAAATAGCACTACCTACAAACACCAAAAACTAGTTGCAACTCCTGGACAGAGATCAAGTAGATTAATAAGCCGAGAGGGGCCGGATAACCGGAACCCAATGTGTGGTAGTAACTGGACTTGGATAACATACACAGAACTCAGTGCTTAGGGACGGTTCCAATGAGACAACCCACCATGTACTTCTACATGGCCTCTCATCGCTACCTTTACCAAAACGTGTTCACACCTTAGCCTTTATCAGTAGGACATGTTCACCACTCCGATTCATTCCCGATGAATCAGACTTGACACAACTCTAAGCATAGCTGGCATAAAGAAAACAAGCATGGATGAGTAGGCACATCAAGGCTCAAGAAACTCCTACTCATGCTAGTGGGTTTCAACTATTTACTGTGGCAATTACAGGTCATGTAGAGGAATGGGTTCAACTACCACAGCAGAAAGTAGCAGTTTGAATCATTGTTGTCCTAATGCAGTATAAGGAGAAGGAGCGAGAGAGTGGGATTTATCGAAATGCTCAAGAGGGGTTGCTTGCCTGATAGAACGACGAAGGGGCACTGCTCCTTTGACAGGTACTCGGGAACACCTTCCGGAGTGGAACCTATCGAGAAGAAACGGTGCCGGCGATCAACACACAAACAAATGCAACAAAATGATGCATGAACATGACATGTGCAAATGCTATTGTTTGGGCTAATGCAAGATGCTACCAAGTTGGTTGAAGCCCATTTGAATCAAAGATTCAAATGCAATTTAAAATGAAGCATTTAAAATGCCCATATTATGTTTTCACTTATACAGCATGTATAAGTTGGTTTTTCATGCATGTAACTGACATAAATGGATACCTTGCATTTTTCTGATAATTTTTTATATATAAATTATTTCATTCTGAGCTATGGTTGAATTTCTATGAATTTTAGAAGTTTAAGCACTATTCTGGAATTTCCTGAGTTAAAATAATTCCAGAAATCAATTATTGCGTCAGCTCTACGTCGGCATGACGTAAGCGAGTCGACGGGGCTGACTAGGTCAAACCTAACCAGTGGGTCCCACTGGTCAGTGACCTAGTCAACTAACTAAGTTAGTTAGTCCTAACTAACTAGGCAGGGCCCACTAGTCAGTGACCGTAGTAGCTAATATATATAGTTAATTAGTGCTAACTAGAGTAATTAGTCAGGCGGGGCCCGCAAGTCAGTGAGAGAGAGGGGGTCAAACTGGGCAGTGGGGCCAACCCACGCCAGTCGAAGGTCAGCGGTCGCCGGCGTTTAGCCGCCGGCGAGTCCAAACGCGGCGGTGCGCTGTGGGTTTTGCCTACAGGGGGCCATTTGGCGCGCGCAGTGTAGCTACGGGATGCGGACGCTCGTCCTCATCCAGCCATGGTGGTGGCGCGGCCGGGAAGCGGCCGGAGTGGCGCCAGCGACGATGAGTGCGGCGGCCGGAGCTCGAGTGCGCGCGGGGTTAGCGTTGCGGGGTGCAAGCGGGCAAGGGGAGGCACTAGCGAGGCTCAGCGCGGGGCAGCAAGCTTGGTGGACACGCGTCTCGGACCAAATGGTCACCGGAGCGTTGCCGCCGACGAGCTCGGGCGGCGGCGCGGTTCAGTCGACAAGGGGGCGACGACTGCGGGGCGTAAACGAGCTCGGGAAGAGGGGGAACAGACACAGAATCTCACAGGGGAGGCGACGGGATGGTCAGCGGGCTCGGAGACGAGTCGGAGACGACGGTCGGGCGCTGGCGATCTCGGCGGCCGAGAGGTTGAAGACGACGGAATTGATGGCAAAGCAGAGCTACCGGCGATGTGTGGCTCTACAATGAGGAGGAAGGCGACGAGGCGAATCCCTGGGGCACGTCGGGGAGGCGATAGGGAGGCGGTGGCCGCGGCAACGGCGAGCGGTGGCGTCGGCTGCGCTCGGTGGCGCTGCGGGGAAGAGAAATCAAAGGAGGGGAGGAGCGCGGGAGAGAGTGAGAAAGGTCCAGGGGTGCGTGGCGACGCGAGGGAGGTCCAGGCGACGGGAGGACAGCCATGCAGGGTGGAGGTGGCGCGCGGTGGCCGCGCGCGTGTGCTGTGCCCAGCTTCTCCTCTGCCTACTGGCAAGAGGTAGAAGACGGGGCTGGCCAGCTGGGCTGTAACAGTGCCAGGCCTCAGGTAAGCTTTCTTTTTTTGTTTTCTTTTCTATTTCTGACATTTGTTTTTGGCTTAAAATAAATACTAGCACAAAATAAAAATGTTGAGATTCCTTGTGACCACTAGTTATAATATACTAGAGGCCCTCACCAAATTCCAACATTTTTGGAGCCTTTAAAATATTTATATTATTTTAAACAGCTCCAATTCAAATACATATGGGTTCATTCAAAAATCCAAAATGTTTAGCAAAAATTTGCATCACCTCTGGTTATTGTTTGCAACATTTTCCAAAGACCATGAGCATTTTTGAAGAGCATTTTGGGTTTATTGAAATTGCAATTTTAACTTGAACCTATTTGAATTTGCTTTGGTGCTAGGGTTTGGAACATCCCCATTTCAACTTCATTTGAAATTTAAACATGATGCACAAAGCAAGCCTAGGTCATACCAAAACTAGGGATGTGACAGATGGCCTCGGCATCATCAAATTCATTTCCGGAGGGAAGACAGCTCGGCGCGGGCAGAGGCCAACTCCGCCTGCGCCATAACCAGGGCGGCAGCTGTGGCCTTCGCACGCCTCTTAGCCTCGTCCAACCTGGGCCTGAGGGCGGCAGCCCTGCCCGCACCCTCCTGACCAGCGAGCTTCAGCTTCAAGTCGTACCTGCCCTAAAGATCTGCGTGAACCTCGGCCACCCGGTGATTGATCTCCTCCTCGACTCTGGCCTTGCGGGCCCCAACGGCATCTTCAGCTTGAGCGACTTGACGCTCCCTCGTCTCCGATCGCTCGAGCTCGAGGCTGCGCTCCACGGCTTCCAGGGCCAGCGTCTCCTCACGCTGCTGGACCTCCTCTTCCTCCGCAGGCGTCCCCCTCATCGATGCAAGGGCAGCCCCGCGCTCCTCGACCTGCTGCTCAAGGGACGCGCTCCAGGCCTGGAGCTCCCACACGCGCTCCTCAGCAGCCTCGCGGCGGCAATCGCCCTTGTGAGCTTCTTCCAAAGCTCGCGAGTGGGCCTCATTGGCAATCTTGAGGGACGCCTCGGCCTTCGCGTTCTCGAGGTCGCGATGATAACGACCAAGGTTGATGGCCACTCGCAGCTTGCACCGCTCCTCCACCAACTGAAGACCTTCAGCCTCAAGACGCGAGTCAACACCAGCAAGCTCTTCACCAAGGCGGTTAATCGCTCCCATCGCCTCCTGGAAGAGCTCGTGGCGGACCATGCTGCGCCCGTGCTTGAGCTCGAACACTCGGCCCACCTCGTCCTCCACCTCGGGGGCTGCGGGTGGAGCATCAAGTGGCGCACCACCTCCCGGTTGGGGGCTAGCGGCTGGCACAGCCCCAGGCGCCAGCTGACCCTCGTGAGGGGCCCGAACCGAACACGGCCCACTGCTTGAAGGAGACTCCAGGATAGAGGCTAGCCAGCTACTAACCGTGACCAGGGGAGGAGCCATTGGAACACCTGCTGTGCTCCGAGCAAGGCCGCAAAGAAACGACGGCGAAGGCGCAAGCTCGGGGCGCCTTGATGACGGACCAACTCCCATGGCTCACCACACGCCATGGGTAGCGTCCAAGCCTGTAGCGCTGGAGCTTGGAGGGTGCGATGGGACGAGAGGGAGCTGCTTCTCCGGAGATTTCGCGGCCTTAGCAGAAGGGGGCCTGAGGGGACAATCGTCAGGAAAGGAAGACGACACATAGAAGATCACCAAGATAAGGTACTTACTCATCGATAGCGATGTACTTCCGTCGCTTCAACAGTCCGAAGATGCTGCCACCGCTAGGGCATCCTTTCCTCTTGAGAAGCTCCTCGAAGTCCACACAAAGGCGACCGAAGCGCTGGACGTGACGACCGGAGCACGGCGGAGCCGAAGAAGAACCAAGAGGGATGGCTTCAGGGGAGCCCGGCTATGGCGAACAGCCCGACTCTTTCTCGCTGCGACCTCCTGAAGCTCCTTGAGCCTCGGCCTCGGAGCAGCATGCCGCATCTCGTCAGCGACCGACGCCTCAGGAGGGGCGTCGCAAGCTCCTAAGGATGACGCCTCCGGATCAGTGCTCAGCATGTGCTCCTCAACATCTGAGCAGTTGGCCACCGTCACCACTCGCTCCCCCGCACCGTCAGCTGGGGCGAGCTCGGCACCGGTGGCGAAGAGGGGGACCACGATGATGGGATTCTCGCGGGGCCCCACCAAGCCGATTGGGCGCAGCCCCCACTCATCAAAGGAAGGCATGTTCGCGGCAAACATGACCTTGTTCTCGCAGCGGTACAACATGCAGCTTTTCCTGGGCATCTCGTCCGGCAGAGGGACACCAGATAGGACCGTGAGTACTGTTTGCCGCATAGCGAGAGGAAGCCCTCCTCCTGAAACCTCATGTTGTCCTGTCCGCTGAGCAAGACCCACATCGGGCGAGAATGGCGCTGAAGCGGAGCAACTCGACGCCTGACGAACTCCCTCACCACCATGGGCGCAATCACGCCAATGTCCTTCAACCACCTTAGCCTAGCCCAGACGGGGGCAAGGCAGGGGCTCGTGAGCTTCTGATGACTCCAGCCAGAGTTTGGAATGGCAGGCCCCATTGAAGCTTGGAGCAGAGGGTTGAGCACACCGGCATCGACAAACACCCATCGCGTGCGGAACTTGCTCGCGGATGAAGGAATCTTGAAGTTGATCCCCATGCCTGCTGTCGTTGCCAAAGCCTGGAAGCCCAACTACCCCGAGCTCTACAGGGCACCGGTGATATGCAGCAAGAAGAAGTGGCGGTGGAGTGCCACTGAGGGGGTGATGCCCACCATGGCCTCACACACGAAAGCAAAGACGACAAGAAGGGTCATGGATTGAGGGTCGAGATGGAGCATGTGGATCTGATAGTGCTCGAGCACCGCGTTGAAGAAGGCGGAGAAGGGAGGAAGTAGGCCAACCCAGAGGGCATCAATGAAGATCGGAACCTCGGTGACTGCCTGATCCATGCTGGAGTGAGACACGGGCCAGGCCGGTGTCTCTCCCCACTCGTTGAAGCTGGAGGCGAGCAAGGGGCATACCTTGCCCATGGCCTCGTCGTTGACCACCCGAGGTCGGCCGAGTGCCGGCTCGAAGGATGGAGGCGCATTTGGCGAGGAAAAGGTTTTGTTCCCCTTCCCGGCCTGTTTCGGTGCCATGGTGGTGAAGCGGACGGAGCGCAAGTTGGATTGGGAAGGCGGAGTAGGACATCGAAGGAGCAGGGAGATTGGAAGAGCCGGGCGCGGCGAGGGAAGAATAACTGTGCAAGAAGCGAGGCCTCATAGCCAGGCAGATTCAAGGGCAGCATGGGGAAGCGGAGACGCCCACGACCTATGGACCGCCATGCGTCAACCGAGGCCGCAGGCTTTTGGGGCCCGCGATGCACCGAGCTTGACCCTTGGCTTCGCCGCGAAGCCAAGCCCGAGCGCACCTTGGGCCCGGGGCCTACTGTCGGCGTTATGGGAACGGGGGTCCCCAGACTTGCCTGCCTGCGGCCCACGGCGTGGCCAAGTAGCAGACCGTACGGCCCATCTTCACCAACAAAGCATCCAAGACCCTCGCGAGGGGCCAAGCCTCGCGAGGCGGACGACGCAAGACCTCCTCTAGAGTGGCCTAGCTAGGCAGGCTCACGAGGAGCAGAGATATCAAGGCAGGGCAAACCTCACGAGGCTCTCGTGACGTAAGCCATGACGATCGACACCAGGCGGGTGCCAGCGCGCAGCTTCCTTGTTTCCCTGTTGGTGAAAAGGAGGCAAGCGCAGCCGCGGAGTACCGAGGCCTCAGGCAAAGGTTGCCATTTCGGTGCAACAAGACCAAGACCAGGCAGACGGCAAGGCGGAGGTCATCGTGGAGCCCAAGACGGCGTCACCACCAGAGCCTTTCACAGGCGAAGACCGCTTTTGTCTGGATAGCTTGTACTAGCTGTCCCCCTTCAAATTAGCCCGCCGTTGTTGGCTCCCTTCCCGCTCAATATTTGGGAAGAGGATGTAACACCCACGATGCGGCTATATCTCCCACGTGTCGGAGCACGCCTTAGAGGCATAACCGCATGGTAGGCATGTAGCAAGAGGGGTAATATTTACACGTCCCATGTACTGAATAAGAAAGGGATAAAGAGTTGGCTTACAATCGCCACTTCACACAAAACATAAATATAGCATTACATCATCCATAATACAATCAAGGTCCGACTATGGAACCATATAAAGAAATACAACCCCTAATGCAAAAGATCCCCGATCGCCCCGACTGGGCTCCACTACTGATCAACTGGAAATGAAAACAATACAACGAACACGATCTTCATCGAGCTCCCACTTGAGCTCGGTTGCGTCACCTGCACTGGAATCATCGGCACCTGAAACTGTTTGGAAGTATCTGTGAGTCACGAGGACTCAGCAATCTCACACCCGTGAGATCAAGACTATTTAAGCTTAAGGTAGGAAAGGGGTAGTGAGGTGGAGCTGCAGCAAGCACTAAGAATATATGGTGGCTAACATACGCAAATAAGAGCGAGGAGAGAAGCAATGCAACGGTCGTGAAGTAGAAAGATCAAGAAGTGATCCTGAAACTACTTACGTTCAAGCATAACACGAGACCGTGTTCTCTTCCGGGACACCACCGACAAAAGACCATCACGGCTACACACGTTGTTGATTCATTTTAATTATGTTAAGTGTCAGGTTTTCTACAACCGGATATTAACAAATTCCCATCTGCCCATAACCGCGGGCACGGCCTTTGAAAGTTCAAAACCCTGCAGGGTTGTCCCAACTTAGCCCATCACAAGCTCTCACGGTCAACGAAGGATATTCCTTCTCCCAGGAAGACCCGATCAGACTCGGAATCCCGGTTACAAGACATTTCGACAATGGTAAAACAAGACCAGCAAAGCCACCCGAATGTGCCGACAAATCCCGATAGGAGCTGCACATATCACGTTCTCAGGGCACACCGAATTGTCCAAACTTCCAGTTGGCCAGCCCAGAGTTGCCCCTGGTGGCCACCGGCGGCTGACAGGATGGACCAACACTCAGAGGACCACTAGCCCGGGGGGGTTAAAATAAAGATGACCCTCGGGCTCTGGAAACCCAAGGGAAAAAGGCTAGGTGAGGCAAATGGTAAAATCAAGGTCAGGCCTTGCTGGAGGAGTTTTATTCAAAGAGAACTATCAAGGGGTTCCCATAACACCCAACCGCATAAGGGACGCAAAATCAAGGAACATAACACTGGTATGACGGAATCTAGGGCGGCAAGAGTGGAACAAAACACCAGGCATAAGGCCGAGCCTTCCACCCTTTAACAAGTATATAGATGCATTAAAGTAAATAAGATATATTCTGATATCCCAAACAATAACCAGGTTCCAACAAGGAACAAATTTCATCTTCACCTGCAACTAACAACGCTATAAGAGGGGCTGAGCAAAGCGGTAACATAGCCAAACAACAATTTGCTAGGACAGGGTGGGTTAGAGGCTTAACATGGCAATATGGGAGGCATGATATAGCAAGTGGTAGGTATCGCGGCATAGCAATAGAGCGAACAACTAGCAAGCAAAGATAGAAGTGATTTCGAGGTATGGTCATCTTGCCTGAGATCTCGCAAGGAAGAAGAACGAGTCCATGAAGAACACAAACGGGCGTAGTCGAACGGATCCTCACTACTCCGGAATGAAACCAAAGCTAACGCGAGAAGTAACCCGGAAAGAAGCAAACAGCATATTAAACAACCACCACATGAACATGGCATGATGCACAACCAAGTATGATGCATGTCTGGTTTAATGAAACATGGCATGGCAAAGTGCACAAACAATACTACAAATTAAGTGGAGCTCAATATGCTACGAGTTGCATATTGACGGAACACCACATTCAAGTTATTTAGTCCGATCTCGTTTATGTACCCAACAATGTAAAATGTTGATTAACATGGAAAGGGGTGAAGCATATGAAAACTACCTATCTAGGCAAGTTTAAATGAGGCTGGAACAACAAACAACAAGTCCGGAAACTCCTCATGTGCATATTTTAGGTTTGGTACTGTTCTTCCCTAAACACAATTTTAGAGTTATTAAACATGCAAGAAAAGTGCACCATGGTAAACTAGGCATTTTTCTACCCCATTTACATATAAAGTTTATTTAAAATGGAGCTACGGTTATTTAGTTTGAATTAAACCGTTTTAGCATTGCTATATGAGCAAATTTAATCAAACATCGTTTTAAGCATTTCAAACATGGATGAAAGTGGCATATTATGAAACTAGACAGAAAACTAAGCATTTTTCATATATGAAGTTTTTTACAAAAGATGCATAGTTTGTGAGATATTAAATGCAAGAAGAACAGGGGCTATTCTGCAAAACTACCAAACTCCTAGAAAAAATAGGTAAAATGTACTGTGACAAAAAAACACGAAATGGGCCGTATCTAGCTGGCCCAACAATGGGAAAAAAGGAGGGCGCTGGAGCTGGCCTCACCATGGGCTCAGCCCAATAGGAAGCAGAGGAGGCCGGCCTGCCTGAGGCCCACGCGGGCGCTGGATCTGGGCCGCGGGGTTGCAGGGCTGCTCCTGGCTAGATCGATCGACCTGGGGGAAAACGTGGTCAACGCACGAATGACTCGTTGCTCCTCGTTGCAGAAGAACAAAGGCCACAGCAGAACGCGACGCACGGATGACGCCGGAAGCAGAAGAACACCCGACGGCGAGGGCGGCGGAGGCAGGGCTTGCCGGCGGCGAGACGAGTGGGTCCGGGTGCGGGGCGTTGTTCTCCGGCGAGGACTCGACGACGACGAGTCAACGCGAGGCGGCAGCGCTTGCTCGAGGAGCAGAGGCAGCACTCCTCTAGTGGCGCGGCAACAAGCAACAACGGCGACACGGCAGGAGCTCCGGCGAGCTGAGGAGGTCCGGCAACGACGGGGATGGCCGGAACCCGACGGACTCGTGGAGATGCGATGGTGGTGCTCCATGAGGAAATCCATGGCGGCGGACGCGGTTGATCCATGACGACGTTGCGAGGCGATGGAGGCAGGCGCGCGAGGAGAAGACTAGGACGACAGGGAAGAGGCCGGGACGGAGCAGGACGCGGCCGTTGGCAGCGGGACTTGCAGCAACAGCGGCGGGCCATGGCAGCATGACGCAGGGGGTGTCAGCGGAACGGGGTCGCGCCGGGGAAGATCGGGGCACCGCGGGCGGCGTTCTTGTCGAGGTCCTCCTCCGGGAAGAAGATGGCGGCGTCGCTGTTACAAGAAAAAGAGAGGGAGTCCAGTGAGGCAGAGATAAAGAGCGATGGTAAGGGAGGAAGGGCGGCGTGAGGCTCATCTGCTGGTGGTGCTCAGCGGTGGAGGGAGCTTCGGTGCTGCGGCGGATTGCCGTGCATGAAGGAGTGGCGAGGACGAAGGGAATCGAGCACAGAGGCGCAAGAGGAGGAGCTCGGGCACTCTGTTGCTGCTCTGGATCAAGAGGAGGTGGAGGCGAGGGGATCTGGAGGCGATAGGTGGTGAGCGATGGTTGGGGATGGATGGATCCGGAGGTGGATTTGGTGATTGGGTGGCGGCATCCGAGGAGGGGGAAGGGTGTAGTTGGCGGCTGTAGGGGGGACAAATGTCTTATGATTTAGGGTATGGGTCTGAAAATGGGTTAGGGGTCTATATATGTACAAGAGGGGAATGATTTGGATCCTCCGATCGCGATCGGGCGGTCCGGAATAAATGGATTAGGGAGTCCAAAAGAGAAACCAAAGAGAATTAAGTGCATGTTTGGGGATGATCCGGATCCATCGGCACCGACAACCCGGGTCGGGTTCGGGTAAGTTTCGGACCTGCGTGAGGGGTCGATGCACTGTGCAAAGAGGGTTAGGCAGACAAGGTCAAGTGTGTCTGGGCTCAGAACGGACAAGGGGAAGAACTAGGAGATCGGGACGGATGCAAGTTTTTAAAACATGATGAAGCAATGCGGATGATGACATGGCAAGATGTGACACCCAAGCAAATGACAAGACAACAACAACAAATAACTAGAAGACACCTGGCGCATCGGTCTCGGGGCGTCACAGAGGACAAGGGCCTCTATAAATAGGACTAGCCACCACCATAGTAGAGGCATCTCATCTTAGCTTGAGGGAATCTACACACCACAAGTTCATACACACAAGAACACCTCAACCTCAGGAGCCTGTTCTTCCCCTTGTATTGTTCATCATCAGCCCAAGAGGCAATCCACCACCACCACACTGGAGTAGGGTATTACACCACAACGGTGGCCTGAACCAGTATAAACCTCGTGTCTTTCTGTGTTGTGAGTTCGCCGAGTTTGTCCGCAAGATCTTAGCGAGCTAGAGTGTAGATCGGTAGGAGGGAAAGTGTAACGCCCCGGATACAACCTTCCATATTTGGACTCCGACTCTTGCCTTTTTCGAGATATGCGATATGAGTTTCCCTTCATGGTTGGGTTTTGTTTTCGTGTTGCACTTTGTTCTTGTCATGCATCTCATATCATGTCATCATGTGCATCGCACTTGCATACATGTTCGTCTCATGCATCCGAGCATTTTCCCCGTTGTCCGTTTTGCAATCTGACACTTCGATGTCCTCCGGTGTCCCCTTTTGCCTCTTTTCATGCGCGGGTGTTAAACATTCTCGGAATGGACCGAGATTTGCCAAGCGGCCTTGGTACACCACGGTAGACCGCCTGTCAAGTTTCATGCCATTTGGAGTCCGTTTGATACTCCAACGGTTAACCGAGGAACCGTAAAGGCCTCATGTGTGTTGCAGTCCAACACCCTTTTAAAGTGTCCCAATAACCCATCCAAAACCCCTCCATCCTCTCGGTCGTTTGATCACGATCGCGTGGACGAAAACCACACCTCATTTGGACTCTCCTAGCTCCCTCTACCTATATATTTGCACCTCCCCCCGAAATTTCGCGGTGCAAACCCTAGATCTTCCCCTCTCGCTCGCCGGACATGTCCGTCCCGGACCGGATGTAACCCCGCCGCCGCTCCAAGCCTCTCCCGTCGTGCCACATGGCCCCGGCCATCGCGCGCCACCGCCGGCCCGCTCGGGCCCGAGGTCGGCCCCCGCGGCCCATCCACCCGCGCGCCGCCGCCTGCCTCATCGCCGCCCGCGGCCGCCTCCTTCCATCCGCCGCCCGCTTCCTCGCTGCCTTTCCGGCCGCCGCCACCCGCGTGCTGCCCGCCACTGGACACCGCCGCCCGCTCGTGGCCTCCTCGCCGGCCTCCCTCGCCTCCCTGAAGCTCCGACCGCCGCTCCCTCGAGCTCTCCGGCAAGCCCGCCGACTCCGGCCACCTCCTCCCTAAACTCCGGCGAGATCCAGGACAACCCCGACGATCCTCGTGATGCGTTCCCGAACCCTAGATCTATTCCGGAGAGGTCCATTTTCCACCAAGTCATTTTTTCTGATATATTTTTAGCCCTGTTCATCGCATCATAACTTCTGATTCGTAGCTCCGTTTTGCATGCATGATATATCAAAATGTTCATCATGATGTGCTCTTCATTCTGTTCCATGGTGCCATGCTTGTTTGAGTCCATATTGATGCCCTAATGACTGTTGCAAGAGTGCTATAAGTTGTTAGGTGCTGATTCTTATCAGATTATGAGCATTTGTCATTTTTTGCCATGATTATTGTGTGCTGCATATGGACTCGAGCTCTACATGTGTTTTGGGCTATGCCATGCCATCTTTACAGGAGTTTATGCCATGTATTTTTGTGATCAATGTGGTGTCTTATAACACCCTCGATGCGACTATATCTCCCATGTGTCGAGGCGCGACTTAGAGGCATAATCGCATTGAAGGCATATGTCGCAAGTTAGGCAATCTTCACAACATCCCATGTAATATAGATAATAAAAGGGGAGATAACATAGTTGGCTTACACTCCCCACATCACTCAAGTACATAAATAACATTACATCATCCAAACAATCATGGCCTGACTATGGCGCCAAAATAAAAGATAACCCAACATGCGACACGGTCCCAATCACCCCCAGCTAGACACCACTACTGATCATCAGGAAAGGAAACATAGTAACATTGAGAGTCCTCGTCGAACTCCCACTTGAGCTCAAGCGCGTCTCCTGGAGCAGAATCATCAGGCCCTGCATCTGGTGTAATAGTAATCTGTGAGCCACAGGGACTCAGCAATCTCGCACCCTTGCGATCAAGACTATTTAAGCTTATAGGTAAGGCAAGGTAAAATATATGTGGAGCTGCAGCAAGCGACTAGCAAATATGGTGGCTATCCTGTTTGCAAAGAGAGCGAGAAGAGGAGGCAAAGCGCGAGGGAGAAACTAGAGAGTAACCTGCGCAAACATAACCCCAACACCGTGTCCACTTCCCGGACTCCGCCGAGAAGAGGCCATCACGGTAACACACTCAGTTGATTCATTTTTATTAAGTTAAGGTTCAAGTTATCTACAACCGGACATTAACAAATTCCCATCTGTCCATAACCGCGGGCATGGCTTTCGAAAGTTCAAATCCCTGCAGGGGAGTCCCAACTTAGCCCATGACAAGCTCTCACGGTCAACGAAGGAACAGACCTCCTCCCAAGACGTTCCGATCAGACTCGGTATCTCGGTTCTTCAAGACACTTCGACAGGTTAAAACAAGACCAGCAACACCGCCCGAATGTGCCAACAAATCCCGATAGGAGCTGCACATATCTTTTTCTCAAGGCACAATCGGATAAGCAATCTGTACAACTAAAACCAGCCCTCAAGTTTCCCGGAGGTGGCGCTGCAAGGGGCTCTAGGTTGGACCAACACTCAGAGGAGCACTGGCCCGGGGGGGGGGGGTTAAAATAAGATGACCCTCGGGCTCCGGAAACAAAAGGGAAAAAGAGGCTAGGTGGCAAACTAGGGCGGCAAGAGTGGAACAAAGCACTAGGCGAGAGGCCGAGCCTTCCACCCTTTACCAAGTATATAGATGCATGAAGATAACAAGATAATATAATGATATCCCAACAAGTAAATAAATTTTTCGACAAGGAACGGCCTCCAATCTTCACCTGCAACTAGCAACGCTATAAGAGGGGCTGAGCAAAGCGGTAACATAGCCAATCAACGGTTTGCTAGGACATAGTGGGTTAGAGGTTTGACATGGCAATTTGGCAGGCTTGAAAGCAAGTGGTAGGCATTGTAGCATTGGCATAGCAAAAGAGCGAGCAAACTAGCATAGCAAAGATAGTAGTGATTTCGAGGGTATGATCATCTTGCCTGCATAGTTGTCAGAGTTGACTGGATCCTCGAAAGCAAACTCAACGGGCTCATCGTTAGCGAACTCGTCTCCCCGCTCTACCCAAACAATACAAACAAGCAACAAGGACACAATCAACCACGTGCAAGATCTCAAACAATATGATGCAATGATGATATGCTATGCGGGATGCGATGCGGGATGCATATGCAAGATTTGACAAGGGAAAGCATGAACCGGGCCTCAACTCAGAAATCCAAGTGTGCCAGTGGAAAGATGAGATGAAATCGCTTGAAAACGATATAAAGATCGCCGGAATCGGAGTTACGGTTTGGAAATGGCAAGCGATTCAAATATGACACCGGTCTGCGATTTACAACAAGTAACCATCTAAATGCAAAGAGATGAACATGCTACAACACTCAAACATGGCAACTAAATACATGGCAGGGATGCATTCAAGATGCTTAACAAAAGTCTAGCACTGAGCTACGGCCAATTCATCCATTAACAGGTTCAAACAAGCATGGCAAAAATGCATATGGCAAACAGATTTCAGACTAAGTGAAATTAACACTTGTCTGGAATTTCAGATCAGGTAGCACTCTTCGGAGCAACAAAACTACATGTTACAGGACCTGAACATGGCAAAGTAAAGCATGGCATGGAGCTACTCAAAGAGCTTAACAAAAGTCCCTTAGTGATCTTGAGCCAAAAAGGACAAGAAAATACAATTGCAAGCATGTGAACATGGCAAAAACATAATCAGTTTT
Organism: Triticum urartu; assembly: GCF_003073215.2. Lineage (NCBI taxonomy): Eukaryota > Viridiplantae > Streptophyta > Magnoliopsida > Poales > Poaceae > Triticum > Triticum urartu. The sequence goes on along the minus strand of NC_053026.1, from coordinate 158,178,553 downwards.
CAGACTTAGTGAAAACTGGCACATGCTGAAATATAACTCAAGTAGGCATGTTTACGAGCTCGATGCACTTACTACAGAGCAAGTCATGATAAGCTAAGCATACACCCATCAAGAAGACACAAAATGCAAGCTAGACAAGGCAAGAACAATAGCATAGCATGCACGGATCAACTACAACATCATCGGCAAAATTGCAAACAAGTTGACAATCTGCCCAGATTCACAAAGTAGCAAAAGTAGAGCTCGATTGACTCAATCTAGGGTGCTCCATAATTGCAAACAAAGACATGGATGGATAGAGCACTACAATATTAACAAAACATCCTTACTGATCATCCTCAAAAGAGGCACCGATCACTAGGAAACAACATGAACATATGACCATATGAGATAAACAGCTCAAGGACTTAGTGGAAATGCTAAGTCCCTGAAAACAGAATTAACAAGTGCACCACTTTGCAAGCTTGTGCTAGTCACCACACACATCACAAAAATACATGGGTTGCACCTCTGGAAAGATGACAAAACCCTTAACAAAACATATGTAGAGCATCAGGGCATATCATGCACACATTAATCATGGCAAAAATGACAAAAGGCTAAATGGAGCAACAGATCTGACAATTATCTCAAGTAGCCCTCTTCCAACAGCATTTCGGGCATCAAGATGAACTCAAATGAAAATGATGCAATGGAATGAAATGATGTACTCTCTGAGATGAACATTTTGATATGCTATATGCATGAATCGGAGCTACGGATGCAAAGTTATAGCATGATGAAGAAGCGCACATGAGCTAGGGTTAGGAGGGAAAAAGTCAACCGCGGGGAGATATTTCTCAGATCGCCGGAGGAGCATTGTAGCTGGCCAGAGCTCGTCGCGGACGTCGCCGGAGTCGAGAGGAGACAGGAGCCGGGGCCGAATCCGGCGTGGGGGAGGCGGCGAGCGGCGCGGACGCCGAGGCGGCGCGGTGCCGGCGAGGGCCGGCCGGGCGGCGTGCGGCGGAGCGGCGGAGGCGCGGCGCCGGCGTGGTGGCGGCGGGGAGGCGGCGAGCGTCGCGGGAGGAAGGAGAAGGCGGCGGGGCGACCGGGCGGGCGGCACGCGCGGATGGGCCCGCGGGGGCCCTGCCTGGGCTCGGCGGGCCGGCGGGGATGTGGTCCGGGTGGCGCCACGTGGCAGCTCCCGGTTGGGGCGGCAGCTATGTCCGGCCCGGACGGACGTGTCCGGCCGGCGCGGGGACGAATTTTAGGGTTTCGGGGAGGGGGATCCGAGATTTTCGAGGAGGACCTATTTATAGGCCTAGAGGGAGCTAGGAGAGTCCAATTAACAAAACGTAGACGTTTTGTAGATGTTTGGGGATGATCCGGAACAACGGTGATGGGCTCGGGTCGGATCCGGGACAACTTTTCGGACGCGCGCGAGCGGGAGGGCTGCAGGCTGACGAGAGAGGTTAGGTTGGACCTGGCCGGTAGGTAGTGAGCTCGTGTAGACGGTCTCGAGCTGAGAGAAGAGAAGAGAGGGAGGCCGGCGACTGTTTCCGGAGACCGAAAATGTCCGACGTTAGACCGGCTACTATTGCCGCTATATTTACGGTTGGACTATCAAACGAACTCCGAATGCGATGAAACTTGACAGGCGGTCTATCTACACTAAAATAAGACCACACGCCAACTTTCAACCCATTCCGAGAACATTTTCGACATGCCGCGGGCGCGTGCAAGTGTGTCTGGGCTCAGAACGGACAACGGACGGAACTGGGGGAACCCGGACGGATGCAGGTTTTGAAAATATGATGATGCAATGCACATGATGACATGATGAAATGCAACACGCAAGCAAATGACATGGCAACTACAACGAATAACTGGAGGACACCTGGCACATCGGTCTCGGGGCGTTACAACACTCCACCACTACGAGAGGATCTCATCCCGAGATCTAGAATGGCACCGGAGGGACAACGAAAAGAGAAAAAGAAGAGGTAAAACTAACTTGCTCCTTTGACAAACGAGTGAAACCAAATAACCTTGAAAAGGTTAAGACATTTCGAGAAAAAGAATACGACGGAGATGAACGAAGTTGAAAACACTCCGTTAGAAAAGAGGAACAACGAACCTTGCGAAAGCCTTGAGGTTGAAGGGAAGATATATATATTGAGAACACCCCGGTTAAGAAGTTATGCAAGACTTGATACGGTGAAAAGAACTTGAGCAGAGGACACGACACTCTGGTTAAATGGATAGGCAAGAAAGGAACAAGGTCCTGACAAGAACAAAAGAAAGGTTGAAGATAGCAACATCACAATGCCTCCGGAACGAAGGAAAACAAGATCTCGAGGTAGCACGCTTACAACAAATGCTAGAACGGAGTTGTTGGAAAACCCACAACGAAAAGAATAAGCTTGATATGGTCTTATGGAATACATCTCGAATTATGAGGTGACAACCTGCCACTCACAGAAAAAGAATTGGATTGATATGAACAAATTGGCGAGAAAGTATATCGCACCGGGAAGGATAAATGAAGAACTTGGATCATTTATAAGCACCATAATAGCAACAAACCTTAGAGAAGGCTTTAGGTGAAATATAACCCAAGGTAACCCCAATGACGAGATTGGTGGATTTAAAATACCTCATTCTTAATAACATGTGAATCATGAAACATGAACTAAAATTATCAAGAATGACATAATACCACCTCCAATGATTTGGAAGAAAGAATTGCACTCCGGATAACAAGATGAAGAAAGCTTGAGCTCCTTTGAAAAGAATCTCAATGAACGCTAGGAGAAGGAATCATCCTTGATGAACCATCATGTAGAGCCTCCATGAAGAACTCCGGTAATAAAAGAATGACCAATCGAAAGGAAAGAGAAGTTGAATCCTTGCAATGATTAGATGGATCTCCATGGTGATATAATTGAAAGAGGTTGGAACTCCGGGAAAAGAGAAGATGAAACCAATGAAACTTAGAATTTGATAAGCCTTCGGAATAAGGAATTAATCACTTGGATGGAACAAGAATAAGAACTATGTTATGCGTATCCTTCAACAATTTAATTGCTGACAAGCAATGGATTTGGCATACTACTTATCCTCGAAGAAAGATTAAGATAGATATAGCGCAAACTTGAGAAAGTCTTCAACGATCCACCGGTAGAATTTGAAAAGCACGAATGCATAGATATGATACACAAAGGAAGAAAGCTCTTGAACGAACCACCGTAAGAATTGAAAAAGAACAAATAAAACATAACGAAACACCGGGAAGAATTAACAAATGAACGAAGATGCTTGAAAGTATTTAGATCCATGAGAATGAAGAGATCACGAGCCGATTAATGATCACTTGCATGAAGCACCGGTAAAATTTGGAGAATGATAGCTGAAAGCTGAGAATGAATAAACCTGCATTGATGGACTCCGGATGAACAAACTGAAAAGGCTCCTGAATTGCTCCGGATGGATAAAAAGAATTCTCACAATCGAACAATTATGAGAGGATGGCAACAAGCTAGAATCATGAATCTTGAGGAGAGTGGAGCAAAATATGGAGCTAAAACTCTTCTTCGGTCTTCAAATCTCCGAGAATGACAATGAGAAACACCACCATGAATTATTTAGAAACTCCGTAAGAATCAAAACGAAGAGGTTGAGCCAACGATGAAAAGAATTGTGAAAGATCTAGGAGATGGCATTTGACTGATGATAACTTATTCTTACGTCAAACTTTAAAAGAAATTTAGGATAGCTCCGGGAAAATAAGAAGAGTCAGGTAAGATCCTGGGAAAAGACCTGTGGGTTAGGACCCACTCAAAATAAACACCGTTGGAATGATTACTTGAAAGATATTGCACCGGTTGAATTAAATGACTTGAAAGAGATAACAACCTCGAAATAGATTGAACTGATCTTGAATGAAAAAAACGAGCCTTCTGAGATATCTTGAGCACTCCGGGACAATAGAATAGCGAGAGATGAATGATTAAGAATTGCACCGGCATGAGAAAGTATTTGAAACGAGGAAAAAGGATATGGTCAACACCGCAAACTTGGATTAAATCTACCGGAGAAGGGAAAAGAACGAAGGATGACGAACTTGATGCTCCGTTAGTATCTTCATGAGAATCACCGGATAAGAACATTGAAGGAAAATAATGGAGAGACTTCACATCAATAAGATGGATACTCGATTAAGAAATCTGAGTCCTTGAAGAAAACAAGGGAGGGAGGGCGGGAAAACAAAGACAACTTGGGATGGATGAACGAACACCGTTGAGAAAGCTGAGATTGGATCTTGCAGATGTTGAAATGTTCGGATCCACTTAAAGAGAAACACACCGGTGAAAAGGATTGACATGACAATCTCGATTATCATGAAGGATTGGTATTCACATCGGAGTATGAAAACACCATTTGGGGAAGGTATGGAATCAACATTTGACTTCGAAGCAACTCGAATACCACAACTCAAAAACAAAACAAAGGATTGGCTTGCAAAATAAGCCGGAACAAACATATGATAGAGATTTCGTCCGAAGTTTTCGTGGTGGGGCCTACACGGGCTCGATCGTACAACACCATCATGTACAAGGCAGTGCACATGACATACGAAGCGTCCCCGAGTCGGCATAGCCAAGTACTCTTTAAGACACAACGAGACCACTGTAAAACCGACCATGGATAGGCGGACCACTAGACGTCGAACCCCAATTTCATATCATACATCTGTTGGAAAGATATCCTAAGAGCTACTAGAATTCCCACTTATAAACTCCCGAAATTTTCCGGTTATGCAATCAGGTGTTGGGGATACAGGGGAAGCATAATATCTCACCCAAAACTAGCAAATCCTACATCCAGCTGTATCCATCCTTCAACACATAACCAAGAAACCTTCTGAAATCATCTACCTCAACCTTCGAAAAGCATCCGTTATACAAGTTATGGCGATACTCCCGAACTCCCGCCCCAGTACTGGGTGGCGTCGAGGTTATCTCACCAACAAACTGCATAAAAGAGATTTTCGATGTCGGCGTACTAAACTCAGGTATTCCAGAACTGCAACGATAAAATTATGACGACAACACCTCAGAGCTCAACTCCCCGGGACACTTCCACTAAACCCCTGACAGGAGGCAGCAAGACAATGTTCTCATCATAAAACCATCGGAACGATTCCAAGATACCCGCGTGATCCTAAATTTTTTTTGTGAAATTTGAGAAGAGAAAAGTCAAAACTCTACGTCAGGATGCCTTACCAGAGTGATGAGGAGACTGGGAAGTAAAAAGAATTCCTAAACTCTCCGATATATACTTCCTAATTGACTCAAAACATTTTTCTAGACACAACTCGGCTGCTAAAAACGATCAAGCAATGGGGCTCCTAAGGTCGGGGAAGGCTCTGATACCAACTTATAACACCCTTGATGCGACTATATCTCTCACGTGTCGAGGCACGACTTAGAGGCATAATCGCATTGAAGGCATATGTCGCAAGTTAGGCAATCTTCACAACATCCCATGTAATATAGATATTAAAAGGGGAGATAACATAGTTGGCTTACACTCGCCACATCAATCAAGTACATAAATAACATTACATCATCCAAACACTCATGGCCCGACTACGGCGCCAAAATAAAAGATAACCCAACATGCGACACGGTCCCAATCACCCCCAACTAGGCACCACTACTGATCATCAGGAAAGGAAACATAGTAACGTTGAGAGTCCTCGTCGAACTCCCACTTGAGCTCAAGCACATCTCCTGGAGCGGAATCATCAGGCCCTGCATCTGGTGTAATAGTAATCTGTGAGCCACAGGGACTCAGCAATCTCGCACCCTTGCGATCAAGACTATTTAAGCTTATAGGTAAGGCAAGGTAAAATATATGTGGAGCTGCAGCAAGCGACTCGCAAATATGGTGGCTATCCTGTTCGCAAAGAGAGCGAGAAGAGTAGGCAAAGCACGAGCGAGAAACTAGAGAGTAACCTGCGCAAACATAACCCCAACACCGTGTCCACTTCCCGGACTCCGCCGAGAAGAGGCCATCACGGTAACACACTCAGTTGATTCATTTTAATTAAGTTAAGGTTCAAGTTATCTACAACCGGACATTAACAAATTCCCATCTGCCCAGAACCGCGGGCACGGCTTTCGAAAGTTCAAATCCCTGCAGGGGAGTCCCAACTTAGCCCATGACAAGCTCTCACGGTCAATGAAGGAATATACCTCCTCTCAAGACGTTCCGATCAGACTCGGTATCTCGGTTCTTCAAGACACTTCGACAGGTTAAAACAAGACCAACAACACCGCCCGAATGTGTCGACAAATCCTGATAGGAGCTGCACATATCTCTTTCTCAGGGCACAATTGGATAAGCAATCCGTACAACTAAAACCAGCCCTCAAGTTTCCCCGAGGTGGCGCTGCAAGGGGCTCTAGGTTGGACCAACACTCAGAGGAGCACTGGCCCGGGGGGGGGGTTAAAATAAGATGACCCTCGGGCTCCGGAAACAAAAGGGAAAAAGAGGCTAGGTGGAAAATGGTTAAACCAAGGTTGGGCATTGCTGGAAAAGCTTTAATCAAGGCGAACTATCAAGGGGTTCCCATTATAACCCAACCGCGTAAGGAACGCAAAATCCGAGAACATAACACCGATATGACGGAAACTAGGGCGGCAAGAGTGGAACAAAACACTAGGCGAGAGGCCGAGCCTTCCACCCTTTACCAAGTATATAGATGCATTAAGATAACAAGATAATATAATGATATCCCAACAAGTAAATAAATGTTCCGACAAGGAACGGCCTCCAAGCTTCACCTGCAACTAGCAACGCTATAAGAGGGGCTGAGAAAAGCGCTAACATAGCCAATCAACGGTTTGTTAGGACATAGTGGGTTAGAGGTTTGACATGGCAATTTCGGAGGCTTGAAAGCAAGTGGTAGGCATTGTAGCATTGGCATAGCAAAAGAGCGAGCAAACTAGCATAGCAAAGATATTAGTGATTTCGAGGGTATGATCATCTTGCCTGCATAGTTGTCAGAGTTGACTGGATCCTCGAAAGCAATCTCAACGGGATCCTCGTTACTGAACTCGTCTCCCGGCTGTAACCAAACAATACAAACAAGCAACAAGGACACAATCAACCACGTGCAAGATCTCAAACAATATGATGCAATGATGATATGCTATGCGGGATGCGATGCGGGATGCATATGCAAGATTTGACAAGGGAAAGCATGAACCTGGCCTCAACTCAGAAATCCAAGTGTGCCAGTGGAAAGATGAGATGAAATCGCTTGAAAACGATATAAAGATCGCCGGAATCGGAGTTACGGTTTGGAAATGGAAAGCGATTCAAATATGACACCGGTCTGTGATTTACAGCAAGTAACCATCTAAATGCAAAGAGATGAACATGCTACAACACTCAAACATGGCAACTAAATACATGGCAGGGATGCATTCAAGATTCTTAACAAAAGTCTAGCATTGAGCTACGGACAATTCATCCATTAACAGGTTCAAACAAGCATGGCAAAAATGCATATGGCAAACAGATTTCAGATTTAGTGAAATTAACACTTGTCTGGAATTTCAGATCAGGTAGCACTCTTCGGAGCAACAAAACTACATGTTACAGGACCTGAACATGGCAAAGTAAAGCATGGCATGGAGCTACTCAAAGATCTTAACAAAAGTCCCTTAGTGACCTTGAGCCAAAAATGACCAGAAAATACAATTGCAAGCATGTGAACATGGCAAAAACATAATCAGTTTTCAGACTTAGTGAAAACTGGCACATGCTGAAATATAACTCAAGTAGGCATGTTTACGAGCTCGATGCACTTACTACAGAGCAAGTCATGATAAGCTAAGCATACACCCATCAAGAATACACAAAATGCAAGCTAGACAAGGCAAGAACAATAGCATAGCATGCACGGATCAACTACAACATCATCGGCAAAATTGTAAACAAGTTGACAATCTGCCCAGATTCACAAAGTAGCAAAAGTAGAGCTCGATTGACTCAAGCTAGGATGCTCCATAATTGCAAACAAAGACATGTATGGATAGAGCACTAGAATATTAACAAAACATCCTTACTGATCATCCTTAAAAGAGGCACGGATCACTAGGAAACAACATGAACATATGGCCATATGAGATAAACAGCTCAAGGACTTAGTGGAAATGCTAAGTCCCTGAAAACAGAATTAACAAGTGCACCACTTTGCAAGCTTGTGCTAGTCACCACACACATCACAAAAATACATGGGTTGCACCTCTGGAAAGATGAAAAAATCCTTAACAAAACATATGTGCAGCATCAGCGCATATCATGCACACATTAATCATGGCAAAAATGACAAAAGGCTAAATGGAGCAACAGATCTGACAATTATCTCAAGTAGCCCTCTTCCAATAGCATTTCGGGTATCAAGATGAACTCAAATGAAAATGATGCAATGGAATGAAATGATGTACTCTCTGAGATGAACATTTTGATATGCTATATGCATGAATCGGAGCTACGGATGCAAAGTTATAGCATGATGAAGAAGCGCACATGAGCTAGGGTTAGGAGGGAAAAAGTCAACCGCGGGGAGATATTTCTCAGATCTGGATCGCACGTGGATCGAGGACCGCCGGAGGAGCACTGTAGCTGGCCGGAGCTTGTCGCGGACGTCGCCAGAGTGGAGAGGAGACCGGAGCCGGGGCCGGATCCGGCGTGGGGGAGGCGGCGCGGTGGCGGCGGGGGCCGGCCGGGCGGCGTGCGGCGGAGCTGCGGCGGCGCGGCGCCGGCACGGTGGCGGTGGGGAGGCGGCGAGCGGCGTGGGACGAAGGAGAAGGCGGCGGGGCGACCGGGCGGGCGGCGCGCGCGGATGGGCCCGCGGGGGCCCTGCCTGGGCTCGGCGGGCCGGCGGGGATGTGGTCCGGGTGGCGCCACGTGGCAGCTCCCGGTTGGGGCGGCGGCTATGTCCGGCCCGGACGGACGTGTCCGGCCGGCGCGGGGACGAATTTTAGGGTTTCGGGGAGGGGGATCCGAGATTTTCGAGGAGGACCTATTTATAGGCCTAGAGGGAGCTAGGAGAGTCCAATTAACAAAACGTAGACGTTTTGTAGATGTTTGGGGATGATCCGGACACAACGGTGATGGCTGCTCGGGTCGGATCCGGGACAACTTTCGGACGCGCGCGAGGGGGGGCTGCAGGCTGACGAGAGAGGTTAGGTTGGACCTGGCGGTAGGTAGTGAGCTGTGTAGACGGTCTCGAGCTGAGAGAAGAGAAGAGAGGGAGGCCCGGCGACTGTTTCCGGAGACCGAAAATGTCCGACGTTAGACCGGCTACTATTGCCGCTATATTTAACGGTTGGACTATCAAACGAACTCCGAATGCGATGAAACTTGACAGGCGGTCTATCTACACTAAAATAAGACCAAACGCCAACTTTCAACCCATTCCGAGAACATTTTCTGGCCACTTATAAAATACTATTTCGGACATGCCGCGGGCGCGTGCAAGTGTGTCTGGGCTCAGAACGGACAACGGACGGAACTGGGGGAACCCGACGGATGCAGGTTTTGAAAACATGATGATGCAGTGCACATGATGACATGATGAAATGCAACAGGCAAGCAAATGACATGGCAACGACAACGAATAACTGGAGGACACCTGGCACATCGGTCTCGGGGCGTTACATGACTAGCACAAGCATGCAAAGTAGCTCTCGTAATATTGCAGTTTTCAGGGACTTAGAATTTCACTAAGTCTTTCTCTGCTATTATTTTTATGCCATGTATACATGATGCTACAGAGTGATCCATGCTTGTTTTGAGTATCTTCAGTAAGGATAATTTTGACATATGGTTGTGCTCTATCCATCCATGACCCTCTTTGCATTTATGGAGTGCCATAGCATGTCTTAATCTTCCTCTACTTTTTCTATAAAATGTTCATGGCAGATTGTTTACATGTTAATCAATTTTGCCATTGATGTTATAGTTGATCCAAGCATGCTATAAACTTGTTCTTGATTTGGCATAGCTTCTTGCTGATGCTATGCTTATCTTGTCATGCAATTCCTTGTGTTGAGTGAATCAAGCTCGCAAGGATGCCTTCATAATTCTGTTTTTGCCATGATCAGTTTTCTGCTAAGTCTGAATCTCTTAATGAAATTTGCTATGTTTACATGGGTGCCATCATATCTTATGATCCTTTTTGGCTTATGGTCAGTAAGGGACTTTTGTTCTATGCATTGAGTAGATTCATTCCGTGCCTTTGGTTGCTATGTTCGGTTCCTGTAGCATGTTGTTATCTTGCTCTGAACATTGCTTCCTGATGTTAATTCCTGACATGTTAGTATTTTCACAAAGTCTGTGAAGCTGATATCTTTTGCACTTCTAACGTGCTTGTTTGAACCTTCTCTTCTGTAATTTAGCTGTAGCTCAGTGTTCATCTTTTCTCAAGAATCTTGAGTAAATCACTACCTTGTGCTTTGTTGTTATGTTGGAGTGTCATACTTAGTTTCTTCTTGCATTCTAGATGGCATCGTGCTGTTAATCGTAGATTTGTGCCATTATTGTTTTGCTTGCCATTTGCAAAGCGTGCATCCGATTCCGGTGATCTTTATATCGATTTCGACCGAAATAAACTCATTTTTCCAGCGGCACTCTTGGTTTGCCAAGTTGAGGCCTGGTTCAATCTTTTCCTTCCGGAGATTGCATATGCATTGCATATCACATCCCGCATAGCATACCATGTTTTGCATCATGTTGCTTGTGCATTGCACCGTGGTTGATTGTGGTTTCCTTTGCTTGTGTTCTTGCCTTGGGTAGAACTGGGAGACGATTACGTGATCTAGGAACCCGTCGAGTACGCTTACGAGGATCAAGCTTTCGTCGACTCATAGAACTTTGCAGGCAAGATGACCATACCCTCGAAATCACTTCTATCTTTGCTTGCTAGTTGCTCGCTCTTTTGCTATGCTGCGATACCTACCACTTGCTATATCATGCCTCCCATATTGCCATGTCAAACCTCTAACCCACCTTGTCCTAGCAAACCGTTGTTTGGCTATGTTACCGCTTCGATCAGCCCCTCTTATAGCGTTCCTAGTTGCAGGTGAAGATGGAGTTTGTTCCTTGTTCGAACATGTTTATTGTTGGGATATCATTATTATATCTTGTTTACTTTAATGCACATATATACTTGGTAAAGGTTGGAAGGCTCGGCCTTATGCCTGGTGTTTTGTTCCACTCTTGCCGCCATAGTTTACGTCATACCGGTGTTATGTTCCTTGATTTTGCGTTCCTTACGCGGTTGGATTATAATGGGAACCCCTTGACTGTTCGCCTTGAATAAAACTCCTCCAGCAAGGCTCAACATTGGTTTTACCATTTTCCACCTAAGCCTTTCTCCCTTGGGTTCCGTGGACTCAAGGGCCATCTTTATTTTAAACCCCCGGGCCAGTGCTCCTCTGAGTGTTGGTCCAACTTGTCAGCCGCCGGTGGCCACCAGGGGCAACTCTGGGCTGGCCTACCGGAAGTTTGGACAATCCGGTGTGCCCTGAGAACGAGACATTCGGGTGGCTTTGCTGGTCTTGTTTTACCATTGTCGAAATGTTTTGTAACTGGGATTCCGAGTCTAATTGGGTCTTGCTGGAAGAAGGAATATCCTTCGTTGACCGTGAGAGCTTGTGATGGGCTAAGTTGGGACGCCCCTGCAGGGTTTTGAACTTTCGAAATCCGTGCCCGCGGTTATGGGCAGATGGGAATTTGTTAATATCTCGTTGTAGAAGACCTGACGCTTAACTTAATTTAAAATGAATCAACCGTGTGTGTAGCCGTGATGGTCTCTTTTCGGTGGAGTCCGGGAAGAGAACACGGTTTCGTGTTATGCTTGAACGTAAGTAGTTTCAGGATCACTTCTTGATCTTATAGCTTCTCGATCGAGCTTTGCTTCTCTTCTCGCTCTCCTTTGCATAAGTTAGCCACCATATATGCTAGTGCTTGCTGCAGCTCCACCTCACTACCTTTTCCGACCCATAAGCTTAAATAGTCTTGATCGCGAGGGTGTGAGATTGCTGAGTCCCCGTGACTCACAGTTTACTTCCTAAACCAGATGCAAGTGCAGATGATGCCGGTGCAGGGGACGCGACCGAACTCAAGTGGGAGTTCGGCGAGGATTCGGGATGTTACTATGTTTCCTTTCCGGACGATGAGTAGTGGAGCCTAGTTGGGACGATCGGGGATCTATGCAATTGGGGTTGCCTTTCTTTATTTGGTTCTGTAGTTGGACCTTGACTGTATTCTAGATGATGTAATGCTATATTTATGTATTGTGTGAAGTGGCGATTGTAAGCCAACTCTTTATCCCTTTCTTATTCAGTACATTGGATGTGTAAAGATTACCCCTCTTGCGACATGCCTACTATGTGGTTATGCCTCTAAGTCATGCTCCGACACGTGGGAGATATAGCCGCATCGTGGGTGTTACAAGTTGGTAATCAGAGCCTTCCCCGACTTAGGAGCCCCCTGCTTGATCGAATCGTTGACGTTGTTGAGTCTAGAACAAAATGTTTTGAGTCTTATAGGATTATATATATCAGAGAGTAGGATTCTTTTTACTCCTCAGTCCCTTCGTCGCTCTGGTGAGGCCTCCTGACGTAGAGTTTTGACTCTTCTCTTCTCAAATTTCACTAAATTTTTATAGGATCACGCGGGTATCTTGGAATTGTTCCGATGGTTTTGTGACGAGAACATTGTTCTTGGTGCCTCCTAACATTTAGGGGTTGTGGCAGTGTCGCGGGGAGTGGAGCTCCGAGGTGTTGTCGTCACAATTTTATCGTTGCAATTCTGGAATACCTGAGTTCACCGACATCGAAAATCTCCTTTATGCAGTTGTTGGTGAGATAACCTTGACGCCACCCAGTACTGGGGTGGGAGTTCGGGAGTATTGCCATAAGTCATATAACAGATGCTTTTCGAAGGTTGAGGTAAATGATTTCTGAAGGTTTCTTGGTTATGTGTTGAAGGATAGATATAGCTGGATGTAGGATTTGTTAGTTTTGGGTGAGATATTATGCTTCCCCTGTATCCCCAACACCTAACTGCATAACCATAAAGTTTCGGGAGTTTATAAGTGGGAATTCAAGTAGATCCTAGGATATCTTTCCGAAAGATGTATGATATGAAATTGGGGTTCGACGTCTAGTGGTCCGCCAATCCACGGTTGGTTTTACATTGGTCTCGTTGTGTCTTAAAGAGTCCTTGGCTATGCTGACTCGGGGACGCTTCGTATGTCATGTGCACTGCCTTGTACATGATGGTGATGTACGATCGAGCCCGTGTGGGCCCCACCACGAAAACTTCGGACGAAATCTCTATCATATGTTTGTTCCGGCTTATTCTGCAAGCCAATCCTTTGTTTTGTTTTCAGCTGTGGTATTCGAGTTGCTTCGAAGTCAAATGTTGATTCTATACCTTTCCTAAGAGGTGTTCTCATATTTCTATGTGAATACTAATCCTTCTCGTTTATCTAGATTGTCTTGTCAATTCTTCCCAACCGGTGTGATTCTCTTCAAGATGATCCTATCATTTTTTTCCATCCGCAAGATCACCTCTCTGATTTTCCAGCGTTGTGCATTTCATCTGTTCCCAAGTTTTCTTTGTTTTCCCACCCTCCCACACTTTTTCTTGAAGGACTTGGATTTCTTAATCAAGTATCCATCTTATTCATGTGAAGTCTCTTCTTTCTTTCCTTTCAATGTTCTTATCCGGTGATTCTTGGGAAGATACTAACGGAGCCTCAAGTTCATCATTCTTCGTTCTCTTTCTTCTCCGATGGATTCAATTCAATCTTTTGATGTTAATCTTATCCTTTTCCTCGTTTCAAATGTTTTCTCATGCCTGTGCACCTCTTAGCCATCCACTTCTCGCCATTCATTTGCTCTGGAGTACTGAAGATACCTCAAGAGATTTGCGTTTCCATTCTGGATCCGTTCAAGTTATCTCGAGGTTGTTATCTCTTTAGAGATATTTAATTCTACCGGCGCAATCTCTCTTTTAAATCGTTCAATGATGTATCTTTTGAGTGGGCCCTAACCCACAGGTCTTTTCCCAGGATCTTACCTGACTCTTCCATTCTGCCAGTGTAACTCTCAAAGTCTTTTCCAAGTTTGACGTAAGAATGAATTATCATCAGTCAAATGCCTTTCTCCAAGATCTTTCAAATTCTTTTCATCGTTGACTCAACCTCTTCATTTTTTATTCTCCCAGAGTGTCTAAACAATTCTTGATGCTATTTCTCGTCATCATTCTCAGATTTTGAAGACCGAAGAAGAGTTTCTCTTAAATCATATATGTTCTCTTGAAGTCTCGTGGTTCTAGCTTGATGCCATCCTCTCATAATTGTTTTAGATTGTGAGAATTCTTTTCATCCATCCGGAGCATGTCAGGAGTCTTTTCAGTTTGATTCTCTGGAGCCCATCATTTCAGAATTATTCATTCAAGCTTTCAGCTATCGTTCTCAAAATCTTACCTGTGCATCATTCAAGTATTCTCTAATAAGTTTGCGATCTCTTCGTTCTCTTGCATCTTGATTCACTCAAGTATCTTCGTTCATTTTTAATTCTTACGGCGCTTCATTCAAGAGTTCCCTTCCTTGGTTATGATATCAATTCATTCGTTGTTTCAATCCTACCGGTGGTTCGTTGAAGACCTTCTCAAGTTGCGCTATATCTCTCTTAATCTTTTCTACGAGAATAAGTAGTATGCCAAATCCGTTGCTTGTCATCAATTTAATTGATGAAGTATATGCATAACTTAATTCTTATTCTTGTTTCATCCAAGTGATTAATTCTTCATTCCGAAGGCTAATCAAAATTCTTGATTTCATTTGTTCATCTTTTCCTTCCGGAGTGCCAAGTTTTCGCGGTTATATCATCGCGAAGCTCCATCTAATCATCGCAAGGCTTCACCTGGTGTTTTCAACTTGTCTTTCCTTTCGTTTAATCATTCTTTTATTACGGAGTTCTTCATGGAGGCTCTACATGATGGTTCATAAAAGATTTAATTTCTTCTTGAAGTGTTGATCGAGATTCTTTTCAAAGGAGCTCAAGTATTCTCCATCTTGCATTCCGAAGTGCAATTCTTTCTACCTTATCTTTTGAGATGGTGTTATGTCATTCTTGACAATTTTCCTTCGTGTTTCATGATTCACAAGTTTTCAAGAGTGACATATCTAAATTCATCATTTTCTCTTCGCTCAAGACATTTTTTCAATCCATCAATCTCTTCATTGGAGTTATCTTGGGTTATATTTCACCTAAAGATTTTCCCTAAGGATCATGCTATTTATGGTGCTCATAAATGACCCAAGTTCTTCATTTATCCTCTCGGTGAAATAGGTTTCTCGTCTCCTTGTTGATATCAATCCAATCTATTGTTTTCATTAGTGGCAGAATTTCACCTCATAGTTTTGAGATGTTCTCCATAAGCCCACTACAACCTTGTTCTTTTAGTTGTTGGTTTTCCAACAACTCTGTTCGACCCTTCTCCTAAAGATGCTTTTCAAGCTCATTTGAGGTAGAAGATGTTGTTTTCTCCTCCGCTATTTTGATTCCATTCTTACTTTTGTTCCGGAGGCATTGTGATGTTGCTCTCTTCGACCCATCATCTTGTTTGTCAAGATCATGTTCTTTCCATTGCTTATCTATTTAACCGGATTGTTGTGCCCTTTTGATCAAGTTCCTTTCGCCTTATCAAGTCTTGCATCACTTCTCAACTGGAGTGCTGCCCTGATTTGTTCTTCCTTATTCTTCTTTTCTAACAGAGTGTTTTCAACTTCGCTCATCTCCGTTGTATTCTTTTCTCGAAGTTGTTCAACCTCTCAAGGTTCTTTGGTTTCACTTATTTGTCAAAGAAGCAACTTTGTTTTACCTCTTCATCTTCCGTTTTCCTTCCGGTGCCATCCTAGATCTCGGGACAAGATCCTCTCGTAGTGGTTGAGTGTTGTAACGCCCCGGATACAACTTTCCATATTTGGACTCTGACTCTTGCCTTTTTCCGGAGATGCGATATGAGTTTCCCCTCGTGGTTGGGTTTTATTTTCGTGTTGCATTTTGTTCTTGTCATGCATCTCATATCATGTCATCATTTGCATCGCATTTGCATACATGTTTGTCTCATGCATCCGAGCATTTTCCCCGTTGTCCGTTTTGCAATCCGACACTCCTATGTCCTTCGGCGTCCCCTTTTGCCTCCTTTCATGAGCGGGTGTTAAACATTCTCGGAATGGACCGAGATTTGCCAAGCGGCCTTGGTACACCACCGGTAGACCGCCTGTCAAGTTTCGTGCCATTTGGAGTCCGTTTGATACTCCAATGGTTAACCGAGGAACCGTAAAGGCCTCGTGTGTGTTGCAGTCCAACACCCCTCTAAAGTGCCCAATAACCCATCCAAAACCACTCCATCCTCTCGGTTGTTTGATCATGATCGCGTGGACGAAAACCGCACCTCATTTGGACTCTCCTTTCTCCCTCTACCTATATATTTGCACCTCCCCACGAAATTTCGCGGTGCAAACCCTAGATATTCCCACTCTCGCCTGCCGGACATGTCCGTCCCAGACCGGACGTAACCTCGCCGCCGCTCCCAGCCTCTCCCGTCACGCCACATGGCCCAGGCCACCGCGCGCCGCCGCCGGCCCCCGCGGCCGGCCCCTGCGGCCCATCCACCCGCGCGCCGCCGCCTGCCTCATCGCCGCCCGCGGCCGCCTTCTTCCCTCCGCCGCCCGCTTCCTCACCGGCGCGCCCTCGCCGCCTTGCCGATCACCGCCTGCCACCGGATGCCGCCGCCCGCGCGTGGCCTCCTCGCCGGCCTCCCTCGCCTCCCTGAAGCTCCGACCGCCGCCCCCTCGAGCACTCCGGCGAGCCCGCCGACTCCGGCCACCTCCTCCCCAAACTCCGGCGAGATCCAGGCCAACCCCGGCGATCCTCGCGATCCGCGCCCGAACCCTAGATCTATTTCGGAGAGGTCCATTTTCCACTAAGTCATTTTTTGATATATTTTTAGCCCTGTTCATCGCATCATAACTTCTCATCCATAGCTCTGTTTTGCATGCATGATATATCAAAATGTTCATCATGATGTTCTCTTCATTTTGTTCCGTTGTTCCATGCTTGTTTGAGTCCATATTGATGCCCTAATGACTGTTGAAAGAGTTCTATAAATTGTTAGGTGTTGATTCTTATCAGATTATGAGCATTTGTCATTTTTTGCCATCATTATTATGTGCTGCATATGGACTGGAGCTCTACATGTGTTTTGGGCTATGCCATGCCATATTTACAGGGGTGTATGCCATGTATTTTTGTGATCAATGTGGTGACTAGCACAAGCATGCAAAGTAGCTCTCGTAATTTTGCTGTTTTCAGGTACTTAGAATTTCACTAAGTCTTTGCTCTGCTGTTATTTTTATGCCATGTATCCATGATGCTACAAAGTGATCCATGCTTGTTTTGAGTATCTTCATTAAGGATGATTTTGTCATATGGTTGTGCTCTATCCATCCATGCCCCTGTTTTCATTTATGGTGTGCCCTAGCCTGTCTTAATCTTGCTCTACTTTTGCTATAAAATGTTCCTGGCAGATTGTTTACATGTTAATCAATTTTGCCATTGATGTTGTAGTTGATCCAAGCATGCTATGAACTTGTTCCTGATTTAGTTAGCTTCATAATCATGTCTTCTTGCTGATTCTATGATTATGTTTTCATGCAATGCCTTGTGTTGAGTCAATCAAGGGACTTTTGTTTTTGCCATGCTCAGTTTTCTGCTAAGTCTGAATCTGTTGACGAAACTTGCTATGTTTACATGGGTGCCATCATATCTTCTGATCCTTTTCGGCTTATGGTAAGTAAGGGACTTTTGTTCTATGCTTTCAGTAGATTCATTCCATGCCTTTGTTTGCTATGTTCTGTTCCTGTAGCATGTTGTTATCTTTCTCTAAACAGTGCTTCCTCATGTTAATTCCTGACATGTTAGTATTTTCACTAAGTCTGTGAAGCTGATATCTTTTGCACTTTTGCCATGCTTGTATGAACCTGCTCTTGTGTGATTTAGCCGTAGCTCAGTGTTAATCTTTTGTCAAGCATCTTGAGTAAATCACTGCCATGTGCTTTGTTGTTATGTTGGAGTGCATTAGCTTAGTTTCTTGTTGCATTCTAGATGGCATCGTGCTGTTAATCGCAGATTTATGCCATTATTGTTTTGCTTGCCATTTGCAAACCGTGCATCCGATTCCGGTGATCTTTATATCGATTTCGACCAAAATCAACTCACATTTCCAGTGGCAATCTTGGTTTGCCAAGTTTAGGCCTGGTTCAATCTTTTCCTACCGGAGCTCGCATATGCATTGCATATCACATCCCGCATATCAAGCCATGTTTTGCATCATGTTGCTTGCGCATTGCACCGTGGTTGACTGTGGTTTCCTTTGCTTGTGTTCTTGCCTTGGGTAGAACCAGAAGACGATTACGTGATCAAGGAACCCGTCGAGTATGCTTACGAGGATCAAGCTGTCATCAACTCAGAGAACTTTGCAGGCAAGATGACCATACCCTCGAAATCACTTCTATCTTTGCTTGCTAGTTCCTCGCTCTTTTGCTATGCCGCGATACCTACCACTTGCTATATCATGCCTCCCATATTGCCATGTCAAACCTCTAACCCACCTTGTCCTAGCAAACCGTTGTTTGGCTATGTTACCGCTTTGCTCGGCCCCTCTTATAGCGTTGCTAGTTGCAGGTGAAGATGGAGTTTGTTCCTTGTTGGAACATGTTTATTGTTGGGATATCATTATTATATGTTGTTTACTTTAATGCACATATATACTTGGTAAAGGGTGGAAGGCTCAGCCTTATTCCTGGTGTTTTGTTCCACTCTTGCCGCCATAGTTTTCGTCATACCGGTGTTATGTTCCTTCATTTTGCGTTCCTTACGCGGTTGGGTTATAATGGGAACCCCTTGACAGTTCGCCTTGAATAAAACTCATCCAGCAAGGCCCAACCTTGGTTTTACCATTTTCCACCTAAGCCTTTTTCCCTTGGGTTTCGTGAACTCAAGGGTCATCTTTATTTTAAACCCCCGGGCCAGTGCTCCTCTGAATGTTGGTCCAACTTGTCAGTCGCGGGTGGCCACCAGGGGCAACTCTGGACTGGCCTACCGGAAGTTTGGACAATCTGGTGTGCACTGAGAATAAGATATGTGCAGCTCCTATCTGGATTTGTCGGCACATTCAGGTGGCTTTGCTGGTCTTGTTTTACCATTGTCGAAATGTTTTGTAACCGGGATTCCGAGTCTGGTCGGGTCTTCCTGGAAGAAGGAATATCCTTCGTTGACCGTGAGAGCTTGTGACGGGCTAAGTTTGGACACCCCTGCAGGGTTTTGAACTTTCGAAAGCTGTGCCCGCGTTTATGGGCAGATGAGAATTTGTTAATATCCGGTTGTAGAAAACCTGACACTTAACTTAATTTAAAAAGAATCAACCGTGTGTGTAACCGTGATGGTCTCTTTTCGACGGAGTCCGGGAAGAGAACACGGTTTCATGTTATGCTTGAACGTAAGTAGTTTCAGGATCACTTCTTGATCTTATAGCTTCTCGACCGAGCTTTGCTTCTCTTCTCGCTCTCATTTGCGTAAGTTAGCCACCATATATGCTAGTGCTTGCTGCAGCTCCACCTCACTTCCTTTTCTGTCCCATAAGCTTAAATAGTCTTGATCGCGAGGGTGTGAGATTGCTGAGACCCTGTGACTCACAGTTTACTTCCTAAATCAGAGGCGGGTGCCGATGATGCAAGTGCAGGGGATGCGACCGAACGCAAGTGGGAGTTCGACGAGGATTCGGGACGCTACTATGTTTCCTTTCTGGACGATTAGTAGTGGAGCCAGTTGGGGCGATCGGGGATCTATGCAATTGGGGTTGTCTTTCTTTATTTGGTTCCGTAGTCGGACCTTGACTGTATTCTAGATGATGTAATGCTATATTTGTGCGAAGTGGCGATTGTAAGCCAACTCTTTATCCCTTTCTTATTCAGTACATGGGATGTGTAAAGATTGCCCCTCTTGCGACATGCCTACTATGCGGTTATGCCTCTAACTCATGCTCCGACACGTGGGAGATATAGCTGCATCGTGGGTGTTACAGAAATTCTTCGCGCGCACCCCAGTGTTTGAAGCTTAAGGGTTTGCCGGAACCCCACATCCGACACGAATATCATAATATTATCCTAATATTGTCTTTTACAATTTCAACACATTTCATTCAAATATCATGCATTTCGAGCACTGCCCTCTATCAAGCGGGCACCCTCTAAGTCATCCTCGAAATAATGCTCTGGTGTGTGACGGTCCTTGTCGCAATGTCGGTGGCCTTCATCTTCACCCAGTATGTCTTGACGCGGGCAAAGGCCATCCGTGCACCTTTAATTCATGTTGAACGCCTAATGGCATCGATACGCGGCACCGCATCAACAAGTCGTTGCACCAAACCGAAATAACTATTCGGAATTGGCTCAGTAGGCCACAGCCAGACTATGACATCCTTCATGGTAGAACCGGATATCTTGTGGAGCTCGTCCCACTAGGCCATTTGTTCATTCAGTGACAGCGTACGCGTTGGCACGCCGAATTGTGACCAAAAAAGTTCCTCTGTTGCACACCCTTCCTGCACTTGGTAAAATTGCGCCGCATCGGAGGCACTCTTCGACAGGTCCAAGAATGCGTCTGGAGAGCTCCACATTTTATTAAGCGGGGAATACTTCGGATCACCGAATTTAGTCTGTAATAAGAAAGGCTTACCAGCCACTATCTCCCCAGCTTGCCGGATCTCTTCCCGAGCCACTCTAGACTCAGATTGTGCTTCTCTCACCTCTTGTAAGGCCTTATTGAGATCGGCCGCTTTGGCTTTGTTATCCCTCTCGAGGAATTCACACTGGATTGTGGTTTTCTCTAGCTCGCGCGCCATGATAGAAATTCTCTCCTCACACTGGTGCCGAGACGACTTCTCAGTTTTCAACTCGTCAGTTGCCATATTGCAGCAAAATTACTCATGCGGGCTTGCTCCTTGGCAAGGGCAAGTTCAGCCCAAAAGACCTCCACCGCAGCAGCACCATCTGCAGTTATGCGTGTCTCAGTATACAATTCTAGCTTCATGCTCATGTTATCATACATACATATACTGACTGCCCCAGAAACGTACCTTGCGCCTCATGAAGCCACCTGTTGATAAGCGTGATATCGTCATCTACCTCATCAATCTTCCGCTGCAGATCTGCAACCTCTGTGCTTCGGGCAGTAGCCAGGGAGGTAACAGCCTGTGTTCCAATTAGTTAGGTTACTTCCTGGGCATATCTTTTTTATCCTTTGATCGCCTCCCTTGGGAAGCCAATCAGAGTCTCAGGGGCTACTATCTATACACAAGAGCACTTTGTGAATAAAACACAATCGAAAACATTACAGTACGAACCTCAAAGCCTCTTAGCAGGCTCGTGAAGGCCTCATTCAATCCGCTTTTCGCGGACAGATCCTTTTCAACCACCGTACCCATCAAGGTGCGATGGTCCTTTGAGACGGACGCCTTTCGTAGCATGTTCGTCAATATATCCGATGCTTCTGGATCTCCGGAAGCTACTGTAGCAGTATGGCCTCCCTTCGAAGGGATCCGTTTATCCGTCCCTGGAGTTGTCTCTGGCTGTAAGCCGGACAGCCCGGGGCCTTTATTCTTGGCCCCCGGGCCCTGGGCTACCGAAGTATCACCTTCGGGTAGTGTCTTCATCATCCCCTGCACCACTTGTTGATCAGGAGAGACCCTCCGGGACGACACCTCAAAGTTGTCCGCCTATTGGGCGAGGAGACCGGTGGAGGCATCTCACTCTCCATCATCTCCGGGACGAGATCCCCCAAGGAAGAAGATTGTTGAAGAAGACTGTGTGCGGAGCTGCAAAAACATATATTCTAGATGTTACCTTGGTCACAGGAGAGGAACGAGATATGTTTAAAACACCATTGTTCACTTACGATTTGGCTAAAGGCTTGTCCTTGCCGTGGGACTGCGTGATGACATCGTCCTCCAAGTCCGAGCCGCCCGACAGGGGCATTTTGCCTCGCCTAGGAGCCTTTTCCTCCCGACCTTCGGAGGCGGCCCTTTTCTTACCATGATGAGAAGGGATGTTGGCTTCTCCTTTACCTTTGTCTCCAGGCGATGGGATTTTGATCTCCCCGGACACAGCATCTAATATACCTCTGGGATGGAGGCCACATTCGGTCCTCTAGCTCTCCGTCTTGTCCTCGTTCACAGACATCTGGTACGGTGCCGGGGCCATCATCCTTGTTAATATAGGATCCGCTGAGTCTTCAGGAAGGGGGGCCGAACACCTAATTACCTCTGCTTTCTTTATCCAGCCCTGGAAGAAGATAGTGTGATCAGTATCGCATTACGGCACACATAGCTAGAAATTGTTCAGGAGTCGAGCGCTTACCGAGGGATCTGGATGGTTGTGGTCGAGGCCGATGTCCTCGGTGGTGTCCGGCCACTGTTTTCATTTTTTGAAAAACAACTTCCACATTCCTTTGTGCGTAGTACCGAAGAAGTCTATGAGGGTCTGTCGTCCTTCCGGATTAAACTCCCACATACGGAGAGGCCGTCGCTGGCATGGAAGAACCCGGCGGACCAGCATTACATGAACCACGTTCATAAGACCGACGTCCTTCTCAAGGAGGCTCCGGATGCGGCTTTGTAGAGTCTGCACTTCGTCAATTGATCCCCAGTCCCGCCCCTTATTAACCCATGTTGCAAGCTGTAACGGAGAGCCAGATCGAAATGCAGGTATAGCCACCCACTTGGTACCGCGGGGTTCAGTGACGTAAAACAACTCCCGCTTCCATAGGTTCGGAGTTTCGGTGGAAGAGCCTTTTGGCCAGGGAGCATTGGTAAGCTTGCTCACTGTAGCACCTCTGCAAAACGCTTGTTCCCCGTCGACTTCCTTCCGCTTCACATGAAAGGTCTTGAGCCATAAGCTGAAGTGTGGGGGAATACAGAGAAAGGCCTTGCACGTGATAATGAACGTCGAGATGTGAAGGAAAGAGTCTAGGGCTAGATCGTGAAAATCTAGTCTGTAGTAAAACATGAGCCCCCGGACGAAGGGATGAAGAGCGAATCCTAGCCCTCGCAGGAAATGGGAGATGAATACGACCCTCTCGCCAGATCTGGGAGTAGGAATAACCTGTCCTTGAGCAGGAAGCCTGTGGGGGATCTCCGCGGTCAGGTATCTGGCCGCACGAAGCTTCGCAATGTCCTCCTCTATAACAGAGGAAGCCACCCATCAGCCCTGTGGGCTGGGTCCGGACATGATTGGGCAGCTTGAAGCAATGAAGTCAAACCTTGGGTGCTAGAACTCGAAGTTGGAAGGGCTGAGGAAAGGGTCGGCGCAAAATAAGACGGCCCTTGGCCCCTTTATAAAGGTAACGGATATCGAATACCTCCCCCTAAGCCTGAAAACCTGCCTATTCCGAAGGGATCATTCCAATGGAACGGTTGGGTTACCCACACCCGTATTTATGAGAATCCCAGAATAAGAGGACACAATCTCTGTTTAGACAAGGCGTGCCAATAAAAAACCGCGCCTCGAAACATGGAACGGTAGGACAAGAAACGATTCGAAATAATGACGGGGCAAACGTTATGTCAGATTACAAAAAGTTGTCGGTGGATTGGACTCGTGCAATATTATATTCTTTGCGGTTGTACGTGGTACTTGTGTTGCAGATCCGGACACGTTCATTGCGTCCAAAGACTATCTTGGAGTATTCGGAAAGGTGAACCTGCCTTGCAATGCCGAAGACAATCTGCGCGCCGGACACCTCGTCATTGAAGCCTAGTTCAGGGGCTACTGAGGGAGTCTTGGACTAAGGGGTCCTCGGGCGTCCGACCTATTAGACATGGGTCGGACTGATGGACTGTGAAGATACAAAGGCCAAAGACTATACCCGTGTCCGGATGGGACTCTTCTTGACGTGGAAGGCAAGCTTGGCATCCGAATATGAAGATTCCTTCCTCTGTAACCGACTTTATGTAACCTTAGATCCCTCCTGTGTCTATACAAACCGGAGGGCTAGGTCTGTAGACGGATATCCTCATAATCATAGTAAGACAGGCTAGAGTTTTAGGGTTTAGCCATTACGATCTCATGGTAGATCAACTCTTGTAATACTCATATTCATCAAGATCGATCAAGCAGGAAGTAGGGTATTACCTCCATATATAGAGAGGGCCCGAACCTGGGTAAACATTGTGTCCCTTGTCTCCTATTACCATCAACCTTAGACGCACAGTCCGGGACCCCCTACCTGAGATCCGCCGTATTTGACACCAACAACGAGCTCACCTCCAAGGTCGTTGACAAGCTCATCCATGGACTCACTATTCCAAGCATGTTGAGGCATGCCATGGAAGGCAAGCTTTGTTAAAAACTCAAGCTGAGAGGGCACCGAGCCCCATCCTGTGTGCCACCGATCAAAGCTCACCAGCGCACCATTGCAGAACAAACACCGGGATGATTCGAACACATGGCTACAGTCGAAAGTTGTCCGAAACCTCGAAGAAATCAACCGGTTGCAGACAGACATTGACGAGCAAGTCACTTATTTCGATGCCGGGCGCAATGCCATAAGCTTTTACAAGGTCGTTTGGCAAGACGGGATGCCGGTCGCCGTTGATGGTTACCCTCTGCACTTTGCCGGCAAATTGGTCGTCAAGCACCGCCATGCCAATATTGAGTGATGGAACGCAGCGCCCGGAGGCAGGACATACCTCAAGATCTCCAACTCGGAGATCCACGTTGACCGGCGACATGATAGTGCACTTGAGTACAGGGAGTACAGGAGGGGGATTTGGGGGAACTGGAGTAGGAATCAATATTCCAGAGGTGGGGGAGGGGCGGGAGATTGGGGATGAAAATATAGCATGAATTTTGAACACGCGCCAATATGCTCTCGGCGCGCAAGCGCACGAAAACACCGGTGGCGCCCACATGTCGGCCTAAGAGTCCTTATTCTTTATTTTTTGAGAACCCATCCTTTTTTGAGGATCTTTTGAGAGCCCAGCCTGAGAGTCATAATTGACCTATTTGGCATTGCGTTACTACTCGACCCATATTCAATGACACCTCACTGGCCCAAACAAGTGTACATCATCAAAAAGACACTAAGCACAAATTATAATTTTAAAAAAGGAGATATACTCTGAACAGTGGAGAATGGTGATGGCCTCCTTTAGCCCACTAGAAGTTCGAGACAATAAACGGTTCGAAACAATGATATATACAACATTCAAGCACTGACTTGTGACTACTACTGACATAAATAGCAACACATGATAGTTCATAAGAAGTCTTGCTACACCACCAAAATGCACCCATATGCAGCGCTCAGACTCTCATGATCCAGACGAGAATGACATTCTAAATAGAGGCAACTATTACATAGAAAGAGTGACATAGACGAGGATGGCCAAATGACAAGGAATATGCATAACAAAAGAGAGAACTACCCATCCAAACAAGCAACAAAGACAACAAGTCATTCGAAGAGGGATGATCCAACACCATCATAATTTGCAACCCCGTTTCAGCGATCAGTGATTCGGAGACACTTGTACTCCAGCCTTTCGAGGCAACAACCCAATTACCTATCAAACTAAAGGCTTGAACCACATCACTGCCTGTCGGACTTGAGACATCCAAGGATCAAAGTTAATCCATATGCCGTTGTCATTCTCACCTTCTTTTGGCTGCAGGCTGTATTGCTGACAATCAGGGGAGTTTGCTGCCAAAGTCCTAGGGCTCGCCATGTAGACACAGTTTTCCATAGCAAATAGTCCCTCTTTGCCATCAAGGTCCTTGCCAACGGTGATCTCATGGTTAATCGGATAATTGAGTCCGCGAAATAGATAGTGTGAATCAAGGCTGTTTACCCGCCTCCAACTCAAAAAACCTGGAGGCGCCAACAAGCTGGTATCCTACTCATAGACGTAACAACCACTGTCCGGATACTCACATATTTTATGGTGCTTGTACACAGTGGGGTCTTTGCAATATAACTTATGCGGCTCATGTGTGCAAATGATCATCATTCTTTTGCTGTCGTCTGATCGAGCGAGGAGCCAGTTGTGCTTCCCTGTTTTTGGTAAAGGTGGTGTGATTACAAAGGGCAGTAACTATAGGGACACTGCATCAGTATAAAAAAGGACATGCATTGTTAATGTAAGATCAGCATTGTTCAGAGTATGAGTAGGATAATTCAAGAAACATCATTGATATGTCCCTGGTGGATCTGAGAGGAAAATACAGGGAGATGTATACTGGGTTCGAAAATATAGAAGTGCCATGCATGGTTATACTCATGTTTTCTCGCAATCGATTCTTCACAAGAAACTACCATAGCATGCATGTTATGTAATCATGTTCTGTCCTCACAAACAAATTCTTCAAGAAAACTAACAGACCATGCATTGTTATATACTCATGTTCTATGGGCAAAAAAATTCTGAGGATATTATTCTAGCCATTGATTCCTAAATGGCGAATATAGGTATGTACACATGGTAAGCATTACATGATTTCACTACTTCCAAATATAGAGTTCTCCATATGCACATTTACTTCCCTAATGTATGGTTAGAGGAAACCAACAGTGTGATGCATGTTTCTACAACAACAAAAATGAGGAAACTAACATGGCCATTGATACACACTCATATTTAGGAGTATATAGATAACTATAAAATAAGGAGAATATCCATATCTTCCTAAACGTTTGATTATTCAAGGGTACAAATTGGCTGTAATGAAATGGTCACAATCACATGAATTAAATCATTCCAAATATAGCTGATTTACGGCGTCTCTAATACATTGCCATTGTTCTACTCAAATTCTGCTCGAACAAGGATATGTGAATCATAAGAAAAGTTCAAATAGTGTCATGGCATTATCATTAACATCAGACGGAAACAACTTACACGCGTCGTCCCAGCAATACGTGGTGCCATCTGCTTTGTCAATCGCGTATGTGATGCCATTGTGTTCAATAGCATCACAGAAGTGTGTATCAGCTTTCACGATCCACTGCAAGGTGAGCTGTCTCCAGCTAAAGAAGGCACCA
The DNA here is from genome assembly GCF_003073215.2 of Triticum urartu. Taxonomy (NCBI): domain Eukaryota; kingdom Viridiplantae; phylum Streptophyta; class Magnoliopsida; order Poales; family Poaceae; genus Triticum; species Triticum urartu. The sequence continues at coordinate 158,151,317 of NC_053026.1, read as the reverse complement.
ACGGAAAGATAGGCGAGTCCTTGGTCGAACAACGCAATTAGCTTGAAGTCTGCGTAATTCGCATCTCCTGTGGGCACTTGGCATATTACAATCTTCTGCAAAACAAGGTGCGTCCAACTGACTTCGTAATCTAGATGACTTGGACCGCGACGGTGAACCCTATATGATCCAACGTAGGAAGGATAATCTCATGGGAGGTGTGGAAGTTCATGAGTGTCGGTGTCAAAACCGGCGGATCACAGGTAGGGGGTCTCGAACTATGCATCTAGGATCGATGGTAACATGAGACAGGGGACACAATGTTTACCCAGGTTCAGGCCCTCTCTATGGAGGTAATACCCTACGTCCTGCTTGATTGATATTGATGAATATGGGTGTTACAAGAGTTGATTGATGTCTACTACACAACCTTCTTCTTGTAGACGTTGTTGGGCCTCCAAGTGCAGAGGTTTGTAGGACAATAGCAAATTTCCCTCAAGTGAATAACCAAAGGTTTATCAATCCGTAGTAGGCGTAGGATGAAGATGGTCTCTCTCAAGCAACCCTGCAACCAAATAACAAAGAGTCTCTTGTGTCCCCAACACACCCAATACAATGGTAAATTGTATAGGTGCACTAGTTCGGCGAAGAGATGGTGATACGAGTGGTATATGGATGGTAGATAAAGGTTTTTGTAATCTGAAGATATAAAAACAGCAAGGTAACTAATGATAAAAGTGAGCACAAACGGTATTGCAATGTGTTGAAACAAGGCCTAGGGTTCATACTTTCACTAGTGCAAGTTCTCGCAACAATAATTACATAACTGGATCACATAACTATCCCTCAACATGCAACAAAGAGTCACTCCAAAGTCACTAATAGCGGAGAATAAACGAAGAGATTATGGTAGGGTACGAAACCACCTCAAAGTTATTCTTTCTGATCGATCTATTCAAGAGTCCGTAGTAAAATAACATGAAACTATTCTTTCCGTTCAATCTATCCTAGAGTTCGTACTAGAATAAGACCTTAGGACACAAATCAACCAAAACCCGAATGTCACCTAGATACTCCATTGTCACCTCAAGTATCCGTGGGTATGATTATACGATATGCATCACACAATCTCAGATTCATCTATTAAACCAACACAAAGAACTTCAAAGAGTGCACCAAAGTTCCTACCGGAGAGTCAAGACGAAAACGTGTGCCAACCCCTATGCATAGGTTCATAGGCGGAACCCGCAAGTTGATCACCAAAACATACATCAAGTGGATCAATAGAATACCCCATTGTCACCACGGGTATCCCACGCAAGACATACATCAAGTGTTCTCAAATCCTTAAAGACTCAATCCGATAAGATAACTTCAAAGGGAAAACTCAATCCATTACAAGAGAGTAGAGGGGGAAAACATCATAAGATCCAACTATAATAGCAAAGCTCGCGATACATCAAGATCGTACCACCTCAAGAACACGAGAGAGAGAGACATCAAACACATAGATACCGGTACATACCCTCAGCCCTAAGGGAGAATTACTCCCTCCTCGTCATCGAGAGCACCAGGATGATGAAGATGGCCACCGGAGAGGGATTGCCCCCTCCGGCAGGGTGCCAGAACGGGTCTAGATTGGTTTTCAGTGGCTACAGAGGCTTCTGGCAGCAGAACTCCCGATCTATTGTGATCCCCGAAGTTTTTAGGGTATATGGGTATATATAGGATGAAGAAGTACGTCGGTGGACCTCTGGGCTGTCCACGAGGCAGGGGGCGCGCCCAAGGGGGGTGGGCGCACCCCCCAACCTCGTGGGCAGCCCGGGACTCTTCTGGTCCAAAAATAAGTTCCGTGAAGTTTCAGGTCAATTGGATTCTGTTTGATTTTCCTTTTCTGTGATACTCTAAAACAAGGAAAAAATAGAAACTTGCACTGGGCTCTAGTTTAATAGGTTAGTCCCAAAAATCATATAAAATAGCATACAAATGCATATAAAACATCCAAGGTTGATAATATAATAGCATGGAACAATCAAAAATTACAGATACGTTGGAGACGTATCATTGATCTACCACGAGATCGTGATGGCTAAACCCTAGAAGCCTAGCCTATATGGATATGGTAATGAATATGCTCTTTCCGGACTAACCCCTCCAGTTTATATAGACACGGGAGGATCTAGGGTTTACATATAGTCGGTTACATAAGAAGGAATCTTCATAGTCGGTCGCCAAGCTTGCCTTCCACGCCAAGGAGAGTCCAATCCGGACACAGGTACAGTCTTCGGCCTTCATATCTTCATAGCCCATCAGTCTAGCCCATGGATAATAGGCCGGACACTCGAGGACCCCTGAGTCCAGGACTCCCTCAGTAGCCCCCAAACCAGTCTTCAATAGCAAGGTGTTCGGCACACAAATTGTCTTCTACATTGCAAGGCAGGTTCCTCCTTTAATGATCTCCAAGTGATGTATTCGGCCATTGGTTCCATGTCGCTCCCCTCGGCTTCTGCGTGTTGAATAACTTCGCCTCCCATGTGTCAAGTGAAGGTGGAAGGTCAGGTTATTTTTGGAGATAACACCCCGCCCATGCAAGGGAGAGAGCCTGTTAAAGAGATCGAATCCTAGATCCATTCGGCACCTTACAGAGGAAATCCCCGGAAACTGCTTGGGAGAAACCATTCCAGCATGGCTAGCATCCCCAGCTCCTCCACTCGTTCCGGCCCAGAGAAGGGCCAGTGGGGGAGGTGTTCAGTGTCCCACAGTCAATTGACGGAGCTGCAGACGGAGGGATTTCTCCCCCCCATAGATCTAGTTCCTGTTCGAGCGGGGCTAGATTCCATCAACTATGAGATTCAGGCAAAGGACTTCCCCATCCATCCGGGGGAGAGCCAGTATGTTTCGTCCCCTACCTACTAAGGCGCGTTGGATTTCCCATTCATCTGTTCCTCCGAGGGCTTCTGGAATACTATGGCCTCCAGTTGCACAACTTCACCCCTGCCTCCGTTCTGCACATTGCGGGTTACGTCGCTTTATGTGAATTATTCCTGGGTACTGAGGCTCATTTCGAGCTATGGAGGAAGTTGTTCTATCTTGTCCCGCGTAATCACGAGGGGTCAATATTTGAAGTGGGCGGAGCCGAAGAATGGCGCATCGCTGATACCGGATATCCGTCCGTCACACCAAGGAAGGCATCCGAAGAATGGACTTCCGAATGGTTCTATATTGAGGATGTCGCGCTTCCCGACCCAGTTCGAAAGGTTCTTCCTGAATTTGCAAGTGTTCCACTGAAGAAACGCCACAGTTAGCGTCCCAGAGTCTTGAAGAGGAAGACAGCGCAGAAGTTCACCGTCTTATGAGCAAGATAAAGACGCTCCTCAGTCCGGACTTACAACAATTGAGGTAATGGAGATCTCCATAGTGCGTGGGGTTCAGCCGCTACAATACAGATGGATGCCCATGTGGCACTATAATGGAGAGGATGACGCCTCCCGTTATGGCCGAAAGGGTCCGGATACCCCCGCCGCTCTGGCCAAAATATTGGCCGAGCTTTTTAAAGGGGAAGAAGAGGAGTTTCTTCGCAGTAAGCACACAGATGGATATTCTATGTATAATCCTCCCAGTTGGGTAAGCTTCGCCCTTTCGATTCCCCTCATTCCCCTTCCGGATTACTTTTGATAAATTTCAAGTCTATTTGTAATGGCAGCACTGGCAGAAGGTCACCGAAGGACTTCATAGTCCTTCCCCACAGCTGGATATCACAACCGGGAACTAGATCCAGGGTTTGAAGAGGACCCGGATATATTCGTGGTGCTCGCGGTGGGAGTGTTCTACCATACAAACTATGACGGCATAGAAGTGGCCATCACCGCCGACTATCCTGGCCTTCTTCCTGCTTCTCATGTAAATAATTAAGAAACAACTTCTCTAAAAGTGTGCTCTTATTCAGCCTCACCAATCGCACTGTATCGTGCTTCACAGGGGAGACATTCGGCGATTTCGAAGAGACCGGCTCCCACGCCGGACAAGCCTTCCAAGAGGAAAGCGAACGAAGACACGGCCGTGCATTCATCGAAGAGGTATGAATTCGCCAACCTGCCCCTAAGCAGTCATGTCCAACCGTGACCTTCCCGTTTTCCATTTGCCAGGAGGAAGGCACACCAGACTATATCCGGTCGTCCGAGCGGCCGTACTTCTCACAGCCAGGATTCAAATCCTGCCGTGAAGACATGGGCTGATGCAGGGGCTACGCCGGACTATCGTCCAACAGAGGACTCGGACGATGTGTCCATCACCAACTCAGAATTGGAGAGTGCGATGAATCATCGGCGCCGCCGGGCCATTTTACAGGATCCTGGCTTTTTAAAAGAGTCGTTTAACACCGTCAACACGGCCGATTCATACATCCGGGCGGCTCGAGATGTGATTAGCAGCGCCAGAAAGCAACATTTGAAAGATGTGCAGGTAAATTCGCTTTGTCTGACTATGATAACCATATGCCAGTAGCCCCCGAGACTTAAAGGAGTTGAAACAACTAATTTAAGGATCAATGTACAACTAGGTGCTTATGGAGAAGAATACCCAGCTGGCTCAGGAACTAGAAAAGTGTCAGCGCCAACTGCTTGCTGCTAACGCCGAACTGGAGAAATACAAGGCATCTACAGGTAATATTTTCCTCCATCTAAAATTCATAAGGCTGCACCGATAGTGTGAATCTGGGTTCTAATCTTTGTGTTGCGTCGTTTAGACCAAGTATGAGAGCAGTTGGACGCCGCTCAAAGCGAAGAACACGGAGCCAAAAAGCTACTAGCAGCGGGCGAGCGTGTATTGACAAAGGTCATTGAAGAGAAAAAGAAAATCTGGGATTCAAACGTCAACCTAGGCGAAGAACTAAAAGATATGCGAGTGCAGCTAGCCGACTCTGTGAAGGAGAACAAGAAGCTCCGAGGCGACATATTCAGTATGTGGCCGCTTTTATATTATAACAGTTTGGAGGTAGTGGTAGCTGATATAGCTGTAATTGAAGGTGTTTTGATGAATCGCCCTGAAGAGGAAGTGTCCGGATCATCAAATGATCTTCTATAGGAGCTGTCGTAGTTGCACGAGCAAGCTCGGCAGGCTATGCGGAGTCTAGCCAAGGCTTTATGGCCATCCGACTCCCCTCCAGGAAGCATGGAGAAGCTGGTAGAGATGTTGAAGGGAGCGCGGCGGCGTATCCGGCTGTGGAAGATATCTGCCAGTCAAGAGGGTGCGCGAGAGGCCTGGGCCATGGTGAAGACGCGCTATACCAAGCTGGATCCTAATCACATGGCTCGTGTCAGGATGGTAGGGCCGAATTGGGAAGAAATTCCCGTTAGTATAGTATATGAGCAAGGAGAGGTGGCCGCCAAATATTCTCAACAGGATTGTAAGTTATACTGCCTGTTGGAAGGTATAGAGGAAGAGGTGTTCGAGTCCAAGTGACTATGTAGTTTCCTCATCTAGCTGAATTGTATATCATTTGTCATGGCAGACCTTTTCGCTTCCACCTCCGGACCCGAAGGTGCAGAGTGTTTCCGAATACTGTCGTGGCCGAATAGGCCGGGGTATGCCTGGAAAACTAGGCGTAGGGGTCATAGTTGCTTGAATAGACGAGTTATATTCGGCTAGCTATGTTATATTACATTGATATCGTAAGAAACATCTTCCAGAGAGAATAGTTCTGTTAAGGGTTCCTTTCTCTGGGTGTGCATGCATTTAATGTACATGTCCGAATTGTGATGCGAGCACCACAATTTGTATGACTTCTGGGGGCGCACAATGGAGTGAGTTTAGAAAACATCTTTAATTCACCGACCGAATATTCCCTTAAGAATGCTAGCTTTCGGCTTCACCCAGTCTGAGGTACACATCCGGATGATCCGGCAGTAACAATCGCAGAGGTGCTCCCTTTATGCCCTAGCCGAGCTAACGGGAACGTAGGGCATAATTACAGGAGCCAAGCAACCCAGCTTGGCCAAAACATAAGTCATATCGATGCATATAATGGCGAAGAAAAGGTACATATGGAAAAACTCATATGTGAGGAGCTTAATGTTCAAGGAATGACAAGAACTTCTGTCCGAGAAGCCAGGTACAAGTAACATACATATTTAAAGATGTATGTGTCGATGTTGTGCGGTCTAGCTGTACCGAAGCTTTAAAGCAAGAGTGAAGAAAGTAATCGAAAAAGAGAGAAAAAATAATCGAAGCTACAGGGGAGGAGGAGACGAACACGAGGTTTGGCGCTAGGCATAGAATCTTCAGAGTCTGGCCGCGTTCCAGGGGTTCGGCTCGAGGCGATTGTCTGATACATCATGAAGACGGTACGCTCCTCCGGTGAGAACTTGGTCAATTATGAAGGGACCCTCCCATTTGGGCTTGAGTTTTTCCTTTTTCTTCTCCGGTAGGCGTACAACGAGTTCGCCAACGTTGTAAGTCTTGGCCCATACTTTTCTGCTTTGATATCATCAAGCCTGCTATTGGTAAAATGTTGAACGAGCTTTTGCGACATCGCGTTCCTCCTCCAGGGCATCTAGGCCATCCTGCCGATCAAGCTCGGCTTCTCTCTCTTCGTACATACGCACTCAAGGTGAGTCGTGAATAATATCGCAGGGCAATATGGCCTCTATGCCATACACCATGAAGAAAGGTGTGTATCCGGTAGTGCGGTTGGGCGTGGTCCGCAGCCGCCAGAGTATGGAGTCGAGCTCCTCAAACCAGTGCTTGTCTGATTCTTTCAAGGACCGCACTAGTCTGGGCTTGATGCCGCTCACAATGAGACCGTTAGCTCGTTCGACTTGACGTTGGTTTGTGGGTGGTAGACGGAGGCGTAATCGAGTTTAATACCCAGATTAGTACACCAGGTTTTTACTTCGTCGGCTATGAAATTGGAGCCGTTGTCAGTGATGATGCTGTGTGGGACACCGTAACGGTGCACAACACCGGATATGAAGTCTATTATTGGGCCGGGCTCAGCCGTTTTGACCGGCTTGGCCTCTATCCACTTAGTGAATTTATCCACCATAACCAAGAGGTATTTTTTTCTTATGGCTTCCCCCTTTAAGGGGTCCAACCATATTGAGTCCCCAGACCGCAAAAGGCTAAGTGTTGGGGATTGTTTGTAAGGCGGTGGAGGGCATATGGCTTTGATTGGCAAAGAGTTGGCATCCGATTCAATGTTGGACAAGGTCCTGTGCATCTGCTCGGGCCGTCGGCCAATAAAACCCTATACGGAAGGCCTTGCTAACAAGGGCCCGAGCTGCGGCGTGGTGACCGCCGAGCCCTGCATGAATTTCAGCCAAGAGCTGCTGCCCCTCTTCCTCGGATATACATCGTTGAAGGATTCCGGTGGTGCTTTTCTTGTAGAGCTCTCCATCATGAACCTTGTAGGCCTTTGAATGCCGGACAATACAGTGGGCCTCATTCTGGTCCTCGGGAAGCTCTTTCCTATTGAGGTAGGCCAGGAAGGGTTCGGTGCATGGGGCAATGACGACCATGATGAGATGCACCGATGGTGTTATTTCGATGGATGAGCCCTCGACGACGTCGGTGTTTCTGGGGTCCTGAATTATATTTGGCTAAGGACTAGTATTGCCGTTTTCCCCCTGCCACAGCACGGATGGCTTGAATAGCCCTTCGAGGAAAATATTAGGTGGGACAGTAACGGTGTCCTAGACTCGGGGGTACTCACCACGTCATCTCCCGATCCGTTAGATTTGGCCGAGGACCCCCATGGCTGTATACTGATGGGCCAGTTCGGACAGTTGCCGCATACATGGAAGATTCCACAAGACTTGGTGATCAAGACAAGGACTCCTCCCCACCGGCGTATTCGGCTAGGACTCTTGTTATCCTAGGCCTCTGGTGCATTATATAAACCGAGGCCAGGCTAGTCGATATATCATATACATACAATCATACCGTAGGCTAGCTTCTAGGGTTTAGCCTCTCTGATCTCGTGGTAGATCTACTCTTGTACTACCCATATCATCAATATTAATCAAGCAGGACGTAGGGTTTTACCTCCATCAAGAGGGCCCGAACCTGGGTAAAACATCGTGTCCCCTGCCTCCTGTTACCATCCGCCTTAGACGCACAGTTCGGGACCCCCTACCCGAGATCCATCAGTTTTGACACCGACATTGGTGCTTTCATTGGGAGTTCCGCTGTGTGTTCGGCAAAAGGTTGATGGCTCGCCTGCAGATCAACTACGACTTCAGCATCTTCGTCACCAGCTCGACTGTTCACCTTGGTTCGACCAAGGACTGCGCCCTACCTCCGATCGTCATGTTCAGATGAGGGCCTTTATAAACATCAACTCCGATCTCTATCAAGATCTTGGAGGAATCATCCAGGGAGCCCGAGGGCTCAACGTCAACATCGCCCTCGGGCGACCGTGTTGTTTTTCTAGACAGCAAACTTGTGTCCGCCGCCACCGCCTCCTCAAGTGTCTTTTTAACTATTGCTTCGGTGGAATTGTGCGGAATTGAGTCTAAAAAAACCCTGGAAAATTTCGTCAAGTTCCGATGGAGGAATCTCTGGTAATCCATGATATATCAGAGCCCTATCAAATCTGGACGGGAATCTGGACGAGTTTAGGGCATGGTGTCCAGCTTCTAGCTCGGACGTCCTTTTGAAGATCCAACCGTTGACAGGCTGCGGAATTCCTATATCTACCACCTCTCAAAATGTCAGCTCGATCCGACCGTCCAAACTCCAGGAACCTTCCGATTAGTGCATCACTTTTCGGATCTGTTTTCTGCGCGAAAACCAATCCAACCCGAGTTCGGACATCCTTTTGAAGGAAGTTTTGTATGGGGTATTGTGTTTTGTTACCGAACACATCCCACTAACTTTAAGATCTTTTGAACATGATCTTCAACATCATGCTGGTGTCAAACCAGTCCGGCAATATTGCTGCACGGCTGCCGACCTGCGCTAGACACATCATCACTTTGTTGAGCCAAGCTCAACTTCTTCGGATCATCATCTCGGCAAGCCGAACAAGAGTCCGACATCATGAAGGATAAATCATCACCAGCATCGCCCCCCCACGGATTACACGGAGCGGTCATATCGGCATCGCCGCACGGTCGCTTCATCAAGCCGGCATCGACCACGTCACGACCTGCATCGGCAGGGCCGCACTATTACTTCTTCAAGCAGGTGTCCATCACGCCGACCTACTTCGACTCATCGGCTGACATCGAGGCTTCGACATCTCGGCTGGACCGGGGGCTTCACCATCTCTTCATCAACCTACTCCGGACACTTCGGCGTCACTAGCCGACCAGCTCCATCACGTTAGCTGGACCGAGGGCTTTGCCTCGGCGAGCCAACCTTTACCAGCATTGCCATGCCGTCGTTTTATCGCCCATCAGCCAATGGGTGTGCGGATCGAGTCCCAATTTTGGGAATCACCTTCCTTCGGATTGCTACAACAAATAAACCAGGTGCTATTAATCCTAGTATTTTTTGCTTGTTTGGGTTCATTTTTCCAAGGAATTATTACTCTGGCTTGTTCATCATATGTACACAGGTCTATCAAATGGTGGCCGCATTAACGAGGTCGCATGGTGGTTTGGTAAGTCTCTGTACATAGTCCGGCAAATGCCGCATCCGGAACTCGGACCGACCTGTGAATTCAGACTTTGCCACGCATTTACCGCATCACGCCGATGCCCTGCATCGACATTGACTTCGGCGCCAGCCCATATTTCTTTTATTACTCACTTTGCATAAATTATTTGTTATGCAACGACTTTTTTAATCTCCGGTTTGCATCACTTTTTGTGCACAGGAAAATGATCCGGGTTGGGTAGTATCGTCAACTCGGCCTATTGACATACCACGCCACCTCGGCTAGACGGGGGGCTTCGTCAACACTTCATTACCCCATGCCGGGGACTTCGGCATCACTTTGCCGGCCTGCATTGACCGTGCTATGCCACCACTTCGGCGTGTCAAGCTCTCCGCTCCTCCACCTCGGGACCGGCTTGGGGGATGGAACCTTGTCCCGCATCAAGCTCGGACCACGTCATCAATGCCGAACACATTAATCAGCTAAGTCGCTTTCATGCTCAAAGTTTTAATTTTTAACTTGTGTTCGGTTCGACCAAGCGTTATACTTTTTTGGAAAAAAGTTCCTTGTAAAAAATCTCCTTGTCAAAACTTTGTTTGTGACATGCAAATTCAAATACCCCGTTTACTTGGGGGCTTCCTTCATGAAGCTTTTTCCTCTTGCATATGATTATACTTGTATGGCTTTGTTCCTTGTTCGTGTATTACGCCATAATATGCACCATATTGACTTAAGCGATTTGCAAGTTGGGTTGCCTGGCTCTTGTGCTTACCCCTACGTTCCCGATTGTTCGGCTAGGGAGTAAAGGGAGCACCTCTGCGATTGTTACGACCGGGTCCTCCGAGCTCTGACCTCAACTGTGTGAAGCCGAAAGCTAGCGCTCCTATTGTTTTCAATCATGGTCGGCGCACAACGGAACTCATGAGTACAAAAAATCTATTGCACAAGTCTCATAGTAATAATGAGCACCGAAGAAAGGTATCGGTGGGGGTACTATTTTCTTCGAAGATGCTTCTTACACTTTGTTAGTAATTTAGCATAAGTTCCCTGAGCGTGCTTTGTCTGTTACAGCCTTATGGCCAGATTGCCTGGTCATCAGAAACACCTTCGATACTCTCGACAGGCGGAGTACATGACACTTTTCATCCCTTGGCCAAAGAGGGAGAAGCCGACGGCCGGTTAAGACATGTTTAAAGTTCGGGTGAACACAAATATGATATAAGTACTTCGGTACATACAATCATTATACATAAAATTCTTTTACCCAAGTCACTTAGAGGCTCCTAAGATTTATATGAGCTATTTTATCGTAAATGTGTTTTCTTCTTGGTCGTGGCAAAGTCTTTTTCTACCGCTCCTTTTTCGACGTGATTGTGTGGTCAATAGCAAGATAACCCATTTTCTCTCTAGTGATCACTCGTGTTTAGTTTGCTAAACTGGTCTAACGAGAAGCACTCTGCCTTCGGGATAGGAGGCTGCAGCCGTAGGCTGACCCGCTTGAAGTCTTGAGATCGGATGTGTCATATTCATGCACGACAGAAACACAATTTTTTTTCTCAATTTTCGGATTGGCACCGAACACTTGATCTTGTTCGGACGTCAAGTTTTTACTGACGTTTTCTGGTTTTCCAAGCTTATGGCACTTTTAAACTATTTGTGCGTTTCAAGCATTAGTCTTGTAGTGCAACGCCGGACACCTTTAGGGATCCAGCAAAAACATTCTCGGATATTGCTATATATGCATCGGTTTCGAATTATGTCTTCGGTCAATAGTTGGGTTGCCTGGCTCCTGTGCTTGCCTCCTACGTTCCGCTTTGTTCGGCTAGGTGTGCAAAGGGAGAACCACTGCGATTGTGCTTCCAGCTCGCATGGTCAAGCACCTTAGTGGAGAAAGCCGAAAACTGACTGTCACAATAGGCGTAAACTAGTCAGCGATTCGATGACTATATTAAATGACGGGCAGTTCATAACATTGGCCGAAGTGTTTACGGCTTGACCTCTGATGTCGCCGAACAGTAACCGGGGGCTCATAGCTAGCTTCCCCAGTTTAAAGCTCCTATGATTAAGGGAAAGTTATAAAGCCCGCATATCTGATTACTTCGTTTCTGCTAACACTACCGCCTCCGGGCACCGAGACATCGGCTAAGGGTTGTTTTGTTAGTGCGGAAACACCCTGCGTAGTTTCTACCAAGGGGTAGAAGCCGACGATGGGCCACTTTCAACTGATAAACGGTCACAATGGAGTCAAAATAATGATGTAAAGTACTTGGATACATAGAATCATTACACATAATCTGTGATTTTACTCTGGATATCGATCCTTAATTCGGCCACCCGTGCCCACATTAAGGCTCGGGTGCTACTGGGCTTTGCGCTCATCATTTACAAAAATTAAAGAGGCACATCGATCCCCTGATCTGGTGTTCCCACCCGACCAGTGTCTCGGGGGCTACTGCATTGCCTATTTCAATGCAGAAAATTCTGAATGCCAAGTGTTCGGCTTGACCGAACTATGGGCAAACGTGTCTTCGGATAACAATAGGTACCATTTGGACCTATTCGGCGTCAAGCTAAATAAATTACGACAACTTTTCAAGACCCTCTCTCAAGGGCCCGTTCACCGATCACTATTATCTCTAATATATTACACTGCGTTTTCATTCCTATGTATGCTGCCGAGCTAGGAGTTGATCCTCAGGCCGATTTCGTGCATCGGCCCGAGTCTCAGGGGCTACTGGGAACAGCGGTTTCATGTTTTCCTTCAGGTGCATCTCGGGTTTTAGACCGACACACACCTTGAGGGCAACTGGATATACATATACCGGTTATATGTCTCGGCAGAGAATAAATTGCACCAATAAAAAATATATTCACAAAATATCAGCCCGCTATCAGATGGTGCACCACCTCGGAAGCAGTCCGGCGTAAAGCTCGGGCGCTAGTGGCTGGCTCCATAGAGGGCATTTCCAGCATTGAGCTCGGCTAAACTCCTTCAACTTTTTTGGACCAAGATGATCTATGACATCTTGGATATAGTCCGGCGTTGGAGCTTGGACACAGTCCGGCGTTGGAGCTTGGACACAGTCTGGCGTCGGAGCTCGGATACATTTCGGCGTTGGAGCTCAAAAACTATCCGGCATTGGTGCTCGGCTGCAAAAGATACCTCGAATGCAGTCTGGCGTTAGAGCTCGGAGCAAGAGGACACTGCTTCAAACCCGAGGTGTGGCATAAAAATAATGAGGCATTGATAAAGGCCGGAAACTTAAAGGGGCTCCTCTGATACCCAACGTGTAAACTCGTCGAACGCATTTCGGCGATCCTCAAGATCGAAGATGAGAAGATTTGTTGAACCAGTTTTCAAGACCAACAACTGAAGATGAAGAACAGTTCGGAAGAATCGAGGAGCGTCACTAACTTGAAGACCGGTTCAGGGGGCTACTGACGGTGTCCTGGACTAGGAGGTACTCACCATGTCATCTCCCGATCCGTTAGATTGGGCTGAGGACCCCCATGGCCGTATACTCATGGGCCAGTTCGGACAGTTGCCGCATACATGGAAGATTCCACAAGACTTGGCGATCAAGACAAGGACTCCTCCCCACCGGCGTATTCGGCTAGGACTCTTGTTATCCTAGGCCTCTGGTGCATTATATAAACCGAGGCCAGGCTAGTCGATATATCATATACATACAATCATACCATAGGCTAGCTTCTAGGGTTTAGCCTCTCTGATCTCGTGGTAGATCTACTCTTGTACTACCCATATCATCAATATTAATCAAGCAGGACGTAGGGTTTTACCTCCATCAAGAGGGCCCGAACCTGGGTAAAACATCGTGTCCCCTGCCTCCTGTTACCATCCGCCCTAGACGCACAGTTCGGGACCCACTACCCGAGATCCGCCAGTTTTGACACCGACAAATGAGGTCGCACTTAGCGCCGATACGAGCAAGAACATCCGCCGCTTGATTACTTCCTTGGGGCACATGATGGAACTCGAGCCCCTCAAATCGGGCCAACATTTTTATGACTGTGTTACGATACGTTGCCATCTTCGGATCTTTAGCGTCGAAATCTCCGTTTATTTGAGATATTGCCAGGCTGGAATCCCCGCGTACTTCTAGGCATTTTATGCCCGTGGAGACAGCCATCCGGAGACCATGTAATAAGGCCTCGTATTCGGCTGCATTATTGGAGTCTGTGTATAGTATTTGGAGAATGTACTAGACAATGTCTCCAGTAGGGGACGTTAAAATGACACCCGCTCCTAACCCTGCCAGCATTTTGGATCCGTCGAAGTACATGACCCAATTGGAGTATGTGCCGTACTCTTTAGGGAGTTCGGCCTCTGTCCATTTGGTGACGAAGTCGGCCAGTACTTGGGATTTGATAGCTTGACGCGGTTTATATGTAATGTCAAATGGGAGGAGTTCAATGGACCATTCGGTAATCCGGCCCGCAGCATCACGGTTGTTTATTATGTCATTGAGTGGTACTTCGGAGGCCACCGTGACGGACACTACTGGAAGTAGTGACGGAGCTTTCGGGATGCCATGAAGACCGCATATGCTATTTTTTGATAATGAGGGTACTGGGATTTGCATGGTGTAAGGATAGTAGATATGTAGTATACTGGCTTCTAAAGCGGGAATTTATGTCCGTCCTGTTCTCATTCGACGACGAGTACGGTGCTCACCACCTGGTGTGTTGCTGATATGTATAATAACATCGGTTCACCGGCATTTGGTGCGGCCAGAATTGGATTGCCCGCAAGAAGGGTTTTTATTTCCTCCAGTCCGGCTGTTGCCGCATCCATCCACTCGAAGTGGTCGGTTCATCATAGAAGGCGATAGAGTGGCAGTGCTTTTTCTCCCAATCTCGAGATAAAGCGGCTTAGAGCTGCTACGCAACCCGCAAGCTTTTGGACTTGTTTAAGGTCTGTTGGCGTAGCCAATTGTGACAAAGCTCGGATTTTGGCTGGGTTTGCTTCGATTCCTCTATTTGAAATGATGAAGCCCAACAGTTTTCCCGGGGGACGCCGAAGACACACTTTTCTGGTTTGAGCTTTATGTCATACGTCCGGAGGTTGTCGAATGTAAGACGTAGGTCGTCTATTAGTGTTTCGACATGCCTGGTTTTGATGACGATGTCATCGACGTAAGCTTCTACTGTTTTGCTGATCTGTTTCTCCAGGCATGTTTGAATCATGCGTTGGAATGTGGCGCTGGCATTCTTGAGCCCAAAGGGCATGGTGTTGAAGCAGAATGGCCCATATGGGGTGATAAATGTTGTTGCGGCTTGATCGAATTCCTTCATTTTGATTTGATGGTATCCAGAGTATGCATCGAGGAAACACAGTGAGTCATGTCCTGCGGTGGCGTCAATGATTTGATCAATGCGGGGGAGGGGGAAGGGATCCTTAGGGCAAGCCTTGTTGAGGTCTTTGAAATTGACGCACAGGCGCCATGATTTGTCCTTCTGTGGTACCATCACCAGGTTTGCCAGCCAGTTCGGGTGTTTGATTTCCCTAATGAATCCGGCCTCGATGAGTTTAGCAAGATCCTCCCCATGGTTTGTCGCTTGGGTTCGGAGAAGTGCCGCAGTGATTGCTTGACCGGTTTGAACCCCTTTAATATATTGAGGCTATGTTCGGCCCGCTCCCGTGGAATCCCTGGCATATCTGAAGGGTGCCAGGTGAATATGTTCCAGTTTTCATGCAAGAGTTCTCGTAGTGCGTTATCAACTATTGGGTTCAGGTGAGCTCCGATAGATGCTGTCTTCTTGGGGTCCGTTGGGTGGACCTGAAATTTGACTATTTCTTCTGCTGGTTTGAAGGAGGTGGATTTAGGGCGCTTGTCGAGGATCACATCGTCCCTGTCCACCGTGGAGCGTAGTGCGGTTCATTCTTTGGTTGCGAGGGCTTCAGACAGCTCCTCCAGTGCCAGGGATGCGGTTTCATTTTTAGCGCAGAGTGTTATGTCCGGATCGCTGACGAGAGTGATTATGCCGTTTGGGACGGGCATTTTGAGCTTCATATACCCGTAATGGGGTAAGGCCTGAAAGTGTGTAAAAGCATCCCGGCCCAACAGGGCGTGATATCCGCTCCTAAAAGGAGCCACTTGGAAAGTTATTTCTTCAGACCGGTAGTTCTTTGGCATGCCGAATACTACGTCAAGTGTGATTTTGCCTGCGCATCGCGCCTCCTGACTGGGGATAATTCCTCGGAAGGTTGTGTTGCTTTGCATGATGTGGCTCCTGTCTACTTCCATTTTATGGAGTGTGTCCTCGCAAATGAGGTTTAGTCCGCTGCCGCCGTCCGTGAGGACCTTGGTAAGTTGAAACCCGTCCACGATGGGACTGAGGACTAATGCGGCTGGCACTTGTACTGTTCTGTACTTTGGTTCGTCGCCGGCGTTGAATGTTATAGCCTTGTCGTTCCAGGGGTTTATCGCAGAAATTTGGCAGACTTCGGTGAACTTGCGAAGCGCCCTTTTGCGCTTGTTGTTTGAAGCGAATGTCTCAAAGACTGTCAATACTCTTGAGTTATCGTCCCCTGGGGGATGCCGTTCTGGGTCGTCCTTGATAAGGATGTCCTCGCCGCTCTTGGCTACATGTCGTAGTATCAAACATGCTCTAAGGCTGTGGGTTGCCACGGTATCTCGCGTTGTATGTATTTTGCATGGGCCATCGAGCCATCCCATCAGAACGGTGCCATGTCGCATAGCGGTTTTGTGTTTCTTGAATGTTGGACTGGGGGTGCCGCGAGGGTGCGCCCTTTTCGCCTGTATGGGGAGTTGAGTTGGGACAGACGGTTCCCAGCGAGCTGCCTGAGTTTTCTAGGTGCTCTCCATTGCGCTGTACTTTCGTACCATGGTCGCTAAGTCAGTGAATTTCAGTATGCGGCGGCGATTGATGGCATTGAGGATACCTTCGTCTGCGCAATTGTTGCAGAACACTGATATTGTGTCCTCATCAGGGCAATCTTTTATATTGTCCTTGACAAGGAGGAATCTAGCCTAGAAGTGGTGGACCGTTTCCTAAGACTGTTGTTTTATGCTCATGAGAGAGTCTATATCCGGGTGGGTGGGTGGAATTAAATCCGAACCCCGACCGGACCGATTATTCGGAGTGTGACGACCTTCTGGGCTTAAGAGTCCGGGTTCCGGAATATCTTCTGATTGTTTAGCACCGCCGTCCGATGCTATGTTCGGAGGGCTGGTCACGTCCTTTCGCGGGTGGGTATCGGGCTCTTCCTGATCAGCAGTCCGATCATAGTCTGTCTTCTGTATAGGCGAAGACTCGCCGTCCTGCTCCACGACTACCGCAATCTGGTGGGTGACCGGTAGGGTCTCGATTTCTCCTTGATTGGCTTTAGGCCCGATCCGATAGTATTCTGTGGCTATTCCCAAAGAGGTGATGCGATCTAGGAGTTCGTTTAAATATGAAAGCTCTGTTGGATCCATCTGCTTGGAGTGCTTGGAGTTGATGTGAAGGGGATTTTCGATGGCCCGAGAGGTCATCGTCGGCTCAACGGCCGAACGGGCGATCATAGTAAATCCTCCCAAGTGGAGGGTTTGGCCTGGGGCCAGAGCTCCCCCGGAGGTGATGTTGTCATTAAGGACAAGGCGAGCCATAGAGCCTTTTGTCGAAGGCGCAGTGGAACTCTTAATGAAAGCACCAATGTCTGTGTCAAAATCGACGGATCTCGGGTAGGGGGTCCCAAACTGTGCGTCTAGGATCGATGGTAACAGGAGACAGGGGACACAATGTTTACCCAGGTTCAGGCCCTCTCTATGGAGATAATACCCTACGTCCTACTTGATTTATATTGATGAATATGGGTGTTACAAGAGTTGATCTACCACGAGATCGTGGTGGCTAAACCCTAGAAGCCTAGCCGATATGGATATGGTAATGAATATGCTCTTTCCGGACTAACCCCTCCGGTTTATATAGACACCAGGAGGATCTAGGGTTTACATAGAGTCGGTTACATAAGAAGGAATCTTCATAGTCAGTCGCCAAGCTTGCCTTCCACGCCAAGGAGAGTCCAATCCGGACAGAGGTACAGTCTTCAGCCTTCATACCTTCACAGCCCATCAGTCCGACCCATGGATAATAGGCCGGACACTCGAGGACCCCTGAGTCCAGAACTCCCTCAACGAGCACCAACTTTTTTCGGTCTTTTCTGACGGCAGCCATCCAGTGGGAGTTCATGCCGACCCTGTACATACCTGCCAAGAAGTTTCGGGCGATGGTGATCGAATCGAAGCCGAGGGAAATGATGTATGGCGACCCACTACATACGTGCAAAGAATTTTCGGGTAATGGAGGTTAGATTGAAGTCGAGGGGCATCATGTACGTCTCCGTATCATGGTGAGAAAATCTTGCAAGACCAGATAGCAGCCAGAGGGTGTCTTGAAAATCTAAGGCCTCGCTTCGACGACATGGCCATGTGCATGTACCTCAAGCATGCAGCCAGCCACAGGGCGCTCAACATAGCCATACATGAACAACAGAGGCCGAGGATGTCACTAGGGAGATTGCTCCAATCGCGGCTCATATGGATGCTGCACGGTTCGCATTCGGCCATGGTGGAGTTTGGAAGGTGGGGTTTATGGGGGCTTGATTTACGCGAGAGAAGGCTCTCAGTGCTGGAGCGGCTAGCGAGGGAATAGTGGTACTGGGGGAGGAGAGCGAGGCGAGGGTACGCGAGGGCACAGTGAGATGATGAAGAGTGACCTTAGGATCTCCGGTAAGATGGAGATGGAGATGGAGTGGTGCTACGGGAGAGGGAGACGAGGCGAGGCACGCTATACAATAGCGGTGACAGTGACTGCATAGTGCACAAGGTGAGGCTGACTTTGGTAACCCGAACACGCCGCCTGTACTAGTGTCACCTCAGGCGCAGGTCCTTGTCACTTCACTGTGAGGACAAGATGAATAATATTTTGGCCATCAAGTGTACCACAGTTGTACTACTACTAGTAGGAACATAAAAAAGTAATACTGTATAGAAGAAATAGATCTCCCGTGCTAGCATGCCTCTGGGTTCACTTCATCCTCCAGGTATCATCCATATTGTGAGCATAACCAAATTCTCGTGCATGCGGAAACGCGAAGAAGGGCTTTTTCTTTTTTGAGGATAACTGCATATTCCTTAACTAGAGAAAGTTGTGTCTCCCATGCACACGCCAATATCCATCCGAACCAGCTACGACATAGTTCTTTATATCTGTTTGCATAGGTCCCACCTATCAGGAGGGGTGCAGAAATAAAAAGGAATCATAAAATGTCTCGCCATGGTGATTCAAAAGAGTGACCCCAACTAGCCAGTGGCACCTGTAGCACTAGAAGGATGGGCACGTACACGGACAGGTACCACTCCTCAGTCTACCCGCATAGCCTTTTCTTTTAGTCTACCTAGCCTTCTAATCAACTGCGTGCAGGCCACTTCTCCCATTTACTTCCCCACCAGGAAACCGATTTTCCTCTCCTTATTCACCTCTCCTTCATCTTCATTTGCATCCAAACCCCACTGCATTCACATTGTTTTAACATCTTCACATACTCCTGGAGTAATTCCGAAGCCCCTTTAAATAATAATCTTCTTCAGTTATACTAGCCATCTAATCCTAATTCTCCAAACAATAGCCCTCCGGTCCAACGGTTCCAAATGTCGAAAGAGATCGAGATGCAGGTTTTTAGTGTCCAACATGTCCTCGTCGAAGGCTTGTTGAGCATAGTTGCCACCGTCACCGACCACCCAAGGGTTGTTCGGAAGTGGATCAACAATGTATCCAACTCCCTCCAAAAGGTAGAGATGAAGGTCATCGGTCTCGACGCAGAGTAGATGAAGTGTGCCACTGGGAAGATCCAACGCGCCGCCGTCCTTCAGCTGTGCCTCAAAGATGTTGTTTTGGTGTACCACATCATACACGCACCCTCTATACCAGGTGATCTCCATGATTTCTTGTCTCGGGAGGATATATAATTATGTGGGGCAGCCATCGAAGGGGACAAACAGAAGCTGGCGCCATACAACCTTGATTTGAAAAGCATCGTTGACCTACAAACAAGAATCAAAATTCCTGTAGAAGATTGTGATAAACAGACACCATACCTATTCAACGTAGGAAATTTTGTGCTCGGTACAAATCTTCACAAGGGTGATGACACGCTGGCATTAAGGTTGTCTGGATGGGAGAATTATCCCTTGACGTATGAAAGTATAAAATATGCTGCTCTCGATGACCGTGTGAGTTTTGAAATACCTGCAAGGTCCAAAGAGCTTGTTGAGAAGCCGTCTCCCATAGAAAATGAGAAGAAGAAGAAGAAGCTGCACCAGCAACAGAGCATTATGGATGGATGAACTATTTCCCCTCTTGTAAAAAATATATTTCCTCTCTTTGTATATTGATATAGATGAGCTATTTCGATGGTGTGCATGTCTTTGGAACAAGTAGGAACGTAGGTCCGCTTGACTATAAGGAACTATTTATTCGCCTAGCTTTCTCTACTACTCCTTCCAGTGATCGGTATGCAATGCATGTGTCAGTAGACGTGATAGCTTGTCCATGGAAGTTGAACTATGACGACCATCACGTTTCATACACTGCCACTCGCGATTCCCATGATGCCGCTCCAACACACGGCACCACGTCCCCCGACATGCGCCTCACCCCTCTCGGCCGCACCGCCCTCTACATTTGTGTGCATGACATGTGGCCGAGCTGAAATGCGGCGAGCATCAAGTTTCTACCATAGCCACATGCGATTCCCATGATGCCACTCGAACCCATGACACCACACATCCCCTGACCTGCGGCTCACCCCTCTCGACCCCACCACTCCTCTGCCTCCGGGAGCATGACATGTGGACCAGCCACCTATCGGGTCCACTAAAGCTCACTCACGTGGGCCCAGAGAGGGAAATGTAACTCCTGCGCCATTCCTTGTGTTGCTACCGCTGCACGAACTCGTGCCAAACTCGAGATTTATTTCTTACTAGCAAGATGCATGTGTGTTGCATTTGTATGAGTAGTTTATCTTGTGGGAGGAAAGGATGAACAAGGGAAGGCCTTATTTGCAAATGTGGAGAGGGGTGTGGGAATCTTTTTTCAAAATTGCCATAGTTTCCTTCCATGGATATCTCTACGCATCATAACGCCCCGATGTCCAGCTGTGGCACCCTCGCCACAGCCAGGACACTACTGGCCGGTTCAACTCGAACAAGTGAGTCGCATACGCCGTCGCGACAATGGCCAGTTGGGCATGTCGAACCACACCGATGTTGCTTCCCCGTAGTCGACCTATGCTGGCATGTGGTCGCACATCGTTGAGCCGCACGTCAATGTACGATGGCAGGAACGCCTCCAGGCTCACTGGCTCAACTACTTCGAGTACATCACGTTCACAAACTGATATCCGTTGAGCAGGTTGCTCCGGCCCACGAGCACACGCCTATATGTATCCAACATTCAACCCTCGTTGCTGAATGGTACATCACAGGGATGGTGCAAGCGGTCGGAATTTGGAGCCCAAGTTGAGCTATGTGCCCCGAGTAGATCACTGGCTCCCGCCCGAGCTGCCACCCGGCCGTCATTGCCGTCGCACCACTAACCATCGGGAGCTGCACCCTGGTGCTCATCCAAAGAGCGAGCTAGTAAACGTCGTGTGACACGTCACAACAATCAAGCACCTTGACATGTATCGGCCAGGAATATACTTTTCTTGGCCACAAGCTCCATGCTCTCGTCCAAGATCGGTGTGGTACTGCAGTCGAACATGCGGGTAAAATACTACGGGAGCAGCTGCATGTGCATGGCCCAAACGCCGATGTTGGCGTGGAGGAGGTGGTACTCGCTGGCGCCGTAGCATGATACATGGCTTAGGCAGGCACCTATTACGATGCTCTAGGGTTGGCACCGACATAGTCAATGCAGCTGATGATCCAGAGGAGGACGAGCAGGAAAGGAAAGGGTCTTGCATGCGTGTACAGATTCATGTAGGAAAATATTTCCTGGAAATACAAACTTTATTTACCTTTCTTTGAGGCTATAGATGACCCACACGAGGAAATCTATTATAACAATTGGATGAAAAGTAATGGTGCGGGAATACAGATCAGAGCATGGGAGGGGCGCAGGCAAGCCTCGTCCAACACCGCTCGAACCCCTGACATGACATGTCTGCCGACCTGCGCCTCACCCCTCTCGGCCCACCGCCGCTCTGCTTCATGAGGATGACATGTGGGCCAGCCGCATTTAGGTTCCACATGTCATTGACTCAAAGGACGGGGCATTAAGCCGCTGAAGCTCTGTTCTGTGGGCCCCGAGAGGGAAATGTAACTCCTGCGCCAGGCTCTGTGGTGCTCCCGCAGTACGAACTCGTGCCAAACCCGGAATTTGTTTCTTACTACTACCAATGTGCCGGCCCATGCGTTGCAATGGATCCAAAGTATCTATTTAGTGGAGTGCACTCTAAACACATTATCTTTTTATTTTTCTCTAGCCTTTCCTAGCCATGCAACCAAGCCACATAAGCTTCATGGGTGCCCCCCACATCATATTATTCATACTATGTTGAATGAAAAAGAGATAAATCACCCAAAACAAGATCTTCCCTTTTTTGTTTCCTACGATGATGTGCCGTGCACGTACCTAGTTGTATAGTGGTAGTACTAGTTGTAGTACAAACATCGTACTTGTAGGAGTAGTAGTATGGAGTGCTCCTACTCTAGCAACGGGCTCCATTTGACACCAAATTTCTTGGCTTCCGTGCTAAGAGCTTCCCCTCCTCATTTTCTGTTTTCCAACGTGGTGGGCGGGTGCGGTTTGCTGATAGTCGGTTTGCTCAACTGCGGTCCCACATGAAAGTGAAAATGCTAGGCAACACGCCTTCCCTAGCTATGTGGCATGCCCGACGGGCTATGGAGTACTCCCGATTCTCAGGCGTGTGGGGGTGCGACATGAACGTGGCAGGCCTTTTTCTTTTACTAGCAATGTGCCTATGCATTGCGACAGATCCAAAGCAGAATAGTACTTGTTCACAAACTTCAAAGAAAACACTCTTGTTTTGATATACATATATACCACTGAAAATATATTAATTTTCACTCAAAATATATTTCTTAGGCTGTTTTGATGAGGTGATGGAGCGATGTGGTTGCTTTCAAGATAATAAGGGGTATTCTACGAATTGGAGCAGAGAAGTGGGTTATTGTTGCAAAAATGTCACAACTTACCTCACAGCCGTTAGATACATATCTAATGGTCAGAAATGATGGATGGCAGACACATCCCCATCACCAACTGAGTCATTTATAGGGGACTAGCAAGATGCCCATGAGTTGCATGAAACATCAAGATGCATTTGTATGAGTAGTTTATATTGTGGGAGAAAAGGATGAACGAGGGAAGGCCTTATTTGCAAATGTGGAGAGGGGTGTGGGTATCTTTTTGCAAAATTGCCATAGTTTCCTTCCTATCTGTCAGATATAAATTGGACGACCTATATTGCAGGATGGCATGCACACCATCATCAAAAAAACTTTGTTTTTATAAGAGTAGAGATAGAGAAACATGTATAAATTTTAACATTTGGTTCTGCTCCTTGGCACGATCGATAGATAGAAAAAATTATTGGAAACGCTAGGGCAGGGCTTTTTCCACCAGATAAGCAGGGTAGTAGCTAGGTTGGCGCATCATCGGTTTGGCCACATGTGGTTTGACAACTTGTAGTGTTTCTAGCAAGATGCCTGTGTGTTGCACGATGTTGATGGAAAAGCTAAGCACAACTTAAAAATTGACGGATGGAGTACTAGGTATAGTGAGACATATAATTGCCTCCAAATGTGAGCAAAGGGATCGCACATGTCTTTATTGACTGCAACAAGAATGCAATAGCGCAATAAGAATTAAGGCCACGATAATGCGATCACAGTGGTGGTTACACGAGGCAAGAAGAAAGATGCATCCATCTACGTATGACCTCCTACTGCTCGACTCAGTGCGCTGGGCCACTATCCGGTGGCTTAGGAGCGCCGGCTTTTGTGGCGAGGTCAAGGTGCTTCTCAACAAAGGCGTCCAATGATTCCAGCTGGTTGATGAAGGCCAACGTCGCAGTGTGCTCACCAGCCTTGTAGATACCTATGTTATGTACACAACTTGCTCGTACACGTGGATGTGTAGTTCGACGAATTCTTGGAGGGTGAGGCGCCTCGCGGCGAGTGCGACCTGTAGGTGAACATTCTTCGTTGTGTCGACGGGCAGTCGCAGGACCACCGGTGCTTGAAAGAGGTTCTCGCCATGGAGGCCGATTAGGGTGGCAGACAATGAGGAGCCCGGGCGCATGGGCTGGAGGAGTACGGCGATGTCGTCTGCGAGCTTCTTGATGACGGTGAACTTGTTGATGGTGGCAACGATCATCTGGTCCAACTAAGAGTCATAGCTGGCATCGATGATGGCCATGAACCAGCCGGTCGCTAACACCGTCTAGGGACGATCCTCGGTGCCATGCCACAGGCCGACATCAAGGACCATTTCTAGATTTCTTTTGTGTGTGGGGATTAAACATTTCCGGATTGGACCGAGACTTGCCAAGCGGCCTTGGTTTACTACCGGTAGACCGCCTGTCAAGTTTCGTATCATTTGGACCTCGTTTGATACTCCAACGGTTAACCGAGGGACCGAAAAGGCCTCGTGTGTGTTGCAGCCCAAAACCCCTCCAATTTGGCCCAAAACCCACCAAACTCTGCTCCATGTCCTAGAGCGTTCGATCACGATCGCGTGGCCGAAAACTGCACCTCATTTGGACTCTCCTAGCTCCACTTATGCCTATAAATACACCCCCCTCCGTTTTCGGATCTCTCTCCCTCTCCGAAACCCTAGATATAAAAAAACAGATCCCGCCGCCACCGGACGTGTCCGTGCCAGGCCGGACAACGTCCGCCGCTCGCCTCCGCCTATCCACCGCCGCCACGTGGCGCTCGCCTGACCCCGCCGCGGCGGCGGCCCGGGAGCCTGTGGCCGGCCCCCGCGGCCCGCATCGCCACCCGCCGCCGCCTCGCACCAGCCCCGCCTCCTTCCCCGTCGCCGGCGCCACCGCGCCACCGCGGCCAACGTCGCCGCCCGGCGCCGCCTCACCGCTCCAGCGCCACCGTGCCACCGCGGCCGCCCGAGCCGGCGCCGCCCCTGTCCAAGGTCGGCTCCGCCGCCCTCTCCACCGACCCCTCGCCGCCCCGGTCATCTTCTCCCCCTCCGGTGTCGTCCTACTTCTCGGTGAACAGGAACTCCGGCGAGACTCCGGCGAGTGCATCGGGAACCGCGCTGGATCTGGATCTGAAAGATCCCCTCGGTTGACTTTTCCCTCCAAACCCTAATTTTTTATGCCTACTTTGACCGGCCGTATCTCCGCATCCGTAGCTCCTATTTGGGCATATAGTATATCAAAATGTTCGCCTCGACGTGTACATCATTTCATTCCATTGCATCATTTTCATTTGAGCTCATCTTAATGCCCGAAATGCTGTTATAAGAGGGCTTCGTGAGTTGATTGTCAGATCTGCTAGTTCATCTTTGACTTTTGTCATTTTTGCCATGATTATTGTGTGCAGGATATGCCTGTGAGTCCTTCATATGTTTTGTTAAGGATTTTGTTATCTTTCCAGAGGAGCAACCCATGCATTTTTAGGATGTGTGTGGTGACTTGTGCAAGTTTGCAAAGTGAGGCACCCGGTAAATCTATTTTCAGGGACTGTAGTTTTCACTAAGTCTGGGATTATTTAGTTCATGATGCCATATGTTCAGCTTCTTTCCTAGTGATCCGTGCCTCTTTTGAGGATTGTCAGTAAAGGACTTTTGTTAATCATGTTATGATATATCCATCCATGTCTTTACTTGCAATTATGGAGCACCCTAGCTTGAGTCAATCGATCTCTACTTTTGCTTCGTTGTGAATCTGGGCAGATCGTCAACTTGTTTGCAATTTTGCCGATGCTATTGTAGTTGATCCGTGCATGCTATGCCATTGTTCTTGACATTTCTAGCTAGCATTTTATTCCTTCTTAATGGATGTATGCTTGCCTTGCCATGACTTGCACCATAGTGAGTGCATCGAGCTCGTTTACATGCCTTCATGAGTTATATTTCAGCATGTCTCAGTTTTCACTAAGTCTGAAAACTGATTGTGTTTTAGCTATGTTCGTGTGCCCGTTAGTATATTTTGTGAACCCTTTTGGCCCCAGGTCACTTAGGGACTTTTGTTAAGCTTGTTGAGTAGCTCCATTCCATGTTCTTCTTTGTCCTAATCAGGTCCTGTAGCTTGTTGTTTTGCTGCTCCGAAGAGAGCTGCATGATCTGAAATTTCAGACAAGTGTTAATTTCACTAAGTCTGAAATCTGTTTTGCATTTGCGTTTTTGCCATGCTTATTTGAACCTCTTAATGGATGAATTGGCCGTAGCTCAGTGCTAGTATTTTGTTAAGCATCTTGTGGGCATCCCTTCCATGTATTTTGTTTCCATGTTTGGGTGCTGTAGCATGTTCATTTCATTGCATTTAGATGCCTACTTGCTGTAAATCGCAGACCGGTGTCATTCTTAAATCGCTTGCCATTTCCAAACCGTAACTCCGATTCCGGCGTTCTTTATATTGTTTTCAAGCGATTTCATCTCATCTTTCCAGTGGCACCCTTGGAATTCCATGTTGAGGCCAGATTCATGCATTTCATGTCATATCTTGCATTTGACATCCCGCATCGCATCCCGCATAGCATATCATTATTTCATCATATTGCTTGGTCTTGCACGTGGTTGATTGTATCCTTGTTGCTTGTTTGTCTTGTTTGGGTAGAGCTAGGAGATGAGTTCACTACCGAGGAGCCCGTTGAGTTTGCTTGTGAAGATCCAGTCAACTCTGACAACTGTGCAGGCAAGATGATCATACCCTCGAAATCACTACTATCTTTGCTATGCTAGTTTGCTCACTCTTGCTATGCCAATGCTACGATGCCTACCTTTTGCTTGTCAGCCTCCCAATTGCCATGTTGAACCTCTAACCCACCATGTCCTAGCAAACCGTTGATTGGCTATGTTACTGCTTTGCTCAGCCCCTCTTATAGCGTTGCTAGTTGCAGGTGAAGATTGGAGCCGTTCCTGGTTGGAACATTTATTTACTTGTTGGGATATCATTATATTGCTATGTTATCTTAATGCATCTATATACTTGGTAAAGGGTGGAAGGCTCGGCCTCTCGCCTAGTGTTTTGTTCCACTCTTGCCGCCCTAGTTTCCATCATATCGGTGTTATGTTCCCGCAATGCCCAACCTTGGTTTTACCATTCGCCACCTAGCCTCTTTTTCCCTTGGGTTACCGGAGCCCAAGGGTCATCTTATTTTAAACCCCCCCCGGGCCAGTGCTCCCTCTGAGTGTTGGTCCGAACTGAGCTGCCTGCGGGGCCACCTCGGGGAAACTTGAGGGTTGGTTTTACTCGTAGCTAGTCTCATCTGAGTGTGCCCTGAGAACGAGATATGTGCAGCTCCTATCGGGATTTGTCGGCACATTCGGGTGGTGTTGCTGGACTTGTTTTAACCTGTCGAATCGTCTTGTTGTACCGGGATACCGAGTCTGATCGGAACGTCTCGGGTGGAGGTCTATTCCTTCGTTGACCGTGAGAGCTTGTCATGGGCTAAGTTGGGACTCCCCTACAGGGATTGAACTTTCAAAAGCAGTGCCCGCGGTTATGGGAAGATGGGAATTTGTTAATGTCCGGTTGTAGATAACTTGAACCTTAATTAATTAAAATGAATCAACTGAGTGTGTTACCGTGATGGCCTCTTCTCGGCGGAGTGCGGGAAGTGGACACGGTGTTGGAGTAATGTTTGCGCAGGTTGCTCTCTAGTTTCTCGCTCGTACTTTGCCTCCTCTTCTCGCTCTCTTTTGCGAATAAGATAGCCACCATATATGCTAGTCACTTGCTGCAGCTCCACACATATATATTTGCCTTACCCTTCCTATAAGCTTAAATAGTCTTGATCGCGAGGGTGCGAGATTGCTGAGTTCCTGTGGCTCACAGATACTATAACTCCAGATGCAGGTCCAGGTGATTCCGCTCCAGGTGACGAGTATGAGCTCAAGTGGGAGTTCGACGAAGACTCTCAGCGTTACTACGTGTCTTTTCCTGAGGATCAGTAGTGGTGCGTAGTTGGGGTTTGATTCGGGGCCTTGTCGCAAGTTGGGTTCTTTTCTATTTTGGCGCCGTAGTCGGGCCATGAGTGTTTGGATGATGTATGTTATTTATGTACTTTGATGTGACGTGGCGAGGTAAGCCAACTATGTATCTCCCCTTTTATTCTATATATTACATGGGATGTTGTGATGATTGCCTAACTTGCGACATTGCTTTCAATGCGGTTATGTCTCTAAGTCATGCCTCGACACGTGGGAGCTATAGCCGCATCGAGGGCGTTATAAGTTGGTATCAGAGCCTTCCCCGACCTTAGGAGCCCCATTGCTTGATCGTTTTTAGCGGCCGAGTTGTGTCTATAAAAATGTTTTGAGTCTTTAGGAATTATATATCGGAGATTTTAGGAATTCTTTTTACTTCCCAGTCTCCTCATCGCTCTGGTAAGGCATCCTGACGTAGATTTTTGACTCTTCTCTTCTCAAATTTCACTAAAAAAATTTTTAGGATCACGCGAGTATCTTGGAATCGTTCCAATGGCTTATGATGAGAACATTGTCTTGGTGCCTCCTGTCAGGGGTTTAGTGGAAGTGTCCCAGGGAGTTGAGCTTTAAGGTGTTGTCATCATAATTTTATCGTTGCAATTCTGGAATACTTGAGATATGTTCGCCGACATCGAAAATCTCTTTTATGCAGTTCGTTGGTGAGATAACCTCGACGCCACCCAGTACTGGGGCGAGAGTTCGGGAGTATCGCCATAACTTGTATAACGGATGCTTTTCGAAGGTTGAGGTAGATGGTTTCCGAAGTTTTCTTGGTTATGTGTTGAAGGATGGATACAGCTGGATGTAGGATTTGCTAGTTTGGGTGAGATATTATGCTTCCTCTGTATCCCCAACACCTGATTGCATAACCGGAAAGGTTCGGGAGTTTCATAGGTGGGAATTCTAGTAGCTCTAGTTTTTGTTCCACGGATATTGGTTTGAGATTGGGATTTCTTACCGATTATTCGTTCTTGATCCGTACCTTGCTGATTTATTTCTCTACCTTAATTCTACGTGCCTTCTCAATTTATGGATATGTGACCATTTCAAGAGGAATGCATTCGTTCATTTTGTTCGGATGTGAAGACTATATGTTGCAATTTTCATTCCGTTGGATTCAGCTTCAATAATTATCTGTCAATGTGCTAATGGTGGTCACCCTCTTCAGGATGGCTCCTCCAACGCGCATGACTCCGAATCCTGATCCGCCACCACCTCCACCTCCTCCGGAGGCATGGCAAGCTGTGATGGCCGCAACCAATGCAAACACATAGCTGATCATGCAAATTCTTCAAGAGCGCAATCAAGGCAGTCAAGGGAATCAAGGCAGCAACCAGAGTCACTTTGCTACACTCAACCAGTTCCTTGCTAACGGGCCAAAGACTTTCAGCAATTGTGTTGAGGCAACCGATGCTGACGATTGGCTTGTGGATCTGTGTAAGCATTTCGAGTGCAGTAACGTCAGGCCTGAGGACTTTGTCAAGTTCGCTTCCTTCCAACTCAAAGATCAAGCTGCAGAATGGTTCCAGCAGTACAAGGATTCCATAGGTGGACATGTTATCACTTGGGATGATTTCCGTCGAGATTTCAGAGCTCACCATATCCCTCAGAGCGTGGTTGAAAAAAGCGTGAGGAATTCCGCAACCTGAAGCAAGGCTCTTTGTCTGTCTATGACTACAACAAGTTGTTTCAGAAGCTTGCCCGCTTTGCCAAGCAGGACGTGCCTGGTGAGAAGAGCATGATATACCAGTTCAGGGGTGGTCTCAGAGAAGATATTCAGCTCGCTCTTGTCCTCTTCGAGCCCTTGAGATACGATGAGTTCTACAACATGGCACTGAAGCAAGAGGCTTCTCAGTTGAGGTGTGATGCTTCCAGGAAGCGATTCAGAGATGTTACTCCTTCTTCCTCTACTCAAGTGGCCAAGCAGCAGAAGTTTTGGCTTCCTCCTCCTCCGTTCCGTCAACTGTATCAGCAGAAGAGCAAAGGTGGCAGTGGTTCTTCCCACCCACCCAACCCTGGCTTTCAGAACAAGGCTTCGCCTCAAGCTCCAAGATTGAGTGCTCCGTATCACCGTCAAGCATAACCCCAAGCATGCCAAGGTCAATTTGATGAATGCAGCTCAGGCAGAGGACTCGTCAGATGTGATCATGGGTAACCTTCCTGTTAATGATATTCCTGCAAAAGTACTTTTTGACTCTGGTGCATCGCATTCCTTCATGTCATTCCCATTTGCATCGGAGAACAATTTTAGTACTAAGGCTTTACCTAGAGCTATGCAAGTCGTCTCTCCAGCTAAGCGTCTGAGTTCTAGTTTGATGGTTCCGGATATTTCTATCTTGATGGGTGATTTCAAGTTTCTGGCTTCTCCAATGGTTCTTGGTAACTCCGATATTGATCTTATTCTCGGGATGGATTGGCTTTCTAAGCACAAGGCTCAGCTTGATTGTGCAGCCAAGCAGATTCAATTGACTCATTCGTCTGAGGAAGTAATTGTCTTTGCCGCCCGGGATAATACCTTTCGTCTGTTTTCTCTTAATGAGAAGGGTGAACTGGATGCTATCTCGCAAATTCCAGTCGTTTGTGAATATCAAGACGTCTTTCCAGAAGAGCTCCCAGGAATGCCTCCGCACCGGCCAGTTGAATTCGTTATTGATCTTGAGCCCGGCATGGAACCTGTGTGCAAACATCCTTACAAGCTCGGACCTGAAGAGTTGAAGGAGCTGAAGAAGCAACTCGATGAGCAAGAAAGAATGGGTCTTATCCGGCCTAGTTCTTCTCCGTGGGGTTGTGGTGTTCTTTTTGTGAAGAAGAAGGATGGAACGGACCGACTTTGTGTTGATTACCGTCCAGTGAACAAGAAGACCATCAAGAACAAATACCCACTTCCCAACATCAATGAGCTGTTCGAACAACTCAAAGGTGCCCAAGTATTCTCCAAGCTTGATCTCCGTATGGGTTATCACCAGATTCGCATTCGTGAAGAAGATATTCCCAAGACAGCATTCAGAACAAGCTTTGGTTCATATGAATACACTGTCATGTCTTTTAGCCTCGCCAACGCTCCTCCGACGTTCTCTCGCATGATGAACTTCATCTTCAATGCCTTCACCAATGACTTCATTTTGGTCTATCTCGACGACATTCAGGTTTTCTCCAAGAACAAGGAAGATCATGCCAAGCACTTGCATTTGGTTCTTGATAAGCTCAGGGAACATCAGTTCTACGCTAAGTTCTCCAAGTGCGAATTTTGGCTCGATGAGGTTCTTTATCTTGGTCATATCATCTCTGCCAAGGGCATTGCCATGAATCCTAAGAAGGTGTCTGCAATTGTGAATTGGGAACCTCCTCAGAACGTGAAGCAACTCCGCAGTTTTCTCGGTCTCGCAAGCTATTGCCGAAGATTCGTTGAAAACTTTTCTAAGATCGCGAAGCCTCTCTCAAATCTTCTTCAGAAGCACGTCAAGTACGTTTGGTCTCCGGAGTGTGATATTGCTTTCAACACTTTGAAAGAGAAGTTGATCACTGCTCCAGTTTTGACTCCGCCTGATGAATTCAAGCCGTATGAGGTCTTTTGTGATGCCTCTCTCCAAGGTTTAGGCGCAGTGTTGATGCAAGAGAAGAAAGTTGTTTCTTATACATCTCGCCAGTTGGAGCCTAATGAGAAGAACTACCCCACTCATGATCTCGAGTTGGCGGCAGTTGTGCATGCTCTTTTGACTTGGAGACATGTTCTATTGGGAAGAAAAGTGGATATTTTCACTGATCACAAGAGTCTCAAGTACATCTTCACTCAGCCTAATCTCAACCTCAGGCAAACTCGATGGGTCGAAATGATTCAAGAGTATAATTCGAGTATCGAGTACACTCCAGGCAAGGCCAATGTGATTGCTGATGCTTTGAGCAGGAAGGCCTACTGCAGCAGTTTGATTCTTAAGCCTTATCAACCCGAGCTTTGTGAAGCTTTCCGCAAGCTGAATCTGCAAGTTGTTCCTCAAGGTTTCCTCGCCAACCTTCAAGTCTCTCCTACCTTAGAAGACCAGATTCGCCAAGCCCAGCTTCTTGATGCTATGGTGAAAAAGGTGAAGATTGGGATTGCCAAGAGTCAGTCCAAGTACAAGTGCTACCGCCTTGATGACAAGGACACTCTCTTCTTCGAGGATCGTATTGTTGTGCCCAAAGGTGACCTCCGTAAAGTGATCATGAACGAGGCTCACAATTCTCTCCTCTCCATCCACCCTGGGAGCACGAAGATGTATCAGGACCTCAAGCAAGCTTATTGGTGGACTCGAATGAAGCGCGAGATCGCTCAATTCGTGAATGAATGTGATGTCTGCAGAAGAGTGAAGGCAGAACACCAAAGGCCAGCTGGTCTCCTCCAACCTCTTACCATTCCAGAATGGAAGTTTGACCACATTGAAATGGACTTCGTAACTGGGTTTCCAAAGTCCAAGCGTGGCAATGATGCTATATTCGTTGTCACCGACAAGCTCACCAAAGTGGCGCACTTTCTGCCTATCAAAGAGTCGATCACTGCAGCTCAATTGGCGGAACTCTATACCTCTCGCATTGTCTCTCTGCACGGTATTCCTCAAGTGATCTCTTCAGACCGTGGCAGCATCTTTACCTCGAAGTTTTGGGATTCTTTTCAGAAGGCCATGGGCACCAACGTCCGCTTCAGCACTGCTTTCCATCCTCAAACAAGCGGTCAAGTCGAGCGTGTCAACCAGATTCTTGAAGATATGCGCAGGGCTTGTGTGATCTCCTTCGGCATGAAGTGGGAGGATTGTCTTCCTTATGCTGAATTCTCCTACAACAATAGTTTTCAAGCAAGTTCGGGCAAGGCCCCATTTGAAATTCTGTATGGCAGGAAGTGCCGTACCCCTCTCAACTGGTCTGAAACCGGTGAACGTCAGCTGCTGGGTAATGACTTAATCACAGAAGCAGAAGAAATATGCAAAGTCATTCGTGATAACCTCAAAGCAGCCCAATCCCGCCAGAAGAGCTACTATGATAGTAAGCACCGTGATTTGGCTTTCGAGATCGGAGATCATGTTTACCTCCGTGTCTCTCCTATGAAAGGTACTCGTCGCTTCGGTATCAAAGGGAAGCTTGCCCCTAGATACGTGGGACCTTTCAAGATTGTCAGCAAGAGAGGCGACCTCGCCTATCAACTCGAGCTTCCTTCAAACTTTCCAAATGTTCATGATGTGTTCCATGTCTCTCAGCTTCGAAAGTGCTTCAAGACTCCTGACCGCACCGTCAACTTCGAGGACATTGAGCTCCAAGAAGATCTCTCTTATCGTGAGCACCCAGTTGCTATTCTTGAAGAGACTGAACGCAAGACTCGCAACAAGTCAATCAAATTTCTCAAAGTCAAGTGGTCACACCATTCTGACCGTGAAGCTA
Organism: Triticum urartu; assembly: GCF_003073215.2. Classification (NCBI taxonomy): domain Eukaryota; kingdom Viridiplantae; phylum Streptophyta; class Magnoliopsida; order Poales; family Poaceae; genus Triticum; species Triticum urartu. The sequence continues at coordinate 158,118,109 of NC_053026.1, read as the reverse complement.
CCTGGGAACGCGAGGATCACCTCCGTTTTGAGTACCCGGAGTTCTTTCAGTCCTAGATCTTGGGTTGAGATCTTTTCGTAGTGGTGGAGTGTTGTAACACCCCGGATGTAACTTTCCCAATTTGTACTCCAACTCTTGCCATTTCCGGTGTTAAGTTATATTTATTTCTCAGGTTCGGGTCTTTGTCTCCATGTGTTATTTTCGTTTTCATGCATCTCATATCATGTCATCATGTGCATTGCATTCGCATACGTGTTCGTCTCATGCACTCGAGCTTTTTCCCCGTTGTCCGTTTTGCATTCCGGCGCTCCGTTCTCCTCCGGTGGCCATTTCTAGCTTTGTTTCGTGTGTGGGGATTAAACATTTCCAGATTGGACAGAGACTTGCCAAGCGGCCTTGATTTACTACCGGTAGACCGCCTGTCAAGTTTCGTATCATTTGGACCTCGTTTGATACTCCAACGGTTAACCGAGGGACCGAAAAGGCCTCGTGTGTGTTGCAGCCCAACACCCCTCCAATTTGGCCCAAAACCCACCAAACTCTGCTCCATGTCCTAGAGCGTTCGATCACGATCGCGTGGCCGAAAACCGCACCTCATTTGGACTCTCCTAACTCCACTTATGCCTATAAATACACCCCCTCCGTTTTCGGATCTCTCTCCCTCTCCGAAACCCTAGATATAAAAAAACAGATCCCGCCGCCGCCGGACGTGTCCGCACCAGGCCGGACAACGTCCACCGCTCGCCTCCGCCTATCCGCCGCCGCCACATGGCGCTCGCCTGACCCCGCCGCCGCCGCGGCCCGGGAGCCCGAGGCCGGCCCCCGCGGCCCGCATCGCCACACGCCGCTGCCTCGCACCAGCCCCGCCTCCTTCCCCGTCGCCGGCGCAACCGTGCCACCGCGGCCAACATCGCCGCCCGGCGCCGCCTCGCCGCTCTGGCGCCACCGCGCCACCTCGGCCGCCCGAGCCGGCGCCGCCCCCGTCCAAGGCTGGCTCCGCCGCCCTCTCCACCGACCCCTCGCCGCCCCGGTCATCTTCTCCCCCTCCGGCGTCGTCCTCCTTCCCGGTGAACAGGAACTCCGAAGAGACTCCGGCGAGTCCATCGGGAACCGCGCTGGATCTGGATCTGAAAAATCCCCTCGGTTGACTTTTCCCTCCAAACCCTAATTTTTTATGCCTACTTTGACCGGCCGTATCTCCGCATCCATAGCTCCGATTTCGTCATATAGTATATCAAAATGTTCGCCTCGACGAGTACATCATTTCATTCCATTGCATCATTTTCATTTGAGGTCGTCTTGATGCCCGAAATGCTATTAGAAGAGGGCTTCATGAGTTAATTGTCAGATCTGCTAGTTCATCTTAGACTTTTGTCATTTTTGCCATGATTATTGTGTGCAGGATATGCCTGTGAGTCCTTCATATGTTTTGTTAAGCATTTTGTTATCTTTCCAGAGGTGCAACCCATGCATTTTTAGGATGTGTGTGGTGACTTGTGCAAGCTTGCAAAGTGAGGCACCCGGTAAATCTGTTTTCACTGTCTGGGATTATTTAGTTCATGATGCCATATGTTCAGCTTATTTCCTAGTGATCCGTGCCTCTTTTGAGGATGGTCAGTAAAAGAGTTTTGTTATGTTATTCTCTATCCATCCATGTCTTTACTTGCAATTATGGAGCAACCTAGATTGAGTAAATCAAGCTCTACTTTTGCTTCGTTGTGAATCTGGGCAGATCGTCAACTTGTTTGCGATTTTGGCGATGCTATTGTAGTTGATCCGTGCATGCTATGCCATTGTTCTTGACATGTCTAGCTAGAATTTTATGCCTTCTTAATGGATGTATGCTTGCCTTACCATGACTTGCACCGTAGTGAGTGCATCGAGCTCGTTTACATGCCTTCGTGAGTTATATTTCAGCATGTCTCAGTTTTCACTAAGTATGAAAACTGATTGTGTTTTAGCTATGTTCGTGTGCCCGTTAGTATATTTGTGAACCCTTTTGGCCCCAGGTCACTTAGGGACTTTTGTTAAGCTTGTTGAGTAGCTCCATGCCATGTTCTTCTTTGTCCTAATCAGGTCCTGTAGCTTGTTGTTTTGCTGCTCCGAAGAGAGCTTCATGATCTAAAATTTCAGACAAGTGTTAATTTCACTAAGTCTGAAATCTGTTTAGCATTTGCGTTTTTGCCATGCTTGTTTGAACCTCTTAATGGATGAATTGGCCGTAGCTCAGTGCTAGTATTTTGTTAAGAATTTTTTGTGCATCCCTGCCATGTATTTTGTTGCTATGTTTGGGTGCTGTAGCATGTTCATTTCATTGCATTTAGATGCCTACTTGCTGTAAATCGTAGACCGGTGTCATTCTTAAATCGCTTGCCATTTCCAAACCGTAACTCCGATTCCGGCGTTCTTTATATCGTTTTCAAGCGATTTCATCTCATATTTCCAGTGGCGCCCTTGGAATTCCAAGTTGAGGCAAGATTCATGCATTTCCTATCATATCTTGCATTTGACATCCCGCATCGCATCCCGCATAGCATATCATCATTTCATCATATTGCTTGGTCTTGCACGTGGTTGATTGTATCCTTGTTGCTTGTTTGTCTTGTTTGGGTAGAGCTGGGAGACGAGTTCGCTACCGAGGAGCCCGTTGAGTTTGCTTGTGAAGATCCAGTCAACTCTGACAACTGTGCAGGCAAGATGATCATACCCTCGAAATCACTACTATCTTTGCTATGCTAGTTTGCTCGCTCTTGCTATGCCAATGCTACGATGCCTACCTTTTGATTGTCAGCCTCCCAATTGCCATGTTGAACCTCTAACCCACCATGTCCTAGCAAACCGTTGATTGGCTACGTTACCGCTTTGCTCAGCCCCTCTTATAGCGTTGCTAGTTGCAGGTGAAGATTGGAGCCGTTCCTTGTTGGAACATTTATTTACTTGTTGGGATATCATTATATTGCTATGTTATCTTAATGCATCTATATACTTGGTAAAGGGTGGAAGGCTCGGCCTCTCGCCTAGTGTTTTGTTTCACTCTTGCCGCCCTAGTTTCCGTCATATCGGTGTTATGTTCCCGGAATTTTGCGTTCCTTACGCGGTTGGGTTATAATGGGAACCCCTTGATAGTTCGCCTTGATTAAACCTTTTCCAGAAATGCCCAACCTTTGTTTTACCATTCGCCACCTAGCCTATTTTTCCCTTTGGTTACCGGAGCCCAAGGGTCATCTTATTTTAAACCCCCCCCGGGCCAGTGCTCCCTCTGAGTGTTGGTCCGAACTGAGCTGCCTGCAGGGCCACCTCGGGGAAACTTGAGGGTTGGTTTTACTCGTAGCTAGTCTCATCTGAGTGTGCCCTGAGAACGAGATATGTGCAGCTCCTATCGGGATTTGTCGGCACATTCGGGCGGTGTTGCTGGACTTGTTTTAACCTGTCGAATCGTCTTGTTGTACCGGGATACCGAGTCTGATCGGAACGTCTCGGGTGGAGGTCTATTCCTTCGTTGACCGTGAGAGCTTGTCATGGGCTAAGTTGGGACTCCCTGCAGGGATTGAACTTTTGAAGGCCGTGCCCGCGGTTATGGGCATATGGGAATTTGTTAATGTATGGTTGTAGATAACTTGAACCTTAATTAATTAAAATGAATCAACTGAGTGTGTTACCGTGATGGCCTCTTCTCGGCAGAGTCCGGGAAGTGGACACGATGTTGGAGTAATGTTTGCGCAGGTTGCTCTCTAGTTTCTCGCTCGTACTTTGCCTCCTCTTCTCGCTCTCTTTTGCGAATAAGATAGCCACCATATATGCTAGTCGCTTGCTGCAGCTCCACACATATATATTTGCCTTACCCTTCCTATAAGCTTAAATAGTCTTGATCGCGAGGGTGCGAGATTGCTGGGTTCCTGTGGCTCACAGATACTATAACTCCAGATGCAGGTCCAGGTGATTCCGCTCCAGGTGATGAGTACGAGCTCAAGTGGGAGTTCTACGAAGACTCTCAGCGTTACTACGTGTCTTTTCCTGAGGATCAGTAGTGGTGCCTAGTTGGGGTTTGATTCGGGGCCTTGTCGCAAGTTGGGTTCTTTTCTATTCTGGCGCCGTAGTCGGGCCATGAGTGTTTGGATGATGTATGTTATTTATGTACTTTGATGTGACGTGGCGAGTGTAAGCCAACTATGTATCTCCCCTTTTATTCTATATATTACATGGGATGTTGTGATAATTGCCTAACTTGCGACATTGCTTTCAATGCGGTTATGTCTCTAAGTCATGCCTCGACACGTGGGAGCTATAGCCGCATCGAGGGCATTATACGTACGATGTGGTAGATGCATTGGAATGGAGGGGCGCCTTTATATGAGTGCCAACTGCGTTGCATTCACACCGTGCTGCCTCTTTTCCCCATCCTCCTCCCATTACTTCCCTCATCCATCCAGGATGCTAATCGAAGCACGATGCATCATTGGCCATTCAACATTTCGAGAACCACTACCCTCTCCCTCATCTACATTAAAGCCATGTCGGGAACTGTCCTGGTTTACTAGTAGCTGTCAAATCGAATAGTTCTGCACCGCCTGCTGCACGCCCGGTTGAACACGCCTCCTCGCCTCCATCAAATGTCTCCGTTAAACCCGCATGCAAACCGAGAAACCTACTCCGGCCACACGTTCGTTCCTGAGCGGGTCGGAATTAAACGCAACACCGGCCGAGCTCCTCCCATCCACCCTCAGTTTAAACGAGGCCACACACTGGCCAAGCTCCTACCATCCACCCTCCATTTTAATGAGGCCAGACAGACAGCGGGCAAGAATCGCACCCCTCTGCTGCTCCCCCATCTCCTCCTTCACCATTTTCTACACTCTTCCGATGGCTTCCGAGGAGCCGTTCTCCGGCATACTACCCGACTGGGTGGCCCGCCGAGCCCTCCGGATACTGGCGAGGCCGCTTAGTGCTTCACCAACCTCGCTTGGCCCGACGGAGCCAGTTGCCGCACCAAGCCAACGCGTGGTTCAGCAACTCGCTGCTCCAATTCAGCTCGATGACGAGTGGTGAGTTGCTCCACGCTGGCACGGTGGCACGAGCGTCATCGCCGTTGTGTTGTACCACGCCACCAGTGTCTGCGGTGGGCGCGCCTCCCGTGTCTGTGGGCGTGTCGGATTTCGGGTTCCAGCAAAACCCTTGAGGTTCGAACACTGGGGTGCGCACGGAGTTCTCTCCTCCCCCTTGCACTCTCCCTCACCGTGATCTCAAGGCTCAGAGCGTCGAACCCGCAGAACAAAGGGACACAAGATTTATACTGGTTCGGGCCACCAATGTGGTGTAATACCATACTCCAGTGTGGTGTGGTGGATTGGCTCTTGGGCTGAGGATGAACAGTTACAAGTGAAGAACAACCTCCTGAGGAGAGGTGCTCTTGTTCTTGGTGAGTTTGTGTGTATGAGGGTGGAATGGAACTCTCCCTGGATCACCCAGTTTGGATCAGTTCGGGATTAGGTGTCTCCCTATGATGGTGGCTAGTCCTATTTATATGGCCCTAGTCCTCTTCCCAAATATTAGGCGGGAAGGGATGCCACAATGGCCAAATTTGAAGGGAGAAAACTAGTACAAGTTATCCTGACTAAAGCTGGTTTTCGCCTGCCAAAGGCTCTGGTGGTGACGTCATCCTGGGCTCCACGGTGACCTCCGTCCTGACATCCCGCTGGTCTTGGTCTCGTTCCACTGATATGGAAACCTTTACCTGATGCCTCGGGACTCCTCGCCTACGCCTGTCCCTTTAGCACCAAAGAGGAAACGAGGACACTACGCGCGCTGGCGCCCGCCTGGCCTTGGTCGTCATGGCTTGCGTCACAGGAACCTCACAAGGTGCCCCTTGCCTTAATCTCTCCGCCCCTTGTGAGACAGCCTGGTGAGGCCGCCCCCGAGGAGGTCTTGCGTCGTCTGCCTCGCGAGGCTCGGCCTCTCGCGAGGTTCTTGAGTGTTTGCTAGTGAAGATGGGCCGTACGGGGCCACTGGCGAAGCCACGCCGTGGGCCACAGGCAAGCAAGTCTGGGGACCCCCATTCCCAGGACGCTGACAGGGTGCGTCTCCCGTGCCTGCGGCAGCGCCATGCAGGCAGAGACAGAAGCTGGGTGCATGGAGAGCGACGAGTCGGTGGCCAGCTTCACCGTGGCCTCCACCATCATCGAGGAGAAGTAGAACACGGGAGGATGCCACCACTTGGGTCCCATGAATGCCACCACTGAGGCGACGACTGTGTATTGAGGTGGTTTCTTTGCTGCTCCGTGTATTCCGAGGACCTTCATTGACCCCGCAAGTGTCTGCCGGACATGAGGACGACCAAGGGATCCGCGGGCGGCCATTTATATTAGGTATTAATTATACCACGAGAGCCGGATTAGCACTGCTTAGTTCATGTAAATATAATGAAATCCATCATGTTTATATGAAGATCCGACCTTTTTATTCGAAATCCTTCATGCTTGTGTGAAATCAGTCTGTGTTTGCATGAATTTCCTTTGGTTGGTTAGAGTTGTGAAAATAGATGCCGCTGGCGTTGGACGTTGTCCTCCACGGAAGGAAGCGGGAGGAAATTTTTCGGCTGCCATAGGAGATGCTCCTATGCTGGAAACAATAGAGTCACATCCAATCCATTTGAGTTAATTGCGTGTATGATTCTCCCTCTATAAAAAGTTAATTGCGTGTACAATGTACACATGACTTGCAGGGTGGCTACAACTTCGTACAGAAAGTTCAAAAGAAACAAATCCATCCTTAATCTGGTATTCTAAGTACTCTTTGGGTTCCAGTGTTAGTACAATAGTGAACGAAGTATATATTAAATAATATATAATATAAAAATCTAAAGTTAAAGACATAATTCGAACTCAGGTCATCGCATTGCGAGCATCCGGCGCTAACCAGTCCAGCATAATTTCATTGTGGACGATGCTGGAGATATATCTCTATGTCTACTCTTATACTCCCTCCATTCCTAAATATTTGTCTTTTTCAGATTTCAAATGGACTACCACATACCGATGTGTATATAGACATATTTTAGAGTGTAGATTCATTAATTTTTCTCCGGATGTAGTCACTTGTTGAAATCTCTGAAAAGACAAACATTTAGGAATGGAGGGAGTAGAAAACAGAGTTGGTGATGATGGTGTGCCTGCCATCCTGCAATATAGACTGTCGGATTTATATCTAACGGGTAGGAAGGAAACTATGGCAATTTTTCAAAAATATACCCACACCCCTCTCCACATTTGCAAATAAGGCCTTCCCTCATTCATCCTTTACTCTCACAAGATAAACTACTCATACAAATGCATCTTGACGTTCCGTGCAACGCACGAGCATCTAGCTAGTTTCTTTTAAAATATTTACTGTGGTAATTGGGTTGAAGTGATATATTTTATGTCCGCCCCGAATGATTTCAGATTCACTAGTAGTAACAAAGAAAAGGTTGCCTTGTTAATTAACTGAAAACAGGGTGAAAACTATCACATGAGGCCGGTAAAAACAAGGCTCACTTGGTCAGCATCATCGTCACTACAGATGTGCACGCGCGAGAAGTCTACATATCAAGGGGGCTACGGAGAGAAACATGTATCGAGTGCGTGTGAGCGAGGCATAGAGACACAACTAGCGTGTGTGTGTGTGTTTGAGAGAGAAACCAATTGATAGATTAAGATCAAGATCGAGTTGTCACCCTTCTGCTATCATTGTTGTGTGGGGGGGAGGGAGTGAAAGACATATCGAGAGTGTGCACGTGGTGTGTGTGTGTGTGTGTGTGTGTTTGAGAGAGAACCCAATAGATAGATTACTATCCAGATCGAGGTGCCACCCTACTCCTTCGGTGTTGGGTAGTGTGTGTGTGTTTGTTTGAGAGAGAATCCAGTAGATAGATTAGTATCAGGATAGAGGTGTCACCCTAGTCCTTCGGTGTCGGGAAGTGTGTGTGTGGGTGTGTGTGGGGGGGAGTGACACTTAGATATAGCGAGAAGGAGTTTGTGTGACACATATCTATATTAAGGGATAGGTAGATTGCATGTGTGCGAGGCATACTTAAAGCATCATGGAGATAAACAAGCGGTGTGTGCATGCAATTGTCGGAAAAATGAAGAGAGAAACAATGTCTACGTGTGCGTGTGTGTGTGAGAGAGAGAGACAGAGAGAAATGCTACCTCTTGAGCTTGCGTTGGATTTCCCCAAAGAGGAAAGGATGATGCAGCAGAGTAGCGTAAGTATTTCCCTCAGTTTTTGAGAACCAAGGTATCAATCCAGTAGGAGGCCACGCTCAAGTCCGTCGTACCTGCACAAAACGATAGCTACTCGCAACCAGCGTGATTAGGGGTTGTCAATCACTTACGAGAGTGAGATCTGATAGATATAATATTTTTGGTATAGAGATGCAAAGTGAAAAGTAAAAGGTAAAGTAAAAAAGCAAAGCAAGATTAAAGTGATGGAGATTGATATGATGAGAATAGACCTGGGGGCCATAGGTTTCACTAGTGGCTTCTCTCAAGAGCATAAGTATTCTACGGTGGGTGAACAAATTACTGTTGTGAAATTGACAGCATTGAGCATAGTTATGAGAAAATCTAGGCATGATCATGTATATAGGCATCACGTCCGTGACAAGTAGACCGAAACGATTCTCCATCTACTACTATTACTCCACTCATCGACCGCTATCCATCATGCATCTAGAGTATTAAGTTAAAAACAGAGTAACGCTTTAATAAAGATGACATGATGTAGAGAGATAAATTCATGCAATATGAAATAAACCCCATCTTGTTATCCTCAATGGCAATGATACAATACGTGCCTTGCTGCCCCTTCTGTCACTGGGAAAGGACACCGCAAGATCGAACCCAATGCTAAGCACTTCTCCCATGGCAAGAACTACCAATCTAGTTTGCCAAACCAAACGGATAATTCGAAGAGACTTGCAAAGATAACCTATCATACATAAAAATTTCAGAGAAGATTCAAATATTATTCATAGATAGACTTGATCATAAACCCACAATTCATCGGTCTCAACAAACACACCGCAAAAAGAAGATTACATTGAATAGATCTCCACGAGAGAGGGGGAGAACTTTGTATTGAGATCCAAAAAGAGAGAAGAAGCCATCTCGCTAATAACTATGGACCTGAAGGTCTGAGGTAAACTACTCACACTTCATCGGAGAGGCTATGATGATGTAGAAGCCCTACGTGATGACGGCCCTCTCCGGCGGAGCTTCGGAACAGGCCCCAAGATGGGATCTCGTGGATACAGAAAGTTGCGGCGGTGGAATTAGGTTTTTGGCTCCTGTTCTGATCGTTTGGGGGTACGTAGGCATATATAGGAGGAAGGAGTACGTCGGTGGAGCACCGAGGGGCCCACGAGGCAGGGGGCGCGCCCAAGGGGGGTGGGCGCACCCCCACCCTCGTGACCGCCTCTTTGGCTCCTTGGAGTAGGGTCCAAATCTCCTGGATCACGCTCGGTGAGAAAATCACATTCCCGAAGGTTTCATTCCGTTTGGACTCCGTTTGATATTCCGTTTCTTCAAAACACTGAAATAGGCAAAAAACATCAATTCTGGGCTGGGCCTCCGGTTAATAGGTTAGTCCCAAAAATAATATAAAAGTGGAAAATAAAGCCCAATATAGTCCAAAACAGTAGATAATATAGCATGGAGCAATCAAAAATTATAGATATGTTGGAGACGTATCAGGCATCCCCAAGCTTAATTCCTGCTCGTCCTCGAGTAGGTAAATGATAAAAAGAGAATTTTTGATGCGGAGTGCTACTTCGCATAATTTCAATGCAAGTCTTCTTAATTGTGATATTAATATTCAGATTAGAAAGATTCAAGACAAAAGTTTATATTGACATAAAAATAATAATACTTCAAGCATAGTAACAAAGCAATTATGTCTTATTAAAATAACATGGCCAAAGAAAGTTATCCCTACAAAATCATATAGTCTGGCTATGCTCTATCTTCACCACACAAAGTATTTAAATCATGCACAACCCCGATGACAAGCCAAGCAATTGTTTCATACTATAACTTTTTCAAAACTTTTTCAATCTTCACGCAATACATGAGCGTGAGCCATGGATATAGCACTATATGTGGAATAGAATGGTGGTTGTGGAGAAGACAAAACGGAGAAGATAATCTCACATCAACTAAGCGTATCAACGGGCTATGGAGATTCCCATCAATAGATATCAATGTGAGTGAGTAGGGATTGCCATGCAATGGATGCACTAGAGCTATAAGTATATGAAAGCTCAAAAAGAAACTAATTGGGTGTGCATCCAACTTGCTTGCTCATGAAGACCTAGGGCAATTTGAGGAAGCGCATCATTAGAATGTACAAGCCAAGTTCTATAATGAAAGATTCCCACTAGTATATGAAAGTGATAACATGAGAGACTCTCTACTATGAAGATCATGGTGCTACTTTGAAGGACAAGTGTGGTAAAAGGATAGTAACATTGTCCCTTCTCTCTTTTTCTCTCATTTTTTTTATTTTTTTATTTGGGCCTTTTCTTTTTTTATGGCCTCTTTTCTTTCTCTCTTTTTTTGGGCTTCTTTGGCCTCTTTTATTTATTTTTTGTCCGGAGTCTCATCCCGACTTGTGGGGGAATCATAGTCTCCATCATCCTTTCCTCACTGGGACAATGCTCTAATAATGATGATCATCACACTTTTATTTTTCTTACAACTCAACAATTACAACTCGATACATAGAACAAAATATGACTATATATGAATGCCTCCGGTGGTGTACCGAGATATGCAATATGACAATGATGGAGTGTGTCATAATAAACGGAATGATGGAAAGTTGCATGGCAATATATCTCGGAATGGCTATGGAAATGCCATAATAGGTAGGTGTGGTGGCTGTTTTGAGGAAGGTATATGGTGGGTGTATGATACCGGTGAAAGGTGCGCGGTATTAGAGAGGCTAGCAAAGGTGGGAGGGTGAGAGTGCGTATAATCCATGGACTCAACATTAGTCATAAAGAAATCATATACTTATTGCAAAAATCTACAAGTTATCAAAGCAAAGTATTACGCGCATGCTCCTAGGGGGATAGATTGGTAGGAAAAGACCATCGCTCGTCCCCGACCGCCACTCATAAGGAAGACAATCAATAAATAAATCATGCTCCGACTTCATCACATAACGGTTCACCATACATGCATGCTACGGGAATCACAAGCTTCAACACACGTTTTCTTTAAATTCACAACTACTCAACTAGCATGAATCTAATATTATCACCTCCATATCTCAAAACAATTATCATGCTTCAATATTTTCTTAGTATTCAACACACTCAAAAGAAAGTTTCACAAATCTTGAATACCAAGCATATTATTATTAAGGAAATTACCATGCTATTAAGAGACCCTAAAAATAATTTAAGTGAAGCATGAGAGATCAATAGTTTCTTTCAAACAAATCCACCACCGTGCTCTAAAAGATATAAGTGAAGCACATAGAGCAAATTTATAACGCTCAAAAGATATAAGTGAAGCACATAGAGCAAAACTACATAGCTCAAAAGATATAAGTGAAGCACATTATCGGTGTTTATCGGTGTCAAAACCGGCGGATCTCGGGTAGGGGGTCCCGAACTGTGCGTCTAGGCCGGATGGTAACAGGAGGCAAGGGACACGAAGTTTTACCCAGGTTCGGGCCCTCTCGATGGAGGTAAAACCCTACGTCCTGCTTGATTAATATTGATGATATGGGTAGTACAAGAGTAGATCTACCACGAGATCGGAGAGGCTAAACCCTAGAAGCTAGCCTATGGTATGATTGTTGATGTGTATGTTGTCCTACGGACTAAAACCCTCCGTTTATATAGACATCGGCTAGGGTTAGGGTTACATAGAGTCGGTTACAATGGTAGGAGATCTGAATATCTGTATCGCCAAGCTTGCCTTCCACGCCAAGGAAAGTCCCTTCCGGACACGGGATGAAGTCTTCAATCTTGTATCTTCATAGTCCTGGAGTCCGGCCGAAGGTATAGTCCGGCCATCCGGACACCCCCTAATCCAGGACTCCCTCAGTAGCCCCTGAACCAGGCTTCAATGACGACGAGTCCGGCGCGCAAATTGTCTTCGGCATTGCAAGGCGGGTTCCTCCTCCAAGTACTTCATAGAAGATTTTGAACACAAAAGTAGTGTCCGGCTCTGCAAAATAAGTTTCCACATATTTCCATAGAGAGAATAATATTTACACAAATCTAATCTGCTGACGCACTCCGTAGTGTGACATCACACCACGGCCAAGCTTTTATTCGAACCGTTTTACTGTCCCATCTTAGCGCGTTATGCGAGGCGGTTTCCTTGGCACGTCTTGTTAAAGCAGAGATCATGTCCCCTTATTCCGGGATTCTCATCAATACGGGCATGGGTTACCCAACCGCGCCTTTGATTACGGCGCTTGGGAGATAAGCGAGTTTTACCAGGCTGGTGGGGACATGTACTTGCGTCCACCCATATAAGGGGATAAGGATCCACCTTTTCACCTACGCCTTCTTCCTCCTTCGCCTATCCATTCTTGCGCACTCGAGCTCCAGCGCCCAAGTCCGCACTCCTCACCTCATCCTTCTCTAGCTATGTCCGGAGCGGGAGGCAAGTGGATGGTCTCCTCCGTCACGGAGGGACATATCAAAAAGCTGAGGAAGGCCGGATACCTGTCTAACGACATCGCGTACCGGCTCCCCGAAAAGGGGCAACTCATCCCCACCCCAAGGCCCCATGAGAGGGTGGTGTTCCTCCCCCATTTCCTCCGCGGACTGGGTTTTCCTCTCGATCCATTTGTCCGGGGGCTCATGTTCTACTATGTCCTGGATTTCCATGATCTGGCCCCGAATTTTGTCCTCAACATCTCGGCGTCTATCGTCGTGTGCAAGGCTTTCCTCCGCATCTGCCCCCATTTCGGCCTATGGCTCAAGACCTTCAATGTCAAGTCGAAGGTGGTGCGCGGCAACCAGGCGGAGTGCGGAGGCGCCATGGTGGGCAAGATGGCCAACGTCCTATGGCTCGAGGGCTCCTTTGTGGAGACCCTGAAGGGGTGGCAATCGGGGTGGTTTTACATCACCGAGCCGCGCGACCCTAAGTGGGTCGCAGCCTCCGAGTTCCGGTCCGGACCCCCAACGCGGCTCACGTCCTGGAAAGAGATGGGCATGTCGTGGGGCAGCAAAAAGGAGGTGACCGGACTACAAACATGCATCCAATCCCTGGTGAACAAGCAGCTCAGGCTTGTCAATGTAGTCCAGGTTATGCTCATCTGCTTGATCCTCCCGTGTCAACAACGGGCTTTCAACTTGTGGGAGTTTGATCCGGCGCGGCACCAAACTCTGAGCAGGCTCTTCGACACGACGTACGAAGATGCCTGGAAGGTGCTCTTCAAAGGCGCCGAGGCTCCCGCATCTGCTACCAAGGATCGCGGATACAGCACGCAGCGTCACGCTAGCGCGGTAAGTTTTTTTGTACCTTTTACAGGGCACTAGTTTTTCATAGTTCAACTCTGTGTGGGATCTAAGCTCCCTTACCTTTGACAGGATTGGCAGGTGAAGTCCGAATGAATCGACTGTCCGGCACCTTTGCCCGAAGACCCAGCCGATGCCCTCTTGGCGAAGCTGCTGGTTCCGGCACCCTATGTGGTGCCAGAGAAGAAGGCCGCGAAAAAGGCCGCGGGGACTCGAAAGAGTGCCCAGCGCCAGGAGGCGTCGGATCCATCAGCCGACGGTTCCGAGGCGCATTCCTCCCGTGAAGACGAGGAGGAGGAAGAAGAAACCCCTCCCCCTCCAGCGGGGGAAGGGAAGAAAAGGAAGGCCGCCCCAACTGGGGAGGCCGAAGGGTCCAAGAAGGGGAGAACCCCTCCTTCGGACTACAACGCCGACGACGGTGAAGAGGAGTGGCCGCCCAAGGCCAAGCCCCTGGCAAAATCTAAAGTTGACACTCTTCCAAACCCACTTTCAATAATATTGCAAACACTATTATCAATCTCATATTCATCATGGGGCTTAAATAAATTTTCAATATCATAAGAAGAATCACCCAAATCAGGATCATTCCAACATGTAGAGGACATAGCAAAACTAGCATCCCCAAGCTTAGGGTTTTGCATATTATTAGCACAATTGACATCAAGAGAGTTTATAGTAAAATCATTGCAATCATGCTTTTTATTCAAAGATCTATCATGAATCGCTTCATAAAGTAATTCATCACACTTTTCAGATTCACGAATTTCAAGCCAAACCTCATAAAGATAACCTAGTGCACAGAACTCACTAGCAATTGGTTCACCATAATTGGATCTCTTAAGAAGATTAGCAAGCGGATGAGGATCCATAGATCTTAGGTTCTCTGTTTAGTAATAAATAAATGACTATTCCAACCATACAAGCAAACAAGAAACAAGCAAAAGAGGCAAATAGAGAGGGAGGATAGAGAGAGAGGGCGAATAAAACGGCAACGGTGAAGTGGGGGAGAGGAAAACGAGAGGAAAATGGCAAATAATGTAATGCGGGAGATAGGGATTGTGATGGGTACTTGGTATGTTGACTTTTTGCGCAGACTCCCCGGCAACGGCGCCAGAAATGGCTCGTTGTCGAGAGTCAAATCTTGACTTGCGCGAACCTCCCCGGCAACGGCGCCAGAAATTCTTCTTGCTACCTCTTGAGCTTGCGTTGGATTTCCCCGAAGAGGAAAGGATGATGTAGCAAAGTAGCGTAAGTATTTACCTCAGTTTTTGAGAACCAAGGTATCAATCCAGTAGGAGGCCACGCTCAAGTCCCTCGTACCTGCACAAAACGATAGCTACTCGCAACCAACGTGATTAGGGGTTGTCAATCCCTTCACGGTCACTTACGAGAGTGAGATCTAATAGATATAATATTTTTGGTATTTTTGGTATAGAGATGCAAAGTGAAAAGTAAAAGGTAAATTAAAAAGCAAAGCAAGATTAAAGTGATGGAGATTGATATGATGAGAATAAACCCGGGGGCCATAGGTTTCAATAGTGGCTTCTCTCAAGAGCATAAGTATTCTACGGTGGGTGAACAAATTCCTGTTGAGCAATTGATAGAATTGAGCATAGTTATTAGAATATCTAGGCATGATCATGTATATAGGCATCATGTCCGTGACAAGTAGACCGAAACGATTCTCCATCTACTACTATTACTCCACTCATCGACCGCTATCCAGCATGCATCTAGAGTATTAAGTTAAAAACAGAGTAACACTTTAAGCAAGATGACATGATGTAGAGAGATAAATTCATGCAATATGAAATAAACCACATCTTGTTATCCTCGATGGCAACGATACAATACGTGCCTTGCTGCCCCTTCTGTCACTGGGAAAGGACAATGCAAGATCGAACCCAAAGCTAAGCACTTCTCCCATGGCAAGAACTACCAATCTAGTTGGCCAAACCAAACGGATAATTCGAAGAGACTTGCAAAGATAACAAATCATACATAAAAGAATTCAGAGAAGATTCAAATATTATTCATAGATAGACTTGATCATAAACCCACAATTCATCGGTCTCAACAAACACACCGCAAAAACAATATTACATCGAATAGATCTCCACGAGAGAGGGGGAGAACTTTGTATTGAGATCCAAAAAGAGATAAGAAGCCATCTAGCTAATAACTATGGACCCGATGGTCTGAGGTAAACTACTCACACTTCATCGGAGAGGCTATGATGATGTAGAAGCCCTCCGTGATGACGGCCCTCTCCGGCGGAGCTCCGGAACAGGCCCCAAAATGGGATCTCGTGGATACAGAAAGTTGCGGCGGTGGAATTAGGTTTTTGGCTCCTGTTCTGATCGTTTGGGGGTACGTAGGTATATATAGGAGGAAGGAGTACGTCGGTGGAGCACTGAGGGGCCCACGAGGCAGGGGGCGCGCCCCCACCCTCGTGACCGCGTCTTTGGCTCCTTGGAGTAGGGTCCAAGTCTCCTGGATCATGCTCGGTGAGAAAATCACGTTCCTGAAGGTTTCATTCCGTTTGGACTCCGTTTGATATTTTGTTTCTTTGAAACACTGAAATAGGCAAAAAAGAGCAATTCTGGGTTGGGCCTCTGGTTAATAGGTTAGTCCCAAAAATAATATAGAAGTGTAAAATAAAGCCCAATATAGTCCAAAACAGTAGATAATACAGCATGGAGCAATCAAAAATTATAGATACGTTGGAGACGTATCAAGAAGTATCAAAACAAAAGGTGCTCTGCTGGAATCCTATTGTATGTATTCATATGGTTTTGAGACTTGAGTTAACCTTAGGCATATGTGTGAGAGACATGATTATACTTTGAGACATTAGTGGCGGTGGGTGGGAGGAATTAAAGGTGTGGGCATGTTCGAAAGAGAGATTGTGTGTGTTTCTGTGTAAGAGACTTTTAAGACGGGGTAGAAAGACGATTTCTAACCTTGACGGAGGGAGAGAAATACACGAAGTGTGCGTGTGTGATTCTGATGCCCACGAAGAAATGAGATATGTATGCGTGTGAGAGAGATTGCACAATTCATTCACGTACCACTATCTGATACGTCTCAAATGTATCTATAATTTTTGATTGTTCCATGCTATTATATTATCTATTTTGGATGTTTTATATGCATTTATGTGATATTTTATATTATTTTTGGGACTAACTAATTAACCTAGAGACCAGTGCCAGTTCCAGTTTTTTCCTTGTTTAGAGATTCGCAGAAAAGGAATATCAAACAGAGTCCAAACAGAATGAAACTTTCGTGATGATTTTTCTTGGACTAGAAGACATATAGAGGGCTTGGAGTGCACGGTAGGAAAGCCACAAGGTGAGCACAAGGTCGGGAGGCACGCCCAGGGGGTAGGGCGCGGCCCCACCCTTGTGGGCCCCTCGCGACTCCACCGACATATTTCTTCCGCCTATATATTCTCAAATATCCCAAAACCTTCCAAGAGAGCCACAAAACCACTTTTCCACTGCCGCAACCTTCTGTACTCATGAGATCCCATCTAGGGACCTTTTCTGGCATCCTGCCAGAGGGGGATTCGATCATGGAGGGCTTCCAGACCAATACCATTGCCTCTCCGATGAAGTGTGAGTAGTTTACCACAGACCTACGGGTCCATAGCTAGTAGCTAGATGGCTTCTTCTCTCTCTTTGATTCTCAATACCTTGTTCTCATTGATGTTCTTGGAGTTCTATTCGATGTAATAATCTTTTGCGGTGTGTTTGTCGAGATCCAATGAATTGTGGATTTATGATCATCTTATCTATGAATATTATTTGAATCTTCTCGGAATTCTTATATTCATGATTTGATATCTTTGCAAGTCTCTTCGAACTATCGATTTGGTTTGGCCAACTAGATTGGTTTTTCTTGCAATGGAAGAAGTGCTTAGCTTTGGGTTCAATCTTGCGGTGCTCGATCCTAGTGACAGAAGGGAAACCGACATGTATTGTATTGTTGACATCGAGGATAACAAGATGGGGTTTTCATCATATTGCTTGAGTTTATCCCGCTACATCATGTCATCTTACTTAATGCGTTACTCTGTTCTTATGAACTTAATACTCTAGATGCAGGCAGGAGTCGGTCGATGCGTGGAGTAATAGTAGTAGATGCAGAATCATTTCGGTCTACTTGACATGGACGTGATGCCTATATTCATGATCATTGCCTTAGATATCGTCATAACTTTGCGCTTTTCTATCAATTTCTCGGAAGTAATTTGTTCACCCACCGTAATATTTTCTATCTTGAGAGAAGCCTCTAGTGAAACCTATGGCCCCCGGGTCTACTTTCCATCATATAACTTTCCGATCTACAATTTTAGTTTCCTATTTACTTTCTTTGCAATCTTTTACTTTCCGTTCCATAAACCAAAAATACCAAAAATATTAATTTACTGTTTATCCATCTATATCAGATCTCACTTTGCAAATAACCGTGAAGGGATTGACAACCCCTTTATCGCGTTGGGTGCAAGTTGGTGTTTGTTTGTGGAGATATTCGGTGGCTCGTGCGTTCTCTCCTACTGGATTGATACCTTGGTTCTCAAAAGCTGAAGGAAATACTTACTCTACTTTGCTGCATCACCCTTTCCTCTTCAAGGGAAAAACCAACGCAAGCTCAAGAGGTAGTACTATCTAGCGACCTTGGAATATCTACTTCGTATCGTGGCCAAATATACAATATCGATTCAACGCTATAAAGATTGGACACTCACATATCACATTTTTTCTAAATAATCCTTTTCAATTGTGCTAGCATGTACATGCACCATTGTTAGGATTGCATTCAATTTCATTAGTCTTGGTTGATTTAAGGTTCTATTATGAAGTAATATATGCAATACTCATATATGAATTCAACGGGTACGCAATTTATGAAACGGAGGCTGTCGGTGTCAAAACCGACGGATCTCGGGTAGGGGGTCCCGAACTGTGCGTCTAAGGTGGATGGTAACAGGAGGCAGGGGACACAATGTTTTACCCAGGTTCGGGCCCTCTTGATGGAGGTAAAACCCTACGTCTTTCTTGATTAATATTGATGATATGGGTAGTACAAGAGTAGATCTACCATGAGATCAGAGAGGCTAAACCCTAGAAGCTAGCCTATGGTATGATTGTATGTTGTCCTACGGACTAAAACCCTCCAGTTTATATAGACACTGGAGAGGTTAGGGTTACACAAGGTCGGTTACCAAGGAGGAGATACACATATCCGTATTGCCTAGCTTGCCTTCCACGCCAAGTAGAGTCCCATCCGGACACGAGACGAAGTCTTCAATCTTGTATATTCATAGTCTAACAGTCCGGCCAATGAATATAGTCCGGCTGTCCGGAGACCCCCTAATCTAGGACTCCATCAGTAGCCCCTGAACCAGGCTTTCAATGACGATGATTCCGGCGTGCAGTATTGTCTTCGGCATTGCAAGGCGGGTTCCTTATCCGAATACACCACGAAAGAATTTGAATACAAGGATAGTGTCCGACCCTGCAAAATAAGTTCCACATACCACCGTAGAGAGAATAATATTTCCACATATCCAATTTGCTGACTTGTTTTGGCAACACGACATTACGTCACGGCCCGGTGATTATTCGAACTGTTTCCTTTAACTAGCCCCACACATAACGCGAGGCAGTTTTTTGACACGTCTTGTCAAAGCAGAGATCGTGTCCCCTTATCACGGGATTCTCATCAATACGGGTGTGGGTAACCCAAGCGCGCCATCGATTGCGGCGCTTGGGGGACAAGCGAGTTTTACCAGGCTAGTGGGGATGCATAGTTTCGTCCGCCCATATAAAGGGATAAGGATTTGCCTTTTCATCCATGCCTTCTTCCTCCTTTGCTCATCCACCTTCGCACACTCGAGCCCCAGCACCCAAGTTCGCATTCCCCACCTCGACCTTCTCCAACCATGTCCGGAGCGGGAGGCAGGTGGATGGTCTCCTCCGTCACGGAGGGACATGTCAAGAAGCTGAGGAGAGCCGGATACTTGCCCGATGACATCGCGCACCGGCTCCCAGAGTAGGGGCAGCTCATCCCCACCCCCAGGCCCCATGAGAGGGTGGTGTTCCTTACCCATTTCCTCCGCGGACTGGGATTTCCTCTCCACCCATTTGTCTGGGGTCTCATGTTCTACTACGGCCTAGATTTCCACGATCTGGCCCCAAACTTCATCCTCAACATCTCGGTGTTTATCGTCGTGTGCGAGGCCTTCCTCCGCATCAAGCCCCACTTCGTCTTATGGCTGAAGATTTTCGATGTCAAGCCGAAGGTAGTGAGCGGCCGCCAGGCGGAGTGCGGAGGCGCCATGGTGGGCAAGATGCCCAACATCACATGGCTCGAGGGCTCCTTCGTGGAGACAATAAAGGGGTGGCAGTCGGGGTGGTTATACATCACCAAGCCGCGTGACCCTACATGGGTAGCGGGCCCCGAGTTCCGATCTGGCTTCCCCACATGGCTCACCTCCTAGCAAGAGAAGGGCCTGTCCTGGGGTAGTTCGGGAGAGCTGACCAGACTCCAAACATGTATTCAAAACATGGTCAACAAGAAGCTCAAACTCGTCAACGTAGTACAGGTCATGCTCAACCACCGGATCCTCCCGTGCCAACAACAGGCCTTCAACTTGTGGGAGTTCGACCCGGCGCAGCACCGAACTCTGAACAGGCTCGTCGACACAACTCACGAAGATGCCTGGAGGGTGCTGTTCAAGAGCGCCGTGGTCCCCCCTCCCACTACTGAGGATCGCGGATTCAGCGCGAAACGCCAAGGCAGTGTGGTAAGCAGCTTTACCTCTTATAGGATACTTGTTTTTCATAGCTTGACTCCATGCGGGATCTAAACTCCCGTACCTTCGATAGGACTGGCAGGAGACGGCCGGACAGATTGACTGTCCCGCTCCTTTGCTCGAAGGCTTAGCAAATGCTCTTCTGACAAAGATGCTGACCCTGGCTCCTTATAAGGTGCCGGAGAAGACCAAGAAGGCCAAGGGAACCCGAAAGAGTTCCCGGCGCCAGGCGTCATCGGACTCACCGTCCGAGGACTCCACGGTGCAATCCTCCCCCGAAGACGAGGAGGCAGAAGAAGATGCTCCCCCTCCAGACGGGGGAGACAAGAAAAGGAAGGCCGCCCCAACTGGGGAGGCCGAAGGGTCCAAGAAGGGTAGGACTCTCCTTCCGGACAGCTTTACCACCGCCACAGACGGCGAAGACGAGTGGCTGCCCATGGTTAAGCCCCTGGGGAAGTCGTAAGTATTCGGATACCAGAACCACTCATAGCACCCCTTTTTCGCACTACTTTACCTAACACCGAATGTGATAATGCAGGCCGCCCCGAGCCAGTATCGATGTATCATCGGACGGCTCCCTGGGCTCGTCGGATATGGATAGCGATCCAGTTCCGACCGCCACCTCCCCTCATCATGCGGACGATGCCGAGGTGCTGTCTCAAGAGGCACTGGGTCGAGGGGAGACAGTCCCGGAGGCGCCTCAAGGCGGCCTCCTGGACTCCAGGAGCAGAGGGGATAAGGCCCCTGAGGGCTCCGAGTTCGGCCCTCGGCCGAACACCGCGCCGGAACCTCCAGTGGTTCTGGACTCGGGCAGGCGGCCTCCTTCTAAGAGGGGCAAGACGCCTGCACTGGTGACCTCTGTCCATCCAGAGGCGCCGGACAATCTGCTGGAAGCGCTTCGCAGCGCTTCCATCGATGAGGAGCACCGCACTATTATGAGTGCGGTGATCCAGAAGGTTCAGTCCGCCAAGAGCGGATTGACTGAAGCCTGTGCCAACCTTCTAACAGGCTTTGAGGTAAGTGTTTAAAATGTAGGAAAAATATTACCGCATAGACAGTAGCCCCTGATGCTCTGTTCGGTGTTCACAAAGAAAAGCTGAACAGAGGATCAAACAATATCGCAGGAGTCTAATATAAGTATGTCAATATGCATATGTAGGCTTCGCTGCTGGCATCCGCCGCACTGACTGCGGAGGTCGCCATACTGAAGCAGGACCTGAAAGGGTCCCAGGATGAGCTCGGCCTTGTCAAGGGGCAGCTCGAGGAGAAGAAAGGTAAGTAGTACCTAGTCTATGGATATGTATAAAAAGAATGCGATTGCAAAATGACAGGATCATCATGACTTTGCCAGGGGCCACGACCGAAGTGGCGACGCTAAAGCAAGCGCTATCCGAGGCCGAAGATAAAGCGGCCAAGGAGCGCACCGAGCGAGAAAAGCAAGAGGCTCGGGTGGGCGAGGTGCAGCAAGAGCTCCAGGATCTTGTGACGAAGCACGAGGCGTTGGAGCTTGACTCGAAGACACGAGAGTCTGAGCTTGCCGCGGCCCTCGAGAGCGTAAAAAGTGCCAAGGCCGAAGCCCAAAAGGCCCTCTGGGAGATCGACGCAATGAAGAAGATAGTGGCAGGTAAGGCATTCTATATGCAAAACAAGCATGTAAAAGTAAATTACCGATTACTTACCCGAATCCGAAGCTCTCCAAGAGCATTCGCAGATTTGCCCCGCAGCGTGTCCGATGCCGCACAATTTTACCAGGCCGAGGAGGGAAGCTCAACGGAGAAGCTGTTCTGGTCTCAGTATACTGGGACCGAACACCCGGTGCCAATGAGCGACCAGCTGAAGCAGTTGGTCGAGCTAAATAAGGTGGCCGAACAGGCCATGACGGGCTTTATAGCCCGGCTGTGGCTTGGCGACGCCCTTCCGAACAGCTTCTTCGGCCTGGTGAGGCGGCTTGTGGATGCCTGCCCGCGGCTGGAGGTCGTCAAGCGATCCGTCCTTGAAGGTGCACGTCGGGCTTTTGCCCATGTGAAATTGCAGTGGGTCAAGCTAGACGCTGTGAAGCTAATCAAGGAAGGGCCGCCGGAGGGCAAGGAGCACTGCCACGCCGAGATGTACTACGAGGGTGTTCTGCCGGGTGCCCATCTCATAGCGGACGAGTGTACAAAAGATGTAATATTTGAGTGAAACTTGCTCGTGTGATCCTGTATTTATGAAAACTTGTTTCATATGCGTTATGCAACACTTGTTTGAATTTAAAATATTACCTTCTGTTTGGCTGTTTATCCAATCTGAGAGATGGCTGGTCCTCGGCTTCTACCCCATGCCACTAGTGCTGGGGTGTTCGGGATAAACCTGAGCACTCTTGTTCCCATATTTGGGTCCTTCGAGGGAAGCGCTCAGCACAACGAACAAGGCAACCGGACTAATAATGCTTTATCACTCTCACTTAGCCATAGAATTCTATAATTTTAAATTTCGGCAAAGCCCCTGGTATTCGGAAGGCCGAATTCAGGGTGCGATACACGCCTTTAAGCCGGACAGGGCCGGCCCCTCGCTCTAAGCGGCATAAGTCTTTAGGGACTCGAAAACCTCACCGAACAGTGACCAGTCTCACGCCTTATCATGACAGTCAGTTTTAGCTTTCTCTACTGAGGTGCTTAGCCCAGCAGAACCGGGGCAGAATCGCAGTAGTTCTCCTAGCGCTACCTTAGTCGATAGAGCGGAACATAAGGTACCAAAACATAGGAGCCAGGCAAACCCAACATTTGACCAAAGACATGATTCGGAGCTGATGCATATAATGCCATAAGTTCGGGGTGCCGCACTTGTGGAAGTGTTCGGACTTTTCACACCATATTGTGGGGTACGTAAGCCCCTGGTGTATTGGCCGTACCAAATTGCACAGTTGCAAGGCGTCATTAATGAACACATATATATAAAACATGAATGCAATAATAGTCGTAATGTGCATTGTTTATTCAAAAAGGTTTGTTAAAGCAGAATGATACAAATGGTGCGATAAGAAAAGAGTAGGACCATGTCCCTTCCAAGGGCATGCCGAGGAATAGTATTAAATCAAATATTTCGCTCGTTACTGTAATCCACCTGGGAATTCTGTGGTGTGACGTAGGTTTCTGCCTCCTTGGTTGCTGCATCATGTGTTCGGCAATAGTGCTGCCGGACAGGGTTTCCAGATATTAATGTCCTGAAAAAGAGAAAAATAACCAAGCGGGAAGCCCCTAGTGCGGTTTAAGCCGCGTCTTGGGGCGTGCCGCAGTTGTGCCCCCCTCCCCGCCTCTGCCCATGGTATTTTTAATGCGTAATTATGTACGCGTGGCACGAGTTTCGTCGCTTGGCTGGGACTGGGGTGGGGGCCGCATTGCTACGCGAGCTTAGATCGCGCTAGGCGGTCTAGTTGCCGATTGCTCCGAGCGCGCTTGAAGGTGTCCGGGTCTTGAAACGCCGAACTGGTGGATTGCCTTGAGAGGGCCGCAGTGTGCTCCTCTGTTCGGAGAGAGCGCTCTGTGTTTCCGTTGACTGTAATAACCCCACAAGGTCCTGGCATCTTGAGCTTGAGGTATGCATAATGCGGTACCGCATTGAATCTCGCAAATGCGGTCCGCCCGAGCAGTGCATGATAACCACTGCAGAACGGGACTATATCGAAGATTAACTCTTTGCTTTGGAAGTTATCCGGTGATCCGAATACCACTTCCAGTGTAAATGAGCCTGTGCAATGGGCCTCTACGCCTGGAATAACGCCTTTAAAGGTCGTTTTTGTGGGTTTGATCCTTGAGGGGTCGATACCCATTTTGCGCAGTGTGTCCTGATAAAGCAGGTTCAGGCTGCTGCCGCCATCCATAAGGACTCGAGTGAGGTGAAACCCGTCAATGATTGGGTCTAGAACCAGTGCAGCGAATCCGCCATGACGGATACTAGTGGGGTGGTCCCTGCGATCGAAAGTGATCGGATAGGAGGACCATGGGTTGAACATTGGGGCGACTGGCTCCAACACATATACGTCCCTGAGCGCACGCTTCCGCTACCTCTTGGGATGTGGGTTGCGTATATCATGTTCACCGTCCATAGTTGTGGGGGAAACCTCTTCTGTCCTCCAGTGTGTGGCTGCCGGGGATCCTCCTCGTCATCACTATGTGACCCTTTATCCTTGTTTTCGGCAATTAACTTGCCGGCCTGCTTGAACACCCAACAATCCCTATTGGTGTGATTGGCTGGCTTGTCTGGGGTGCCGTGTATTTGACACGAGCGATCGAGTATGCGGTCCAAACTGGACGGTCCCGGCATACTTTGTTTAAATGGCTTTTTCCGCTGACCGGGTTTAGAGCCTTTGAATCCGGCATTGACTGTCGTATCCTGAGTATTATCGCTGTTAATGTGGCGCTTATGTTTGTTGCGACGGGACCTGCTATTGCCGTCCTTGGTATCCGAGGTACCATGGTTCTTTGGCATATTGTTACTGCCCAGCCAGCCAGCTGTCTTCTCCCGCACAAAAGCGGGTCATGAGTGTCGTGAGGGCTGCCATAGATTTTGGCTTTTCCTGACCAAGGTGCCGGGCTAGCCACTCGTCACGGATGTTGTGTTTGAAAGCTGCTAGGGCCTCTGCATCCAGACAGTCGACGATTTGATTTTTCTTTGTTAGGAACCGAGTCCAGAATTGCCTGGCCGATTCTTCTCTCTGCTGAATTATTTGGATAAAGTCATCGGCATCTGGTGGTCGCACATAAATGCCCTGAAAGTTGTCAAGGAATGCGGCCTCTAGATCTTCCCAACAGCTGATGGACTCTGCTGGCAAGCTGTTTAGCCAATGCCGCGCTGGTCCTTTGAGCTTTAGCAGGAGGTATTTGATGGCGTGTAAGTCAACACCGCGGGCCATGTGGATGTGGAGGAGGAAATCCTCGATCCATACCGCAAGATCTATTGTGCTGTCGTATGATTCAATATTTACAGGTTTGAAACCTTCTGGGATTTGATGATCCATTACTTTGTCTATGAAGCATAAGGGGTGTGCGGCGCCTCTGTATTGGGCTATATCACGACGTAGCTCAAATGGGTCTTGCCCGTTGTGTTCGGCCCGGCCGGATTTACTTTTACTGTATCCGGCGTGACGTTTATCGTCTCGCATAGTGGCGCGCCCTCGTGATCCTAGATTGATCTTGCATGTTTTGCTTTGTCCTCCAATACGTGTCACAGGTCTGGCATGTTTCCCCATGCTTTTTTATTTGAATGGCGTCGGGGTGCGGGCTGAGCTTTTGGCTGGAATGCCTCTCTATCACGGCCACGAGGTTGCGATCAGCCGCATCATACGCTTCTTCCTCTAGTCGAGGTTGCAACCTGCATTTTGGGTAACTCTTGGAGGGGCGCTCGAGTTTATATTCCTCGGCCGCGAGGACTTCAGTCCATCTGTCAGCTAGCAGATCTTGATCAGCTTGAAGCTGCTGCTGCTTTTTCTTAGGCTATTTGCTGTGGCCATAAGCCGGCGCTTGAAGAGCTCTTGTTCGACGGGATCCTCTGGCACGGCGAATTCTTCATCGCCGAGGCTTGCCTCGTCTACGGAGGGGGGCATGTAATTATCATCCTCCGCCTCTCCGTCTGCCGCTCTCTCATGAGGGCTAGCTGCTCCATCCTCCTGCTCTAAATCTTGCTGGAGGGGGTTGTTGTTGTCGTCGGCGCTATCCGGAGTGTTATTACCTCCTCTGCCGGTATCACCACTTTTGCTTTGGTGGGACTTAGAGCGGCGCCACTGACGTTGGCGCTTGGGTTGCTTCTTGGAGGGGTCATCCCCCGCCGTCTCATTGCCATTGCCTTCTTTGGGTGCATCCACCATGTATATATCGTATGATGAGGTGGCTGTCCAGTGCCCTGTGGGCAGTGGTTCCTCTTCGTCTCCCGCATCGTCGTCCATACCGTCGATATCTTCGTAGTCGAAGTCGAGCATGTCAGTTAAGTCATCGACAGTGCCTACTAAGTGGGTGGTGGGTGGGCCGCGAACTTCTTCATCGTCCGCATCCCAGTCCTGCCGGACGTAGTTCGGCCAGGACTCTCCTGACAAGGAGAGAGGCCTTAATGAGTTCAGTATGTCACCGAAGGGAGAGTGCTGAAAGATATCCGCAAAGGTAAACTCCATGATCGGCACCAAATCAGATTCGATAGGAACGGGGCAGGCGGTTCAGAGTCCGTGGCCGGAGAAGAATTCGGCAGTTTAACAACACGGCTCTCGGGCAGGTTAAGGTTGATGTTCGGGTCGATCGCCGCTGAGGGTAACGCCTCCGTGGCGGGGTCCATCCCCCCATCCATGGTCGGCGCAACTGGCTATGAATTGAGGGTCAGAGCGGCTGCCGGTGCGATCTCCAGAATGCTGTCTGATGGTAGAGCTAAATCGTACCCATCGTGACCGCGTGACGCACAAGGCAGAGGCTCGAATCCGTCGAAGATCAAGTCTCCGCAGATATTGGCCATGTAGTTTAAGCTTCCAAACCTGACCTGATGGCCAGGGGCGTAACTTTCAATATTCTCCAGATGGCCAAGCGAATTGGCCCGCAGTGCAAAGCCGCCGAACATGAAGATCTGTCCGGGGAGAAAAGTCTCACCCTGGACTGCATCGCCATCGATGATAGTAGGAGCCATCAAGCCTAACGGCGACGACACAGAGGAACTCTCAATGAAAGCACCAATGTCAGTGTCAAAACCGGCGGATCTCGGGTAGGGGGTCCCGAACAGTGCGTCTAAGGCGGATGGTAACAGGAGGCAGGGGACACAATGTTTTACCCAGGTTCGGGCCCTCTTGATGGAGGTAAAACCCTACGTCTTGCTTGATTAATATTGATGATATGGGTAGTACAAGAGTAGTTCTATCACGAGATCAGAGAGGCTAAACCCTAGAAGCTAGCCTATGGTATGATTATATGTTGTCCTATGGACTAAAACCCTCCAGTTTATATAGACACCGGAGAGGTTAGGGTTACACAAGGTCGGTTACAAAGGAGGACATTCACATATCCGTATTTCCTAGCTTGCCTTCCACGCCAAGTAGAGTCCCATCCGAACACGAGACGAAGTCTTCAATCTTGTATCTTCATAGTCTAACAGTCCGACCAATGAATATAGTCCGGCTGTCCGGAGACCCCCTAATCCAGGACTCCCTCAGAGGCTGTGTAATCATATGAGGTAACACTTTTAAGTAGTGGACTACAATATCCATTTATTTTGTGGGACTACAATATCCATTTCTTTTTGTGCACCTCTACAATAACACGTCAATGCATTATGTTTAAAGTAAATAACCAATGGTAATAAATTATCTATTTACACGAGAAATACACATGCTGAGTGTTTGATCTCTTTTTTGTGAACGCGCCTCTACACTCGTACAGTTGGTCGCGCCCGTGTGAACGTCCAAGTTATCGGTGCATCAGCCTGAGTTATTGTTTTTTTGGGTGGACTTCACACCAGTTATTAACTGCTGATGTGTGCCCCATGTACAAAGTCTCGCATGACCTTCCCGCTAGCACTATCCAAAATTTATTTGAAACTGGATACGAACGATCCCGCGGGCGGCAAAATCTCCCACATCCTTCTAAAATTTCTGCCACCTAGTCTTTAGCATGCAAAATTCCCCTTTTGTCCTTGGTGCACGGAGAACAACAATTACAATATGACCCTCATTTACATAATAGGCCGGGGCAGTTTTGGTAACTTCCGGTTCCCCCCACCACATGGCACTCCATTTCCTCTCCCCCTCCTGCAAAAATGACTAACTCCACAACACCAGAGCATCTTACATCACGACGTCCGTACTCCATCGACCTTTCTACCCCTCCTATCTTGAAACCCTAGACTGCTCATCCACCAGTGTACCAGAGCCCATTCACTACCAGCGGCATCCACCTCGCCGGATCTGCTTCTGCGGCCGCATCTACCCCTCCCACCTCCCCTAGAAACAAGTAGATTGCTCATCCACCATTGTACCACAACCCATTCAGTGTCGGCCTTGTCCATGGTGCCAGATTTGCTTCGCCGGTACTCTCATCAACTTCAGCGCATCTGCAGCGGCTCCTTAGTACTCCCCACTGGAGACGCTTCGTCCACACCCCCTGTAGCCGCCCCACCGACGCCCCCGTCGATGGCCTATGATCCTCTTCGCCGACACCTTCCTCAACCCTATCAGAGCCGCTTCGCCGACACCATCGTCAACCCTGCCAGAGTAGCTTCACCTATACCATTCTCAACCCTGCCGAGGCCGCTTTGCCCACTCACAAGTCCATGGCCTCAGATCCGCTTCGTCGCACCCTCGTCCAACCTACCGGAGCAGCTTCTGACGCCCCGTCAACGGCCACAAATCCGCATCATCGACACCGTCCTGAACACAACCACCAGAGCAGCTTCACAGACGCCCTCATCCATGGCCTCAGATCTGCTTCGCCCACACCATAGTTCACCCTACCTGCGCCACTCCATAAACACCCTACTCGACATTCTAGATGTCCTTACCGGACCCCGACAGCCAGCGCAGCGTCATCACCCTTGACGTTTCTAACCTGATTCCCACTGTCTGGCAAGATACCAAGCACACGCCATGACTTAGGTACTTGTCACCTTTAAGCCTGTCCAGCATCATCTGCCCGATGTACTTCAAATATACTAACAGGTCGCTGTTACATGTTATGTAGCTGGCAAAAACTACAAGGACGATGTTTCTTCTGGATCTATCAGCTTGGCCAACCAAGATCCTGGACTGAGGCATTGATATGATCTTGTAAGTGTGCCTCTCTCTCTCTCTTATATTGTTGTGTGCCTGCCAGCTTGCTTTGATAGGATTTTCAACCAGTAATCCCTTTGTGCAGATAATGATTTCTACTACTGGCTGAATTTGATATGTAGATGTCATACATGATACTCCCTCCATTCCTAAATATAACTCTTTCTAGAGATTCCACTATATGCTACACATAGAGAAAAATGAGTGAATCTACCCTCGAAAATGCATCTATATAGATCTGTATGTGGTCCATACTAGAATCTCTACCAAGATATATATTTAAGAACAAAGGTAGTACATTACACAAAATTGTAGGTGGCAGGTAGGAATTC
This sequence comes from Triticum urartu, assembly GCF_003073215.2. NCBI lineage: Eukaryota > Viridiplantae > Streptophyta > Magnoliopsida > Poales > Poaceae > Triticum > Triticum urartu. The sequence goes on along the minus strand of NC_053026.1, from coordinate 158,088,662 downwards.
TAGTGCACTACATTAGTGTAACGCCCTCGATGCGGCTATAGCTCCCACGTGTCGAGGCACGACTTAGAGACATAACCGCATTGAAAGCAATGTCGCAAGTCAGGCAATCATTACAACATCCCATGTAATATATAATAAAAGGGGGAGATACATAGTTGGCTTACACTCGCCACGTCACATCAGAGTACATAAATAACATCCATCATACAAGCACTCATGGCCCGACTACGACGCCAAAATGGAAGAAAACCCAACATGCGACAAGGCCCTGAATCAAACCCCAACTAGGCACCACTACTAATCATCGGGAAAGGAAACATAATAACGCTGAGAGTCCTCGTCGAACTCCCACTTGAGCTCGTACTCGTCACTTAGAGCGGAATCACCTGGACCTGCATCTGGAGTTATACTATCTGTGAGCCACAGGGACTCAGCAATCTCGCACCCTCGCGATCAAAACTATTTAAGCTTATAGGAAGGATAAGGCAAGTATATGTGGAGCTGCAGCAAGCGACTAGCATATGTGGTGGCTAACTTATACGCAAAAGAGAGCGAGAAAGAGGAGGCAAAGCACGAGCGAGAATCTAGAGGGACAACCTGCGCAAGCATAACTCCAACACCGTGTCCACTTCCCGGATTCCGCCGAGAAGAGGCCATCACGGTAACACACTCAGTTGATTCATTTTAATTAATTAAGGTTCAAGTTATCTACAGCCGGACATTAACAAATTCCCATCTGCCCATAACCGCGGGCACGGCTTTCGAAAGTTCAATCCCTGCAGGGGAGTCCCAACTTAGCCCATGACAAGCTCTCACGGTCAACGGAGGAATATACCTCCTCCCAAGATGTTCCGATCAGACTCGGTATCTCGGTAACTCAAGACACTTCGACAGGTTAAAACAAGACCAGCAACACCGCCCGAATGTGCCGACAAATCCCGATAGGAGCTGCACATATCTCTTTCTCAGGGCACACTCAGATTGTCCTAGGTACGGGTAGGCCAGCCCAGAGTTGCCCCTGGTGGCCACCGGTAGCTGCGTTCCGATCAGACTCGGTATCTCGGTACTCAAGACACTTCGACAGGTTAAAACAAGACCAGCAACACCGCCCGAATGTGCCGACAAATCCGATAGGAGCTGCACATATCTCTTTCTCAGGGCACACTCAGATTGTCTAAAGTCTGGGTAGGCCAGCCCAGAGTTGCCCCTGGTAGCCCGGCAGCTGACGGGGACCAACACTCAGAGGAGCACTGGCCCGGGGGGGGTAAATAAGATGACCCTTGAGTCTGCAGAACCCAAGGGAAAAAAGGCTAGGTGGCAAATGGTAAAACCAAGGTTGGGCATTGCTGGAAAAGCTTTAATCAAGGCGAACTATCAAGGGGTTCCCATTATAACCCAACCGCGTAAGGAACGCAAAATCGGGAACATAACACCGATATGACGGAAACTAGGGCGGCAAGAGTGGAACAAAACACTAGGCGAGAGGCCGAGCCTTCCACCCTTTACCAAGTATATAGATGCATTAAGATAACAAGCAATATAATGATATCCCAACAAGTAAATAAAAATGTTCCAACAAGGAACGCTCCAATCTTCACCTGCAACTAGCAACGCTATAAGAGGGGCTGAGCAAAGCGGTAACATAGCCAATCAACGGTTTGCTAGGACATGGTGGGTTAGAGGTTCAACATGGCAATTGGGAGGCTGACAAGCAAAAGGTAGGCATCGTAGCATTGGCATAGCAAGAGCGAGCAAACTAGCATAGCAAAGATAGTAGTGATTTCGAGGGTATGATCATCTTGCCTGCACAGTTGTCAGAGTTGACTGGATCCTCACAAGCAAACTCAACGGGCTCCTCGGTAGCGAACTCGTCTCCCGGCTCTACCCAACAAGACAAACAAGCAACAAGGATACAATCAACCACGTGCAAGACCAAGCAATATGATGAAATGATGACATGCTATGCGGGATGCGATGCGGGATGCAAAATGCAAGATATGACAGGAAATGCATGAACCTGGCCTCAACTTGGAATTCCAAGGGTGCCACTGGATGAGGATGAAATCGCTTGAAAACGATATAAAGATCATTGGGAATCGGAGTTACGGTTTGGAAATGGCAAGCGTTTTAAGAATGACACCGGTCTGCGATTTACAGCAAGTAGGCATCTAAATGCAATGCAATGAACATGCTACAGCCACCAAACATGACAAAATACATGGCAGGGATGCACACAAGATGCTTAACAAAAGACTAGCACTGAGCTACACAATTCATCCATTATGAGGTTCAAACAAGCATGGCAAAAACGCAAATGCAAAACAGATTCCAGACTTAGTGAAATTAACACTTGTCTGAAATTTCAGATCACGAAGCCCTCTTCGGAGCAGCAAAACAACATGATACATGATCTGATTATGAAAAAGAAGAACATGCATGGAGCTACTTAACAAGCTTAACAAAAGACCCAAAGTGACCTGAGGCCAAAAGGGTTCACAAAATATACTAATAAGCACACGAACATAGCTAAAACACAATCAGTTTTCAGACTTAGTGAAAACTGAGACATGCTGAAATATAACTCACGAAGGCATGTAAACGAGCTCGATGCACTCACTACGGTGCAAGTCATGGCAAGGCAAGCATACATCCATTAAGAAGGCACAAAATACAAGCTAGACATGGCAAGAACAATGGCATAGCATAGCATGCACGGATCAACTACAATACATCGGCAAAATCGCAAACAAGTTGACGATCTGCCCAGATTCACAGAAGCAAAAGTAGAGCTGATTGACTCAAGCTAGGATGCTCCATAATTGCAAACAAAGACATGGATGGATAGAGCATAACATGATTAACAAAACTCCTTTACTGATCATCCTCAAAAGAGGCACGGATCACTAGGAAACAGCAGAACATATGGCATCATGAACTAAATAATCCCAGACTTAGTGAAACAAACTAAGTCCCTGAAAACAGATTTACCGGGTGCCTCACTTTGCAAGCTTGCACAAGTCACCACACACATCCTAAAAATGCATGGGTTGCACCTCTGGAAAGAAGACAAAATGCTTAACAAAACATATGAAGGACTCACAGGCATACATGCACACAATAATCATGGCAAAAATGACAAAAGTCTAAGATGAACTAGCAGATCTGACAATTAACTCACGAAGCCTCCTTCTAACAGCATTTTGGGCATCAAGATGAACTCAAATGAAAATGATGCAATGGAATGAAATGATGTACTCGTCGAGACGAACATTTTGATATATTATATGTCAAATACGGAGCTACGGTGCAAATTTCCGGGACTTGCAAAAAAACAACCTCTGGATCCAGATCTAGGGTTTCGGGGCACTGTTCACCGGCGCGAAAAACGATGACGGCCGGCGTTGAGGATGGCGGCGGCCGGAGTAGGAGGGGTCGCCGGGCGAGGAGAGGCCGGGGCGCGCCGGCCGGAGCAAGGCGGCGCCGGGCTCGGACGGGGGCGGCGGTGGTGGGGCCGGCTCGGGCGGCGGCGCGCGGTGGTCACCGCGGGATGGGAGAGGCGGCGGGGAGAGCGGCGCGGGCGGCGGCGCGCGTACGGGCTCGCGGGGGCCCGGATCGGGCCTCCCGGGCCGGCGGCGGGTGGTTGGCGCTGCCCACGTGGCAGTCTGGTAGGCTGAGGGGGGGCGGGGCGGACGTGTCCGGCTAGGCTCCGGACATGTCCGTCGGTGCGGGGATCTGTTTTTTTTAGACTAGGGTTTCGTGGGAGGAGATGATCCGAAAACGGGGGGGGCTATTTATAGGCATAAGTGGAGCTAGGAGAGTCCAAATGAGGTGCGGTTTTCGGCCACGCGATCGTGATCGAACGCTCTAGGACATGGAGCAGAGTTTGGTGGGTTTTGGGCCAAATTGGAGGGGTGTTGGGCTGCAACACACACGAGGCCTTTTCGGTCCCTCGGTTAACCGTTGGAGTATCAAACGAAGTCCAAATGATACGAAACTTGACAGGCGGGCTACCGGTAGTAAACCAAGGCCGCTTGGCAAGTCTCGGTCCAATCCGGAAATGTTTAATCCCCACACACGAAAGAAAGCTAGAAATGCACCGGAGAGAACGAAGATGCAATGCAATGCACATGATGACATGATATGAGATGCATGACAACGACAACAACACACGGAGACAAAGACCCGAACCCGAGAAAATAAAATAACTTAACGCCGGAAACGGCAAGAGTTGGAGTACAAATTGGGAAAGTTACATCCGGGGTGTTACAACACTCCACCACTACGAAGATCTCGTCCCGAGATCTAGGACTGAAAGAACGCCGGGTACTCAGAACGGAGGTGATCCTCGCGTTCCCAGGTAGCTTCACGGTCGGAATGGTGTGACCACTTGACTTTGAGAAATTTGATTGACTTGTTGCGAGTCTTGCGTTAGTCTCTTCAAGAATAGCAACTGGGTGCTCACGATAAGAGAGATCTTCTTGGAGCTCAATGTCCTCGAAGTTGACGTTGCGGTCAGGAGTCTTGAAGCACTTTACGAAGCTGAGAGACATGGAACATCGTCATGAACATTTGCAAAGTTTGAAGGAAGCTCGAGTTGATAGGCGAGGTCGCCTCTCTTGCTGACAATCTTGAAAGGTCCCACGTATCTAGGGGCAAGCTTCCCTTTGATACCGAAGCGACGAGTACCTTTCATAGGAGAGACGGAGGTAAACATGATCTCCGATCTCGAAAGCCAAATCACGGTGCTTACTATCATAGTAGCTCTTCTGGCGGGATTGGGCTGCTTTGAGGTTATCACGAATGACTTTGCACATTTCTTCTGCTTCTGTGATTAAGTCATTACCCAGCACTGTTCACCGGTTTCAGACCAGTTGAGAGGGGTACGGCACTTCCTGCCATACAGAATTTCAAATGGGGCCTTGCCCGAACTTGCTTGAAAACTGTTGTTATAGGAGAATTCAGCATAAGGAAGACAATCCTCCCACTTCATGCCGAGGAGATCACACAAGCCCTGAGCATATCTTCAAGAATCTGGTTGACACGCTCGACTTGACCGCTTGTTTGAGGATGGAAAGCTGTGCTGAAGCGGATGTTGTGCCCATGGCCTTCTGAAAAGAATCCCAAAACTTCGGGTAAAGATGCTGCCACGGTCTGAAGAGATCACTTGTGGAATACCGTGCAGAGAGACATCGAGAGGTATAGAGTTCCGCCAATTGAGCTGCAGTGATCGACTCTTTGATAGGAGAAATGAGCCACTTGGTGAGTTGTCGATGAACTAGCTAATTGCCACGCTTGACTTGGAAGGTCGAGTCATTCAATGTGGTCAACTTCCATTGAATGGCAAGAGGTTGAGACCTGCTGGTTTGGTGTCTGCTTTAGTCTCGACCATAACTCATTAGAATTGCGCGTCCTTTCTGAGTCCAATTCTTAAGTTGATCATCGTAAGGTGGATGGAGGCAGGTGATGGTCGATCTGATTTTGGGAAAAATAGCTGGATAGGATTTGGTTTATTGGGTGTTTAAGTGTATGTAGAGATTGATAGGTGGGGATGTAATGAAGACAAAGGAGAGGAAGGGGCGGAATGTCTGATCATAGCTCGTGGGGATAGAGCTTGGATAATAGTTGTTTTATTGTAGGTCTCGCTTAGATAGCGTAGATCACATTGCTTGCCTGGAGTATACTCGATACTCGGATTATACTCTTGAATCATTTCGACCCATCGAGTTTGCCTGAGGTTGAGATTAGGCTGAGTGAAGATGTACTTGAGACTCTTGTGATCAGTGAAAATGTCCACTTTTCTTCCCAATAGAAGATGTCTCCAAGTCAAAAGAGCATGCACAACTGCCGCCAACTCGAGATCATGAGTGGGGTAGTTCTTCTCATTAGGCTTCAACTGGCGAGATGTATAAGCAACAACTTTCTTCTCTTGCATCAATACTGCGCCAAGACCTTGGAGAGAGGCATCACAAAAGACCTCGTACGGCTTGGATTCATCAGGTGGAGTCAGAACTGGAGCAGTGATCAACTTCTCTTTCAAAGTGTTGAAAGCAATATCACACTCCGGAGACCAAACGTACTTGACGTGCTTCTGAAGAAGATTTGAGAGAGGCTTCGCGATCTTGGAAAAGTTTTCAACGAATCTTCGGCAATAGCTTGCGAGACCGAGAAAACTGCGGAGTTGCTTCACGTTCTGAGGAGGTTCCCAATTCACAATTGCAGACACCTTCTCAGGATTCACGGCAATGCCCTTGGCAGAGATGATATGACCAAGATAAAGAACCTCATCGAGCCAAAATTCACACTTGGAGAACTTGGCGTAGAACTGATGTTCCCTGAGCTTATCAAGAACCAAACGCAAGTGCTTGGCATGATCTTCCTTGTTCTTCGAGAAAACCAGAATGTCGTCGAGATAGACCAAAACGAAGTCATTGGTGTAGGCTTCTGAGGAGGTTCCCAATTCACAATTGCAGACACCTTCTCGGGATTCACAGAAATGCCCTTGGCAGAGATGATATGACCAAGATAAAGAACCTCATCGAGCCAAAATTCACATTTGGAGAACTTGGCGTAGAACTGATGTTCTCTGAGCTTATCAAGAACCAAACGCAAGTGCTTGGCATGATCTTCCTTGTTCTTCGAGAAAACCAGAATGTCGTCGAGATAGACCAAAACGAAGTCATTGGTGTAGGCGTTGAAGATGAAGTTCATCATGCGAGAGAACGTCGGAGGAGCGTTGGCGAGGCCAAAAGACATGACAGTGTATTCATATGAACCAAAGCTTGTTCTGAATGCTGTCTTGGGAATATCTTCTTCACGAATGCGAATCTGGTGATAACCCATACGGAGATCAAGCTTGGAGAATACTTGGGCACCTTTGAGTTGTTCGAACAGCTCATTGATGTTGGGAAGTGGGTATTTGTTCTTGATGGTCTTCTTGTTCACTGGACGGTAATCAACACAAAGTCGGTCCGTTCCATCCTTCTTCTTCACAAAAAGAACACCACAACCCCACGGAGAAGAACTAGGCCGGATGAGACCCATTCTTTCTTGCTCATCGAGTTGCTTCTTCAGCTCCTTCAACTCTTCAGGTCCGAGCTTGTAAGAACGTTTGCACACAGGTTCCGTGCCAGGCTCAAGTTCAATAACGAATTCAACTGGCCGGTGCAGAGGCATTCCTGGGAGCTCTTCTGGAAAGACGTCTTGATATTCGCAAATGACAGGAATTTGAGAGATGGCATCCAATTCACCCTTCTCATTGAGAGAAAACAGACAGATAGTATTATCCCGAGCGGCAAAGACAATTACATCCTCAGACGAATGAGTTAATTGAATCTGCCTGGCTGCACAATCAAGCTGAGCCTTGTGTTTAGAAAGCCAATCCATTCCAAGAATAAGATCAATATCCGAGTCACCGAGAACCGTAGGAGAAGCCAAGAACTTGTAGTCACCCAAAGTGATAGAAACATCCGGAACGATGGAGTTAGCCTGCATGCGCTTACCGGGAGAGACAACTGCTAAAGGACTAGGCAAAACTTGTGAAACCAATTCATGCCTATTTGTGAATGGTCTCGAGATGAAGCAATGCGATGCACCAGTGTCAAAAAGAACTTTTGCTGGAATATCATTAACAGGAAGGTTACCCATGATCACATCTGACGAGTCCTCTGCCTGAGCTGCATTCATCAAATTGACCTTGGCATGCTTGGGGTTATGCTTGACCACAGCTGTACTTGCCGATCTGACAGGAGGAGGAGGAGGAAGACGCCTCTGGTTGAAACACTTGTTGGCATAGTGACCCTTCTGTTGGCACTTGTTGCACGTGACCTCAAAAAGCGGACGGTGATACGGAGCACTCGATCTTGGAGGTTGAGACGAAGTCTTGTTTTGAAAGCCAGGGTTGGGTGGGTGGGAAGAACCACTGCCACCTTTGCTCTTCTACTGATACGGCTGACGGAACGGAGGAGGAGGAAGCCAAAACTTCTGCTGCTTGGCCACTTGAGTAGAGGAAGAAGGAGTAACATCTCTGACTTGCTTCCTGGAAGCATCACACCTCAACTGAGCAGCCTCTTGCTTCAGTGCCATGTTGTAGAACTCATCGTATCTCAAGGGATCAAAGAGAACAAGAGCGAGCTGAATATCCTCTCTGAGACCACCCCTGAACTGATATATCATGCTCTTCTCATCAGGCACGTCCTGCTTGGCAAAGCGGGCAAGCTTCTGGAACAACTTGTTGTAGTCATAGACAGACAAAGAGCCTTGCTTCAGATTGCGGAATTCCTCACGCTTGCTTTCAACCACACTCTGCGGAATATGATGAGCTCGGAAATCTCGACGGAAATCATCCCAAGTGATAACACGTCCACCTCTGGAATCCTTGTACTGCTGGAACCATTCTGCTGCCTGATCTTTGAGTTGGAAGGAAGCGAACTTGACAAAGTCCTCAGGCCTGATGTTACTGCACTCGAAATGCTTACACAGATCCACAAGCCAATCGTCAGCATCGGTTGCCTCAACACAATTGCTGAAAGTCTTTGGCCCGTTAGCAAGGAACTGGTTGAGTGTAGCAAAGTGACTCTGATTGCTGCCTTGATTCCCTTGACTGCCTTGATTGCGCTCTTGAAGAATTTGCATGATCAGCTGAGTGTTTGCATTGGTTGCGGCCATCACAGCTTGCCATGCCTCTGGAGGAGGTGGAGGCGGTGGCGGATCTTGATTCTAGTTCTGACTGGTGCTCTTAGCGGGAGCCATCCTGAAGAGGTTGACCACCGTTAGCACATAGACAGATAAATATTGAAGCTGAATCCAATGGAATGAAAATTGCAACATATAGTCTTCACATCCGAACAAAATGAACGAATGCATTCCTCTTCAAATGGTCACATATCAATAAATTGAGAAGCCACGTAGAATTAAGGTAGAGAAATAACTCAACAAGGTACGGATCAAGAACGAATAATCGGTAAGAAATCCCAATCTCAAACCAATATTCGTGGAAGAAGAACTAGAGCTACTAGAATTCCCACCTATGAAACTCCCGAACCTTTCCGGTTATGCAATCAGGTGTTGGGGATACAGGGGAAGCATAATATCTCACCCAAACTAGCAAATCCTACATCCAGCTGTATCCATCCTTCAACACATAACCAAGAAAACTTCGGAAACCATCTACCTCAACCTTCGAAAAGCATCCGTTATACAAGTTATGGCGATACTCCTGAACTCCCGCCCCAGTACTGGGTGGCGTCGAGGTTATCTCACCAACGAACTGCATAAAAGAGATTTTTGATGTCGGCGAACATATCTCAAGTATTCCAGAATTGCAACGATAAAACTATGATGACAACACCTCAGAGCTCAACTCCCCGGGACACTTCCACTAAACCCCTGACAAGAGGCACCAAGACAGTATTCTCATGATAAGCCATCGGAACAAATCCAAGATACTCGCGTGATCCTAAAATTTTTTTAGTGAAATTTGAGAAGAGAAGAGTCAAAACTCTACGTTAGGATGCCTTACCAGAGCGATGAGGAGACTGGGAAGTAAAAAGAATTCCTAAGCTCTCCGATATATAATTCCTAAATGACTCAAAACATTTTTCTAGACACAACTCGGCTGCTAAAAACGATCAAGCAATGGGGCTCCTAAGGTCGGCAAAGGCTCTGATTACCAACTTGTAACGCCCTCGATGCGGCTATAGCTCCCACGTGTCGAGGCACGACTTAGAGACATAACCGCATTGAAAGCAATGTCGCAAGTCAGGCAATCATTACAACATCCCATGTAATATATAATAAAAGGGGGAGATACATAGTTGGCTTACACTCGCCACGTCACATCAGAGTACATAAATAACATCCAATCAAACAAACACTCATGGCCCGACTACGGCGCCAAAATAGAAAAGAACCCAACATGCGACAAGGCCCTGAATCAAACCCCAACTAGGCACCACTACTGATCATCGGGAAATGAAACATAATAACGCTGAGAGTCCTCGTCGAACTCCCACTTCAGCTCGTACTCGTCACCTGGAACGGAATCACCTAGACCTGCATCTGGAGTCATAGTATCTGTGAGCCACATGGACTCAGCAATCTCGCACCCTCGCGATCAAAACTATTTAAGCTTATATGAATGGATAAGGCAAGTATATGTGGAGCTGCAGCAAGCGACTAGCATATATGGTGTCTAACTTATTCGCAAAGGAGAGCGAGAAGAGGAGGCAAAGCGCAAGCGAAAAGCTAGAAGGAACAACCTGCGCAAACATAACTCCAACACCGTGTCCACTTCCCGGTTCCGCCGAGGAAGAGGCCGATCACGGTAACACACTCAGTTGATTCATTTTAATTAAGTTAAGGTTCAAGTTATCTACAACCGGACATTAACAAATTCTCATCTGCCCATAACCGCGGGCACGGCTTTCGAAAGTTCAAAACCCTGCAGGGAGTCCCAACTTAGCCCATGACAAGCTCTCACGGTCAACGAAGGAATAGACCTCCTCCCAAGACGTTCCGATCAGACTCGGTATCTCGGTTATTCAAGACACTTCGACAGGTTAAAACAAGACCAGCAACACCGCCCGAATGTGCCAACAAATCCCGTTAGGAGCTGCACATATCTCTTTCTCAGGGCACACTTAGATTGTCCTAGGTACGGGTAGGCTAGCCCAGAGTTGCCCCTGGTGGCCACCGGTAGCTGACAGGTGGACCAACACTCAGAGGAGCACTGGCCCGGGGGGGGGGGTAAAATAAGATGACCCTTGAGTCTGCAGAACCCAAGGGAAAGAAAAGGCTAGGTGGCAAATGGTAAAACCAAGGTCGGGCATTGCTGGACAAGCTTTAATCAAGGCGAAATATCAAGGGGTTCCCATTATAACCCAACCGCGTAAAGAACGCAAATTCTGGGAACATAACACCGATATGACGGAAACTAGGGCGGCAAGAGTGGAACAAAACACTAGGCGAGAGGCCGAGCCTTCCACCCTTTACCAAGTATATATATGCATTAAGATAACATGGCAATATAATGATATCCCAGCAAGAAAAAAAAATGATGTTCCAACAAGGAACGGCCTCCAATCTTCACCTGCAACTAGCAACGCTATAAGAGGGGGCTGAGCAAAGCGGTAACATAGCCAATCAATGGTTTGCTAGGACATGGTGGGTTAGAGGTTGACATGGCAATTGGGAGGCTGACAAGCAAAAGGTAGGCATCATAGAATTGGCATAGCAAGAGCAAGCAAACTAGCATAGCAAAGATAGTAGTGATTTCGAGGGTATGATCATCTTGCCTGCACAGTTGTCAGAGTTGACTGGATCCTCACAAGCAAACTCAACGGGCTCCTCGGTAGCGAACTCGTCTCCCGGCTCTACCCAGACAAGATAAACAAGCAACAAGGATACAATCAACCACGTGCAAGAACAAGCAATATGATGAAATGATGACATGCTATGCGGGATGCGATGCGGGATGCAAAATGCAAGATATGACAGGAAATGCATGAACCTGGCCTCAACATGGAATTCCAAGGTTGCCACTGGAAAGATGAGATGAAATCGCTTGAAAACGATATAAAGAACGCCGGAATCGGAGTTACGGTTTGGAAATGGCAAGCTTTTTAAGAATGACACCGGTCTGCGATTTTCAGCAAGTAGGCATCTAAATGCAATGCAATGAACATGCTACAGACACCAAAAATGACAACAAAATACATGGCAGGGATGCACACAAGATGCTTAACAAAAGACTAGCACTGAGCTACGGCCAATTCATCCATTATGAGGTTCAAAAATGCATGGCAAAAACGCAAATGCAATACAGATTCCAGACTTAGTGAAATTAACACTTGTCTGAAATTTCAGATCACGAAGCCCTCTTCGGAGCAGCAAAACAACATGATACATGATCTGATTATGAAAAAGAAGAACATGGCATGGAGCTACTTAACAAGCTTAACAAAAGACCCAAAGTGACCTGAGGCCAAAAGGGTTCACAAAATATACTAATAAGCACACGAACACAGTAAAACACAATCAGTTTTCAGACTTGGTGAAAACTGAGACATGCTGAAATATAACTCACGAAGGCATGTAAACGAGCTCGATGCACTCACTACGGTGCAAGTCATGGCAAGGCAAGCACACATCCATTAAGAAGGCACAAAATACAAGCTAGACATGGCAAGAACAAAGGCATAGCATGCACGGATCAACTACAATAGCATCGGCAAAATCGCAAACAAGTTGACGAATTGCCCAGATTCACCACGAAGCAAAAGTAGAGCTCGATTGACTCAAAAGAGGCACGGATCACTAGGAAACCAGCAGAACATATGGCATCATGAACTAAATAATCCCAGACTTAGTGAAAACAACTAAGTCCCTGAAACAGATTTACCGGGTGCCTCACTTTGCAAGCTTGCACAAGTCACCACACACATCCTAAAAATGCATGGGTTGCACCTATGGAGAGAAGACAAAATGCTTATCAAAACATATGAAGGACTCACAGGCATATCATGCACACATTAATCATGGCAAAAATGACAAAAGTCTAAGATGAACTAGCAGATCTGACAATTAACTCACGAAGCCTCCTTCTAACAGAATTTTGGGCATCAAGATGAACTCAAATGAAAATGATGCAATGGAATGAAATGATGTACTCGTCGAGATGAACATTTTGATATATTATATGTCCAAAACGGGAGGTACGGATGCAAAGTTACGGGGCCTCGAACAGGAGCATATGGAGTAAAAATTTCCGGGACTTAGCAAAAAAACAACCTCTGGATCCAGATCTAAGGTTTCGGGGCACTGTTCACCGGCGCGAAAAACGATGACGGCCGGCGTTGAGGACGGCGGCGGCCGGAGTAGGAGGGGTCGCCGGGCGAGGAGAGGCCGGGGCACGCCGGCTGGAGCAAGGCGGCGCCGGGCTCGGACGGGGGCAGCGGTGGTGGCGCGGGGCCGGCTCGGGCGGCGGCGGCGGTGGCGGCCGCAGCGGCGGCGGTCACCGGGGATGGGAGAGGCGGCGGGGAGAGCGGCGTCGGGCGGCGGCGCGCGTACGGGCTCGCGGGGGCCCGGATCGGGCCTCCCGGGCCGGCGGCGGCGGTGGTTGGCGCTTCCCACGTGGCAGCGTCTGGTAGGCTGAGGGGGGGCGTGGCGGACGTGTCCGGCTAGGCTCCGGACATGTCCATCGGTGCAGGGATCTGTTTTTTTAGACAAGGGTTTCGTGGGAGGAGATGATCCGAAAACGGGGGGGGGCTATTTATTTTCGGCCACGCGATCGTGATCGAACGCTCTTGGACATGGAGCAAAGTTTGGTGGGTTTTGGGCCAAATTGGAGGGGTGTTGGGCTGCAACACACACGAGGCCTTTTCGGTCCCTCGATTAATCGTTGGAGTATCAAACGAAGTCCAAATGATACGAAACTTGACAGGCGGTCTACCGGTAGTAAACCAAGGCCGCTTGGCAAGTCTCGGTCCAATCCGGAAAAGTTTAAACCCCACACACGAAAGAAAGCTATAAATGACCACCGGAGGAGAACGAAGCGCCGGAATGCAAAAAGGAAAACGGGGAAAATGCTCGAATGCATGAGACAAACACGTATGCAAATGCAATGCACATGATGACATGATATGAGATGCACGAAAATGAAAACAACACACGGAGACAAAGACCCGAACCCGAGAAATAAATAATACTTAACGCCGGAAACGGCAAGAGTTGGAGTACAAATAGGGAAAGTTATATCCGGGGCGTTACAATTAGGCTCCCTTAGAGTGCCTGCTAGTCCAGCACATAGCGTCATGGCTAGTTTATGCTACACAAACAATCATTAATTGGTGGTTTAAATATGCGCAAGGGATATACAATTTATTATCATGTAAAGATGTCTGAAATTGGCCGTGTCAACTTGTAGATAGGGTTACACAATGAAGAAGTACAAGATGTATGTGGCAATTTCATAGAACATCGCAAAAAAAAGAGACAGCGGTGAGCCTATACAGTGTGCTATGGTAGGTCACTCCGGCCCAGTTCTTTTGCAGGACTCTCCTAGAACCTGCCCCTCTATAGCTTCTCCTAGAATCTTTGACCCTCTTTTGTTTTACAATCCTACCTAATTAGACCCTAATAAGATAGGATTGTAAAACAAATGGGGCTCAAAGATTCTAGGAGAATCTTGGTAGGGGTCAGATTCTGGGAGAATCTGGCAAAATAACTGGGCCTCCATTGCAATCATCGTGACATGTTATTTGTATGTTAGTTCTATTGGCCAAGTTTCTTAGGGACAGTTATTATGAGTTATCCTAAGAAAATAAGCACCTTTGAATATAAGCTCCAGGTAATAAGCCAACCAGTTCTCTTCATTGCCTGCCTTTTCAGCTTATCCTTGGTATGATTAGTGAAAAGTCTAGATTGCATTATATTTTGTCATTTTTCTGCCCATATAAAAATTAATTTGACTTGCGAACATCACAAATTGAACCCAGTGCAGTAATTAATATGATAGGAAAACATACCATCAATATTTGTTCAAAATGCAAATACAAAGATACCATCTACTTGGCACAATCTAGTTTGGTCAATGTGTTCAGTAGAGATCCCATTGCCTAATTTAAACGAAGAACGCATGACCCAAATTTAAATGAAGAACAATTAGTTATCGAAATTCGATGGTCCAAGTGGCTGGTTATTATCATCATATAGCAACACCACTTGAAAGCATCATATAGCAGCTGTAGGAGCTCATAGAAACTCATCATACAACAACAGCATCAGTAGCAGTGTGCAATTCATCATATACCAGCAGCATCTCATAACAATTCATCATATAGCAGCAGCAGGAGCAACTCATAGCAATTCATCATATAGCAGCAGCAGGAGCAGCTCATAGCAACTCATCATATAGCAGCAGCAAGAGCAGCTTATAGCAACTCATCATATAGAAGCTGCAGCAGCTCTTAGCAATTCATCATATAGCAGCAGCTCATAGCAATTCATCATATAGCAACAGCAGGAGCAGCTCATAGCAATGCATCATATAGCAGCAGCAGAAGCAGCTCATAGCAAATCATCGTATAGCGGATCGGAATGAAAATTTGGCAAAACAATTAGAGGAGATCCTCACCTTGTTGGATGAGCTCATCCTTCAACAACACCTCAAGGCCACATCCCAGGAGGAGGGGAGGGGGAACGAGGTGATTTCTGCCGTAGTGTGGCATCCACCGTAGTAATGCGACGCCCGCCGGAGTAGTCTGTTGGATCGACCACAGCGGAGCAGCTGCTGGAGACCATGAGAATGAGGGGCGGCGCTAGAGGGAGGAGTAGCCGGGGAGATTTGGCCCTACCCGCCGGCCATGTAGCCTAGCTGGAAAGAGCATCATCGAGGACTAGGCCAGATGGGACCAGTGGCGACAGCTCACTGGAGGAACCCTAGCGCTGCAGGCAGGGGATCGAGGTTGAGGGAAAGGGGAGAGGAGATGCAAATGGGCAGGGCAATGAACGCTTGCATGTTTGTTTTTACTTGAGGGTCAGGTGTGACGCGGGCGTGAGTAGTGGCATTTTGAGTGTAATATAGGCAGACAACAGTAATTTCACTATTCCCCTTCCCTTCAATTTTTAGCGAGCTTCTACCCGAAACACCCCCCACCAAAGCAAAATAAGTTAAGCCCATAACTAAAAAATGACTTCTTTACATCTTTTATGGATTATTTTGACAATAAGCTCTGAAAAAGAAGCATAGAACTGGCCCTTAACCTGCAATTCAATTGTGCGTGCAATGATGAATCACTCCTGCCTGCTATCGTGTACACTTAGGCATCATCATACATGGCATAACCTAATACATGTGCATTTCATTATAGAATCTAAAATATGCAATGTTTATGTTAGCTAATATGTTGCACATGATGTTTAAATGCCCCTTAAATCTGGTCAGTCAAGTGATGGTCTTTAAGCCTCCTTCTTTGCTTCTTTGCTTCTTTTCTTGATATGTAAGATTTGCTCACACATATGTTCAATTGCTTGTTTGTATCAGCTAGCCATAGTAGGACTGTTTGCTTTGTTTACTTGTTGTTCTTGACCTAACCCTCTAATAGAGCTTGTCAACAATTTAAACAATAAGGGCTGTTGTAGCGGGGGCTTATCTAACTCATAGGTGACATAAAGGTTTGGCTGTACACTAAAGTAGGCTCTCCAAAAGTACCTGGAGATCCAGTTCAAAGGTATGCCTAGTTTTTACATAGTGCACACATAGTAAATGCTCATCTCATTGTGTGCAAGAGATGTGGCATGTCTCATTATGTGGTGTTGTTTTGTTATAATCTCATCCTTTTGTGTTGTTCATAGACTAGAAAGTATGCAGATTTATCTTTCAAGGAGACCAGTAACTAATTTGTGTGACCTTGTAGAGGGGGTGCAATGAAGATAAGATTGAGGATTTCCAAGTACAAGATGTTAGGAAGGAGCCTTGCAAGAGGAGGAGCAGCGTTGAGCCTGTTCAACAAGTGAAGGCAAGTCACTTTATTAAAATTACCAGGACACCCTATTTGTCTGACATTGTGCTTGCGTAGGGTTCTTCACCTGTAACCCAGTCATTGGGCCATTGATTAAAATCCCCTCCACTCACTACTATATGATGTTCTAACTTTTTTGTAAATCACATGTATGTAAACACATTTTAATGTGTCTGTTCACTCATTACGGGTGTAGTCTACTTTTAAATATCTAAAACATCTTATAGTAGTGAACAGTGTGAAACTGCTTCTTGCCATGGTAGAGTTGTCGATGTCATAAATGTCATAACCAAATGCATATTCACATCATTAGCCCCCTATCATTATTAGGATATTGATTACATACTAGTCGAGATACTTCATAGGGGGCAAACAATATTACATTACTTGTTCCTTTATATAGTAAATGTAGTTAGGCCATGGATGTTATTGAGGCATGCATGTTTGCTTGCTGCCAACTCAACAGTTCAATTACTCTTCTCAATTGCTTCATTTTTCCTCAGTTAATGAGATGCCCAAACAATGATGCCTGATGTTGGGTACTTGTATAACTATTAGGCCCCTCCCAATGGTTCACCTTGTATAGGTGAGGGCGTCCGGGATTAGGGGGTCCTTGGGTGTCCAGATTATTTGATATGGGCTAAACTGATGGGTCGTGAAGATAAAAGCAGAAGACTTTTTCCTCGTGTCCGGGTAGGACTCTTATATGCGGGGATGGCAAGTTTGATGTCCGGATATGTTATTTCCTTCCCCTGCAAACCGACTCTGTACAACCTTAGGCCCCTCCGGTGTGTATATAAACCAGAGGGTTTAGACCATAGAGATGATCAGAATTCTCATAGGCTACACAACTAGGGTTTAGCCATTACGATCTCGAGGTAGATCAACTCTTGTAACCCCTATACCCATTGAATACAATCAAGCAGGACGCATGGTTTTACCTCCTTTAATGGGCCCGAACCTTGGTAAACATCATGTCCCCATCGTCCCTTGTTACCATCGATCCTCACACGCACAGTTCGGGACCCCTTACTCAAGATCTGCTGGTTTTGGCATCGACATTGGTGCTTTCATTGAGAGTTCTATTGTGTCGTCGACAGAAGGATTGATGGCTCGCCTTGTCATCAGTAATGATGCTATTTTCGGGGAGACTTTTCTCCCTGGCCACCTCTTTGTGTTTGGTGGCTTCGCTTTGCATGCCAACTCAACTGGTCACCTCGAGCAGATTGACAACTACGCCCCTGGGCCCATATCAGGTTTGGAAGCTTGAACTACATCACTGATATCCGAGGAGACTTAGTCTTCGAAGGGCTATCGGCCTCATGCTCCGCTCTTCATCCACTTGAGGGAGGCCCGTCAGATCCACCATCAGATTCTGCTCAAGGGTTGACACCCATGCCCACCCCGATGGTAGATCCGAGGCGGATCGCTTCGTCCGTAGACAGGAGGCTAAACCCCGCCGGACTCCTTCCCATTACAAAGCTCCCCGTCGGAGACCCAGATGCGACCATGCCACCAGCGGGCTCGGAGTCAAACAGGACTCTTGCTGTCATCAGAAGGTCAGACTCGCCTCTGGACCTTAACTCCGAACTCTCGAGGCCCATGTCCATGGAGCTCGGTTAAGTGGTTATTACCAGACCTAGCCCCGCAGGTCCTCAGATACCCGTCCAGCATTCGCTCTTAAACGAGACACTGGAGCTAATGCGATCTCTCACCATCACGGAAGTATCACCTTCGAACTACGCCCATCCCGAACTGGGAGCTGAGAGCAGGGAATTTTACATCCCACTTACCACCCACTTAATAGCCACTGTCGAGGACCTCACCGACATGCTAGACTACGCCTCCGAAGACATCGATGGTATGGACCATGATGTCGAGGCCGAACCAGGCCAGAACCCCCCGTCACTGGGCGTTGGATGACCACTTCTACATACGACGTGTACATGGTGGACACACCTAAAAAGAAGGACGATGATGGCACTCAAAACCCATATGAGGATAAGCCCGTCGATGAACAACCAAAGCGCCGGCGTCAGCGGTGCTTCTCACGATCGCGTCGGGCAAGGGAAAGCAGTACAGACACTGGAGATAATAAGACTCCGGACATCATCGAAGAACCCAATCACCCCGTTGAGACTGTGTTTGAGCAGGATGAAAGGGAAGAAGGTCAATATAGCGCCGAACACGCCGATCACAAGGACTCGGAAGACACTAACTACTTACCGGCCTCCCAAGAGGATGTCAGCCTCGACAACGAAGATTTCATCATCCCGGTGGAAACCCTCGAATAAGAGCGCTTCAAGCGACATCTCATGCCACCATGCGAAGCCTGAAAAAGAAATAGTAGCAGCTTCAAGCCGAACAGGATACGCTCAACGACAGATAGACCAGGGTCCTGGCTGCAGATGAATACGACCTCGAGCGCTCAGTTAAGATCTACCCAAAATGTATGCTACTGACGCAATTTGATCACGAGGCCCTTGAGCCAATACCATCAAAATACAATCAGGCTGACCAACATGACCGACCACCGCGTGGACGGGACAAAGCGGCTAATTTTGCCGAAAACCAGCCCACGCCACCTCGCCGTAGAGGCAAAGAGACAATGTATTCGGGCTACACGTACGACTTACGTCAGGACCTGGACAATAGAGACGGCCAGACAAGATCAATCTATGGATCAAGAGGACGCGCTCCAGCACGAGATGGTGGCCATCAGGCCTGGCATGGCAAACATAACCAAACCCGGGGTCAGCCCCAGACACAGATGTCATGCGAGCTCTGTCGCGATATCGCCCGGTGTCGGTGTCAAAACTGGCGGATCTCGAGTAGGGGGTCCCGAACTGTGCGTCTAAGGCGGATGGTAACAGGAGGCAGGGGACACGATGTTTTACCCAGGTTCGGGCCCTCTTGATGGAGGTAAAACCGTATGTCCTGCTTGATTATTCTTGATAATATGAGTAGTACCAGAGTTGATCTACCACGAGGTCGGAGAGGCTAAACCCTAGAAGCTAGCCTATGGTATGATTGTATGTTGTCCTACGGACTAAAACCCTCCGGTTTATATAGACACCGGAGAGGGCTAGGGTTACACAAGGTCGGTTACAAAGGAGGAGATATCCATATCCGAATTACCTAGCTTTCCTTCCACGCCAAGTAGAGTCCCATCCAGACACGGGACGAAGTCTTCAATCTCGTATCTTCATAGTCCAACAGTCCGGCCAAAGGATATAGTTCGGCCGTCCGGAGACCCCCTAATCCAGGACTCCCAGAGTATCCCCTGAACCAGGCTTCAATGACGATGAGTCCGGCGCGCTGTGTTGTATTCGGCATTGCAAGGCGGGTTCCTCCTCCGAATACACCACAGAAGAGTTTGAATATAAGGATAGTGTCCGACCCTGCAAAATAAGTTCCACATACCACCGTAGAGAGAATAATATTTCCACAAATCTAATCCGCTGACACGTTTTGGCAGCATGACATCACGCCATGGCCCGGTAATTATTCGAACCGTTTTTATTTAACCAGCCCCGCATATAACGCGAGGCGGTTTCTTGACACGTCTTGTCAAAGCATAGATCATGTTCCCCTTATCACGGAATTCTCATCAATACGGGCGTGGGTAACCCAACCACGCCACCAATTATGGCGCTTGGGGGATAAGCGAGTTTTACCAGGCTAGTGGGGGCGCATAGTTTCATCCGCCCTTATAAAGGGATAAGGTCTCACCTTTTTCTACCCACGCCTTCTTCCTCCTTGCTCATCCATTCTCGCGCACTCGAGCTCCAACACCCAAGTCCACATCCTTCTCCTCAACTCTCTCCAAACATGTCTGGAGCGGGAGGCAAGTGGATGGCCTCCTCCATCACGGAGGGGTACATCAAAAAACTACGTGGAGCCGGATACTTAGCCGTGGATATCGCGCACCGGCTGCCAGCTGCGGGGCAAGTCCTCCCTACCCCGGAACCTCACGAAAGGGTGGTTTTCCTCCCCCACGTCATCCACAGACTGGGGTTTCCCCTCCATCCATTCGTCCACGACCTCATGTTCTATTATAGGCTGGACTTTCATGATCTGGCCCCGAATTTCATCCTCAACATCTCGGCGTTCATCGTCGTGTGCGAGGATTTCCTCCGCATCCAGCCCAACTTCGGCCTGTGGCTGAAGACCTTCAATATCAAGCCAAAGGTGGTGGGCGGCCAACAAGCGGAATGCGGCGGAGCCATGGTGGGAAAAATGCCCAACGTTATATGGCTCGAGGGCTCCTTAGTGGAGACCATAAAGGGGTGGCAATCGGGGTGGTTCTACATCACCGAGCCGCGCGACACCAACTAGGTGGCGGCCCCCGAGTTTCGATCCGGGATCCCCACGCGGCTCACTTCCTGGAAGGAGAAGGGCCTATCTTTGGGTTCATTGGTGGAGCTGGATGGACTCCAGAAGTGTATCCAGAACATGATAAGCAGGAAACTCAAGCTTGTCAACATAGTCCAGGTCATGCTCTTCCGCCGGATCCTCCCGTGTCAACAACGGGATTTCAACTTATGGGAGTTCGACCCGGCCCAGCACCAGACTCTACACGAGCTCTTCGACACGACGCATAAGGACGTCTGGAGGGTGCTATTCAAGGGCGTCGAGGTCCCTCCTTCTCTTACCGAGGACCGCAGGCTAAGCGCGAAGCGCCCTGCGAATTCGGTATGTTCTGTACATCTGGTAGGATATTTATTTCCCATAGCTTAACCATGTGCGCGTTTGAGCTCCCATGCCCTTGACAGGACTGGGTCGAGACATCGGAGCAGATTAACTGTCCGGACCCTATGCCCGAAGACACTATGGACGCTCTCCTGACGGAGATGCGGACTCCGGCCCCTTATGATGTGCCGAAGAAGATCAAGAATAAGGCCAAGGGAACCCGAAAGAGTTCCCGACGCCAGGTGATATCGGACTCATCGTCCGATGACACCGAGACGCATTCCTCCCGTGAAAACGAGGAGAAGGAAGATGAAGATTCTACCCCTCCATCTGGGGGGGACAAGAAAAGGAAGGGCGCCGCCCCAACCGGGGAGGCCGAAGGGTCCAAGAAGGGAAGGACTCTCTTTCCGGAATGCTCCACCACCGCCGCTGACGGTGAAGACGAGTGGCTGCTCAGGGCCAAGCCCCTGGCGAAGTCGTAACTATTTGGATACCAGAGTAACTCATAGCATACCTTTGTCGCATTGCTTCTCCTAACGTGGAATATGATTATGTAGTCCGCCCCAAGCCCATATCGATGTATCATCGTCAGACGGTTCCTTGGACTCGTCGGACATGAATAGTGATACACTTCCAACCGCCTCCTCTCCTTGCCCTACGGACAATGCTGAGGTATTGTCTCAAGGGGCACCGAGCCGGGGGGAGACAGTCCCGGAGGCGCCTCAAGGCGACCTTTCGGACTCCAGGAGCAAAGGGAGCAAGGCTCCCGGGGGCTCCAGGTTCGGCTCTTACCCGAACACCGCGCCGGAATCTCCAGTGGTTCTGGACTCGGGTAGGCGGCTCCCTTCCAAAAGGGGCAAGACACCCGTGTCGGTGACCTTTTTCCATCCAGAGGCACCGGACAACCTGCTGGGAGCGCATCGCGGCGCTTCCATCGATGAAGAGCACCACACTATTATGAGTGCGGTGATCAAGAAGGTTCAGTCTGCCAAGAGCGGACTGACTGAAGCCCGTGCCAGCCTTCTAACAGGCTTTGAGGTAAGTATTTAAAATATAAAAAATATTACCGCATAGACAGTAGCCCCTAATGCTCTGTTTGGTGTTCACAAAGAAAAGCCGAATAGAGGATCAAATAATATCTGCAGGAGTCTAATATAAGTATGTCTGTATGCGTATGCACGCTTCGCTGCTGACCTCTGCCGCACTGACTGCGGAGGTCGCTGCACTGAAGCAGGACCTCAAGGGGTCCGAGAAAGAGCTCAGCCTTGCCAAGAGGCAGCTGCTACCTCTTGAGCTTGCGTTGGATTTCCCCGAAAAGGAAAGGATGATGCAGCAGAGTAGCGTAAGTATTTCCCTCAGTTTTTGAGAACCAAGGTATCAATCCAGTAGGAGGCCATGCTCACGTCCCTCGTACCTGCACAAAACGATAGTTACTCGCAACCAACGTGATTAGGGGTTGTCAATCCCTTCACGGTCACTTACGAGAGTGAGATCTGATAGATATAATATTTTTGGTATTGTTGGTATAGAGATGCAAAGTAAAAAAGAAAAGCAAGATTAAAGTGATGGAGATTGATATGATGAGTACAGACTCGGGGGCCATAGGTTTCACTAGTGGCTTCTCTCAAGAGCATAAGTCTTCTACGGTGGGTGAACAAATTAGTGTTGAGCAATTGACATAATTGAGCATAGTTATGAGAAAATCTAGGCATGATCATGTATATAGGCATCACGTCCGTGACAAGTAGACCGAAACGATTCTGCATCTACTACTATTACTCCACTCATTGATCGCTCTCCAGCATGCATCTAGAGTATTAAGTTAAAAACAGAGTAACGCTTTAATAAAGATGACATGATGTAGAGAGATAAATTCATGCAATATGAAATAAGCCCCATCTTGTTATCCTTGATGGCAACGATGGCAACGATGCAATACGTCGGTGGAGCTCTGAGGGGCCCACGAGGCAGGGGGGTGCGCCCTAAGGGGGGTGCGCCCCCCACCCTCGTGACCGCCTCTCTGATGCCTTGGCGTAGGGTCCAAGTCTCTTGGATCACGTTCGGTGAGAAAATCACGTTCCCGAAGGTTTCATTCCGTTTGGACTCTGTTTTATATTCCGTTTCTTCGAAACACTGAAATAGGCAAAAGAACAGCAATTCTAGGCTGGGCCTCCGGTTAATAGGTTAGTCCCAAAAATAATATAAAAGTGGAAAATAAAGCCCAATATAGTCCAAAACAGTAGATAATATAGCATGGAACAATCAAAAATTATAGATACGTTGGAGACGTATCAGGCATCCCCAAGCGTAATTCCTGCTTGTCCTCGAGTAGGTAAATGATAAAAAGAGAATTTTTGATGCGGAGTGCTTCTTGGCATAATTTGAATGCAAATCTTTCTTAATTGTGGTATGAATATTCAGATTCCAAAGATTCAAGACAAAAGTTCATGTTGACATAAAAATAATAATACTTCAAGCATACTAACAAAGCAATTATGTCTTCTCAAAATAACATGGCCAAAGAAAGTTATCCCTACAAAATCATATAGTCTGGCTATGCTCTATCTTCACCACACAAAGTATTTAATTCATGCACAACCCCAATGACAAGCCAAGCAATTGTTTCATACTCTAACTTTTTCAAACTTTTTCAATCTTCACGCAATACATGAGCATGAGCCATGGATATATCACTATATGTGGAATAGAGTGGTGGTTGTGGAGAAGAAAAAAAAAGAGGGGAAGATAGTCTCACATCAAATAGGCGTATCAACGGGCTATGGCGATGCCCATCAATAGATATCAATGTGAGTGAGTAGGGATTGCCATGCAACAGATGCACTAGAGCTATAAGCATATGAAAGCTCAACAAAAGAAACTTAAGTGGGTGTGCATCCAACTCGCTTGCTCACGAAGACCTAGGGCAATTTTGAGGAAGCCCATCATTGGAATATACAAGCCAAGTTCTATAATGTAAAATTCCCACTAGTATATGAAAGTGACATAACGAGAGACTCTTTATCATGAAGATCTTGGTTTTACTTTGAAGCACAAGTGTGGTAAAAGGATAGTAACATTGTCCCTTCTCTCTTTTTCTCTCATTTTTTATTTTTTTTTATTTTTTATTTGGGCCTTCTCTTTTTTTATGGCCTCTTTTTTTCGTCCGGAGTCTCATCCCGACTTATGGGGGAATCATAGTCTCCATCATCCTTTCCTCACTTGGGACAATGTTCTAAAAATGATGATCATCACACTTTTATTTTTCTTACAACTCAACAATTACAACTCGATACTTAGAACAAAATATGACTCTATATGAATGGCTCCGGCGGTGTACCAGGATATGCAATGAATCAAGAGTGACATGTATGAAAGAATTATGAATGGTGGCTTTGCCACAAATACGATGTCAACTACATGATCATGCTAGCAATATGACAATGATGGAGCGTGTCATAATAAACGGGACGGTGGAAAGTTGCATGGCAATATATATCAGAATGGCTATGGAAATGCCATGATACGTAGGTATGGTGGCTGTTTTGAGGGAGGTATATGGTGGGTGTATGATACCGGTGAAAATTGCGCGGTATTAGAGAGGCTAGCAATGGTGGAAGGATGGGAAAAGTGCGTATAATCCATGGACTCAACATTAGTCATGACGAACGCATATACTTATTGCAAAAATCTAGAAGTTATCAAAGCAAAGTATTACACGCATGCTCCTAGGGGGATAGATTGGTAGGAAAAGACCATCACTCGTCCCCGACCACCACTCATAAGGAATACAATCAATAAATAAATCATGCTCCGACTTCATCGCATAACGGTTCACCATACGTGCATGCTACGGGAATCACACACTTTAACACAAGTATTCTTTAAATTCACAATTACTCAACTAGCATGACTCTAATATTATCACCTCCATATCTGAAAACAATTATCATGCTTCAATATTTTCTTAGTATTCAACGCACTCAAAAGAAAGTTTCACAAATCTTGAATACCAAGCATATTATTATTAAGCAAATTACCATGCTATTAAGACTCTCAAAATAATCTAAGTGAAGCATGAGAGATCAATAGTTTCTTTAAAACAAATCCACCACCGTGCTCTAAAATATCTAAGTGAAGCATATAGAGCAAAATTATAACGCTCAAAAGATATAAGTGAAGCACATAGAGCAAGACTACTTAGCTTAAGAAGATATAAGTGAAGCACATAGAGTATTCTATCAAATTCTAATTCATGTATGGCTCTCTTAAAAGGTGTGTACAGGAAGGATGATTGTAGCACACTAACAAACAAAGAAACAAATAATACAAGACGCTCCAAGCAAAACACATATCATGTGGTGAATAAAAATATAGCTCCAAGTAAAGTTACCGATAGAAGTAGACGAAAGAGGGGATGCCTTCCAGGGCATCCCCAAGCTTTGGCTTTTAGGTGTCCTTAGATTATCTTGGGGTGCCATGGGCATCCCCAAGCTTAGGCTCTTGCCTCTCCTTGTTCCATAATCCATCAAATCCTTACCCAAAACTTGAAAACTTCACAACACAGAACTTAAGGTAGAAAACTCGTGAGCTCCGTTAGCGAAAGAAAACAAAATACCACTTCAAGGTACTGTAATTAACTCATTCTTTATTTATATTGGTGTTAAACCTACTGTATTTCAACTTCTCTATGGATTATAAACTATTTTACTAGCCATAGATTCATCAAAATAAGCAAACAACACATGAAAAACAGAATCTGTCAAAAACAGAATAGTCTGTAGTAATCTGTAGCTAGCGCAAGATCTGGAACTCCAAAAATTCTAAAATAAATTTCTGGACGTGAGTAATTTATCTATTAATCATCTGCAAAAAGAATTAACTAAATATCACTTTCCAAATAGAAATGAAAGAAGTTCTCCTGAGCGCTAAAGTTTCTGTTTTTTACAGCAAGTTCAACAAGACTTTCCCCAAGTCTTCCCCACGGTTCTACTTGGCACAAACACTAATTAAACACAAAAAAACACAACCAAAACAGAGGCTAGATAATTTATTTATTAATAAACAGGAGCAAAAAATCAAGGAATAAAAATAAAATTGGGTTGCCTCCCAACAAACGCTATCGTTAGCGCCCCTAGCTAGGCATAAAAGTGAGGATAGATCTAGGTATTGCCATCTTTGGTAGGTAATCCATAAGTGGCTCTCATGATAGTTTCATATGGCAATTTTATTTTGTTTATTGGAAAGGTTTCCATGCCCTTTTTAACGGAAATTTAAATATAATATTCCCTTCCTTCATATCAATAATCGCACCAACCGTTCTAAGGAAAGGTCTACCAAGAATAATAGGGCAAGAAGGATTGAAATCTATATCAAGAACAATGAAATCTACGGGCACATAATTCATATTTTCAACAATAAGAACATCATTAATCCTTCCCATAGGTTTCTTAATAGTAGAATCCGCAACATGCAAGTTTAGAGAGAATCATCAAAATCGTGGAAATCTAGCAAATCACACAAAGTTTTGGGGATAGTGGAGACACTAGCACCCAAATCACACAAAGCATAAAACTCATGATTTTTAATTTTAATTTTAATAGTTGGTTCCCACTCATCATAGAGTTTTCTAGGGAGAGAAACTTTCAACTCAAGTTTTTCTTCATAAGATTGCATCAAGGCATCAACAATATGTTCGGTGAAGGCTTTCTTTTGACTATAAGCATGTGGAGAATTTAGCACGGATTGCAACAAGGAAATACAATCAATTAAAGAGCAACTTTCATAATTAAATTCCTTGAAATCCAATATAGTGGGTTTAGCAACATCTAGATTTTTATTTGTTTCAATCCCACTTTCATCAATTTCATCATAAAGATCTAAATACTCCGAATTTTTAGAACGCCTTCTAGGTAAAGGAAGATCATATTCAGTTTCATCAAGATTCATATTGCAAAACAAAGATTTGATAGGAGACACATCAATAACTTTTAGATATTCATCTTGATTTTCATAGGAATTGGAAGAACACGCTTTAATAAAGGCATCTTTGGAAGCACGCATCCTAGCGGTTCTTTTCTTGCACTCATCAATGGATATTCTCATGGCTTTGAGAGACTCATTGATATCATTCTTAGGAGGAATAGATCTAAGCTTTAAAGAATCAACCTCAAGAGAAATTCTATCAACGTTCCTAGTCAAATCATCAACTTTAAGCAATTTCTCTTCAAGCAAAGCATTAAAATTCTTTTGTGAATTCATAAACTCTTTAACACTATTCTAAAATTCAGAGGGCATCTTATTATAATTTCCATAAGAGTTGTTGTAGGAATTCCCATAATTATTACAAGGATTACTAGGATATGGCCTAGGATTAAAATTCCCTCTATAAGCGTTGTTACCAAAATTATTTCTACCAACAAAATTCACATCCATAGATTCATTGTTATTCTCAATCAAAGTAGACAAAGGCATATCATTAGGATCAGAGGAAACACTCTTAGTAGCAAATAATTTCATAAGTTCATCGATCTTTCCACTCAACACATTGATTTCTTCTATTGCATGGACTTTTTTATTAGAAGATCTTTCAGTATGCCATTGAGAATAGTTAACCATAATATTATCTAGGAGTTTAGTAGCATCTCCTAAAGTGATTTCCATAAAAGTACCTCCCGCGGCCGAATCTAAAAGATTTCTAGAAGCAAAATTCAATCCAGCATAAATTTTTTGTATAATCATCCACAAATCCAAACCATGAGTAGGGCAATTACGTATCATTAATTTCATTCTCTCCCAAGCTTGTGCAACATGTTCATGATTAAGTTGCTTAAAATTCATAATATTATTTCTAAGAGAGATGATCTTAGCGGGAGGGAAATACTTAGAGATAAAAGCATCTTTGCACTTGTTCCAAGAATCAATACTATTTTTAGGCAAAGACGAAAACAAAGCTTTAGCACGATCTCTAAGCGAAAAAGGAAATAGCTTCAATTTAACGACATCATTATTGACATATTTTTTCTTTTGCATATCACATAAATCAACGAAGCTATTCAGATGAGTAGCGGCATCTTCACTAGGAAGGCCGGTGAATTGATCTTTCATAACAAGATTCAAAAAAGCAGTATTGATTTCACAAGATTCAGTATTGGCAAGAGGAGCAATCGGAGTGCTAAGGAAATCATTATTATTGGTATTGGTGAAGTCAAACAATTTGGTAGTATCTTGAGCCATCGCGGCAAACAAGCAATCCAACACACGGGTAAACAAAAAGGCAAGCGACAAAAAGGCAAACGGAGAAAGAGAAGGAGAAGGAGATTGGGAAAGAGAGGGCGAATAAAACGGCAAGGGTGAAGTGGGGGAGAGGAAAACGAGAGGCAAATGGCAACTAATGTAATGCGAGAGATAGGGATTGTGATGGGTACTTGGTATGTTGACTTTTTACGTAGACTCCCCGGAAACGGCACTAGAAATTCTTCTTGCTACCTCTTGATCTTGCGTTGGATTTCCCCGAAGAGGAAAGCATGATGCAGCAGAGTAGCATAAGTATTTCCCTCAGTTTTTGAGAACCAAGGTATCAATCCAGTAGGAAGCCATGCTCAAGTCCCTCGTACCTGCACAAAACGATAGCTACTCGCAACCAACGCGATTAGGGGTTGTCAATCCCTTCAAGGTCACTTACGAGAGTGAGATCTGATAGATATAATATTTTTTGGTATTTTTGGTATAGAGATGCAAAGTAAAAGGCAAAGTAAAAAAGCAAAGCAAGATTAAAGTGATGGAGATTGATATGATGAGAATAGACGCGGGGGCCATAGGTTTCACTAGTGGCTTCTCTCAAGAGCATAAGTATTCTACGGTGGGTGAGCAAATTACTGTTGAGCAATTGACAGAACTGAGCATAGTTATGAGAATATCTAGGCATGATCATGTATATAGGCATCACGTCCGTGACAAGTAGACCGAAACGATCCTGCATCTACTACTATTACTCCACTCATCAACCGCTATCCAGCATGCATCTAGAGTATTAAGTTAAAAACAGAGTAACGCTTTAAGCAAGATGGCATGATGTAGAGAGATAAATTCATGCAATATGAAATACACCACATCTTTTTATCCTCGATGGCAACGATGCAATACGTGCCTTGCTTCCCCTTCTGTCACTAGGAAAGGACACAGCAAGATCGAACCCAAAGCTAAGCACTTCTCCCATGGCAAGAAAAACCAATCTAGTAGGCCAAACCAAACTGATAATTCGAAGAAACTTGCAAAGCTAACCAATCATACATAAAAGAAATCAGAGAAGATTCAAATATTATTCATAGATAGACTTGATCATAAACCCACAATTCATCGGTCTCAACAAACACACCACAAAAAGAAGATTACATCGAATAGATCTCCATGAGAGAGGGGGAGAACTCTGTATTGAGATCCAAAAAGAGAGAAGAAGCCATCTAGCTACTAACTATGGACCCGAAGGTCTGAGGTAAACTACTCACACTTCATCGGAGGGGCTATGATGATGTAGAAGCCCTCCATGATGACGGCCCTCTTCCGGCGGAGCTCCAGAACAGGCCCCAAGATGGGATCTCCTGGATACAGAAAGTTGCGGCGCTGGAATTAGGTTTTTGGCTCCTATTATGATCGTTTGGGGGTACGTAGGTATATATAGGAGGAAGAAGTACGTCGGTGGAGCTCTGAGGGGCCCACGAGGCAGGGGGCGTGCCCTATGGGGGGGCACCCTCGTGACCGCCTCTCTGATGCCTTGGCGTAGGATCGAAGTCTCTTGGATCACGTTCGGTGAGAAAATCACGTTCCCGAAGGTTTCATTCTGTTTGGACTCCGTTTGATATTCCGTTTCTTCGGAACACTGAAATAGGCAAAAAATAGCAATTCTGCGATGGGCCTCCGGTTAATAGGTTAGTCCCAAAAATAATATAAAAGTGGAAAATAAAGCCCAATATAGTCCAAAACAGTAGATAATATAGCATGGAGCAATCAAAAATTATAGATACGTTGGAGATGTATCAGCAGCTCATGGAGAACAAAGGTAAGTAATTCCTTGTCTATATATAAAAGAAAAATGTGGTTGCGAAATGACAGGATCATCATGAATGTGCCAGGGGCCACAACCGAAGTGGCGACCCTTAAGCAAGCATTGTCCGAGGCCGAAAACAAAGCGGCCAGGGAGCGCACCGAGCGGGAAAAGAAAGAGGCATGGGTGGGCGAGGTGCAGCAAGAGCTCCAGGCTCTCATGACGAAGCACGAGGCTTTGGAGCTTGACTCGAAGACGCGAGAGTCTGAGCTTGCCGCGGCCCTCGAGAGCGTAAAGAATGCCAAGGCTGAAGCCCAAAAGGCCCTCCAAGAGATTGAGGCGATGAGGAAGATAGCGGCGGGTAAGGCATTCAATATGCAAAACAAGCATGTGAAAGTAAATTACTTGTTACTTACTTGAGTTCGGAGCTCTCTAGGAGCATTCGCAGATTTTCCCCGTAGCATGTTGGATGGCGCGAAATATTACTAGGCCGAGGAGGGAAGCTCGACGGAGAAGTTGTTCTGGTCTCAGTATTCTGGGACCGAACACCTGATGCGTATGAGCGACCAGCTGAAGCAACTGGTCGAGCTGCACAAGGCGGCCGATTAGGCCATGAAGGGCTTTATAGTCCGGATGTGGCCTGGCGACTCCCTTCCCAACAGGTACTTCGGCTTGGTGAGGCAGCTTGTGGATGCCTGCCCACGGCTGGAAGTCATCAAGCGGTCCATTTGTATCGAAGGTGCCCGCTGGGCTTTCGCCCGTGCAAAGGTGCACTGGGACAAGATGGACGCCGATAATCTCATGAAGGAGGGACCGCCGCAGGGTAAGGAGCATCTCCACCCCGAGATGTATTATGAGGGTGTCCTGAAGGGTGCCCGTCCTGTGGCGGACGAGTGTGTGAAGGATGCAATTTTTGAATGAACTTGCTCGTGTGATCCTATATTATGAAAACTTGTTCATATGCGCTATGCAGCGCTTGTTTGAATTTAAAATATTACCATCTATGCGGCTGTTTATCAAATCTGAGAGATGGCCAGTCGTCGGTTTCTGCCCCCATGCCGCGAGTGCTGGGGTGTTTGGGATAAACCTGAGCACTCTTTTTCCCATTATTGGGTCCTTCGAGGGAGGTGCTCAGCACAACGAACAAGGCAACCGGACTATAATGCTTTATCACTCTCACTTAGCCATAGAATTCTACAATTTTAAATTTTGGCAAAGCCCCTAGTATTCGGAAGGCCGAATTCGGGGTGCTATACACGCCTTAAGCCGGACAAAGCCGACTCCTCGCTCTAAGTGGCATAAGTCTTTAGGGACTCGAGACCTCTCGAACAGCGACCAGCTCTCGCCTTATCATGACAGTCAGTTTTAGGTTTCTCTACTGAGGTGCTTAGCCCAGCTGAACCGGGGCACAATCGCAGTAGTTCTCCCAGTGCTACCTTAGCCGATATAGCGGAACGTAAGGTACCAAAACATGGGAGCCGGGCAAACCCAACTATTGACCCAAGACATGACTCGGAGCTGATGCATATAATGCTATAAGTTCGGGGTGCCGCACTGTTGAAAGTGTTCGGACTTCTCACGCCATATTATGGGGTATGCTTAAGCCCCTGGCGTATTGGCCATACCAGAGTGTACGGGTGCTGAATGTCATGAATGAACATATATATAAAAAAAGAAGAATAGAGAATGCGATAATAGTCTAGTGCTATGCATTGTTTATTCAATAAGGTGCGTCAAAGCAGAATGATACAAGTAGTGCGATAAGCGAAAAGTAGGACTATTTGACATGTCCCCTCCAAGGGCATGCTGAGGAATGGTATTTAAAGCAGGTATTTCACTAGTTATCAGAAGTCACCTAGGAGTTCCATGGTGCGACGTAGCTTTCTACCTCCTTGGTTGTTGCATCATGTGTCCGACAATCATACTGCCGAGCAGGGTTTCCAGAGATTAAAGTCCTGAAAGAGAGAAAAATAACAAAGCGGGAAGCCCCTAGTGCGGTTGAGCCGCGTCTTGGGGCGTGCCGTAGTCGTGCCCCCCTCCCCACCTGTGCCCATGGTATTTTCAATGCATAATTATGTACGCGTGGCACGGATTTCGCCGTTTGTCTAGGACTGGGGTGGGGGCCGTATTGCTAGCAAACTCGGAACGTGCCAGGCGGTCTTGTTGCCGATTACTCCGGGCGCGCTTGAAGGTGTCCGTGTCCTTAATCGCCGAACTGGTGGATTGCCTTCAGAGGCTGCTTTGCGCTTCTGCTGTGAGGGCTGCAGTGTGCTCCTCCATGCAGAGAGAGCGCTCTGTGTTTCCATTGACTGTGATGACCCCCGAGGTCCTGGCATCTTGAGCTTGAGGTATGCATAATGCGGTACCGCATTGAATCTCGCAAATGCAGTTCGCCCGAGCAGTGCATGATAGCCACTGCGGAACGAGACTATATCGAAGATTAACTCCTCACTTCGGAAGTTATCCGGGGATCCGAAGACCACTTCCAGTGTGACTGAGCCTGTACAATGGGCCTCTACACCTGGTATGACACCTTTGAAGGTCATTTTTGTTGGTTTGATCCTTGAGGGGTCTATGCCCATTTTGCGCACTGTGTCCAGATAAAGCAGGTTTAGGCTGCTGCCACCGTCCATAAGGACTCGAGTGAGGTGAAATCCGTCGATGATTGGGTCTAAGACCAGTGTGGCGAATCCACCATGACGGATACTAGTGGGGTGTTCCCTGCGATCAAAGGTGATCGGACCGGAGGACCATGGGTTGAACTTTGGGGCGACTGGCTCCAACGCGTATACGTCCGTTAGCGCACACTTCCACTCCCTCTTGGGGATGTGGGTTGCGTATATCATGTTCACCGTCCGCACTTGTGGGGGGAACCTCTTCTGTCCTCCGGTGTTCGGCGGTCGGGGCTCCTCCTCGTCATCACTATATAACCCCTTATCTTTGTTTTCGGCGTTTAACTTGCCAGCCTACTTGAACACCCAACAATCCCTGTTGGTGTGCTTGGCTGGCTTGTCGGGGTGACGTGTATTTGACACAAGCGATCGAGTATACGGTCCAAACTGGACGGGCCCAGAGTGCTTCTTTTGAATGGCTTTTTCCGCTGACCGGGTTTAGAGCCTTTGGATCCGGCATTGACTGTTGTATCCTCGGTATTGTCGTTGTTGATGCGGCGCTTGTGTTTGTTGCAACGTGACCTGCCATTGCCATCCTTGGTACCCGAAGTACCATGGTTCTTTGATACATTATTGCTGCAAGCCAGCTAGCTGTCTTCTCCCACGCAAAAGCGGGTCATGAGCGTCGTGAGGGCTGCCATAGGCTTCGGCTTTTCCTGGCCAAGGTGCCGGGCGAGCCACTCGTCGTGGATGTTGTGCTTAAAAGCTGCTAGGGCCTCTTCATCCGGACAGTCGACGATTTGATTTTTCTTTGTCAGGAACCATGTGCAGAATTGCCTGGCCAATTCCTCTGGCTGCTGAATTATGTGGCTCAAGTCATCAGCATCTGGTGGTCGCACATAAGTGCCCTGGAAGTTGTCAAGGAATGCGGCTTCTAGATCTCCCCAACAGCCAATGGATTCTGCTGGCAGGCTGTTGAGCCAATGTCGAGCTGGTCCTTTGAGTTTGAGTGGGAGGTATTTGATGGCGTGTAGATCGTCACCGCGGGCCATGTGGATGTGTAGGAGGAAGTCCTCGATCCATACCGCAGGATCTGTTGTGCCGTCGTATGATTCAATATTTACGGGTTTGAAACCCTCTGGGATTTGGTGATCCATTACTTCGTCCGTGAAGCATAGGGGGTGTGCGGCGCCTCTGTACTGGGCTACATCACGACACAGCTCAAATGAGTCTTGTCCGCTGTGTTCGGCCCGACCGGATTTACTTTTACTGTATCCGGCGTGACGGTTATCGTCTCGCATAGTGGCGCACCCTCGTGGTCCGTAGATTGATCTTGCGTGTTTTGCTTTATCCTCCAGTACGTCTCGCAGGTGTGGCGTATTTCCCCATGCCTGGACATTTTTATTTGAGTGGCGTCGGGGTGTGGGATGAGCTTTTGGCTGAAATGCCTCTCTATCACGGCCACGAGGTGCCTGATCAGCCGCATCATACACTGGAGATGTAGGTTTTGGTGCTTCCTCCTCCAGTCGGGGTAGCAACCTGCGCTTTGGGTAACTCTTGGAGAAACGTTTGAGTTTATATTCCTTGGCCGCAAGGACTTCAGTCCATATGTCAGCTAGCAAATCTTGATCAGCTTGAAGCTGTTGTTGCTTTTTCTTAAGGCTATTTGCCATAGCTATAATCCGGCGCTTGAAGCGCTCTTGTTCGACGGGATCCTCAGGCACGACGAATTCGTCATCGTCGAGGCTTGCCTCGTCTTCAGAGGGAGGCATGTAATTATCATCCTCCGCCTCTCCATCTGCTGCTCTCTCGGGAGGGCTGGCTTCTCCATCCTCCTGCCCTAAATCTTGCTGGAGGGGATTGTTATCGTCTTCGGCACTATCCGGAGTGCTATTATCTCCTGTGCCGGTGTCACCGCTTTTGCTATGGCGAGACTTAGAGAGGTGCCGCTGACGTCGGTGCTTGGGTTGCTTCTTGGAGGGGTCATCCTCCGCTGTCCCTTCGCCATTGCCTTCTTTGGGTGTGTCCACCATATATATGTCATATGACAAGGTGGCTGTCCAGTGCCCTGTGGGCAGCGGTTCTTGTTCGCCTCCTGCATCGTCGTCCATGCCATCGATGTCTTCGGAGTCGAAGTCGAGCATGTCAATCAAATCGTCAACAATGGCTACTAAGTGGGCGGTGGGTGGGCGGCGAATTTCTTCGTCATCCGCATCCCAATCCTGCCGGACATAGTTCGGCCAGGACTCTCCTGACAAGGAGAGAGACCTTAATGAGTTCAGTATGTCGCCGAAGGGTGAGTGCTGAAAGATATCCGCGGAGGTAAACTCCATGATTGGCGCCTAGTCGGATTCGATAGGCACGGGTGCAGGCGGTTCGGAGTCCGTGGCCGGGGAAGGATCCGGCAGCTTGGAATCATGGCTCTCGTGAAGGGTAAGGTCGATACTCGGCTCGATCGCCACTAAGGATACGGCCTCCGTGGCGGGGTTTATCCACCCGTCCATGGATGGCGCAATTGGCTCCGAATTGAGGGTCGGAGCGGTTGTCGGCGCGATCTCCTGAACACTGTCCGATGGTAGAACTAAATCATGCTCATCGTGACCCTGTGGAGCACTAGGCGGGGGCTCGAATCCATCGAAGATCAAGTCTCCGCGGATATCGTACGTGTAGTTTAAGCTTCCAAACCTGACCTGGTGGCCAGGGGCGTAACTCTCAATCTGCTCCAGATGGCCAAGAGAGTTGGCTCGCAGTGCGAAGCCGCCGAACACAAATATCTGTCCGGGGAGAAAAATCTCACCCTGAACTGCATCGGTATCGATGATTGAAGGAGCCATCAAGCCTAATGATGACGACACAGAGGAACTCTCAATCAAAGCACCAATGTCAGTGTCAAAACCGGCGGATCTTGGGTAGGGGGTCCCGAACTGTGCGTCTAAGGCGGCTGGTAACAGGAGGCAGGGGACACGATGTTTTACCCACGTTCGGGCCCTCTTGATGGAGGTAAAACCCTACGTCCTGCTTGATTATTCTTGATAATATGAGTAGTACAAGAGTTGATCTACCACGAGATCGGAGAGGATAAACCCTAGAAGCTAGCCTATGGTATGATTGTATGTTGTGCTACGGACTAAAACCCTCCGGTTTATATAGACACCGGAGAGGGCTAGGGTTACACAAGGTCGGTTACAAAGGAGGAGATATCCATATCCATATTGCCTAGCTTGCCTTCCATGCCAAGTAGAGTCCCATCTGGACACGGGACGAAGTCTTCAATATCGTATCTTCATAGTCCAACAATCCAGCCAAAGGATATAGTCCGGCCGTCCGGAGACCCCCTAATCCCGGACTCCCTCACCTGGTATAGAGGTGCCGCCGACCCATGTGCTTTACCGATGAGGTAATGTAGCACCAGTTTCCGGAAGGGTTTAAACCCGTGAACATCGAGCCTTACGATGGCATGACATATCCCATTGTATGGATTGATGATTTTCTTCTCCACATTCACATGGCGCGTGGAGATGATCTCCACGCCATCAAATACCTCCCCTAAAGCTAAAAGGACCAGCACGACACTGGTTGAATAGCCTCCCAGAGAACTCCATTGGCAGTTGGGAGAACTTAGAGGACGCTTTTCTGGACAACTTTCAGGGCACTTATGTCCGGCCACCGGACGCAGATGACCTGAGTCACATAGTCCAGCAACCCGGAGAGTCAGCCCGCAAACTCTGGACTCGGTTCATAATTAAAAAGAACCAAATCGTCGACTGTCCGGACGCCGAAGCCTTAGCGGCCTTTAAGCGCAACGTCTATGACGAATGGCTCGCCCAACACCTCGGTCAGGAAAGGCCAAAGAGTATGGCATCTCTTACTGCACTTATGACATGCTTATGTGCAGGCGAAGATAGCTGGTTGGCTCGTACAAGCAAAAGTACCAGTGACCCCGACACCTCTGAGGACAGGGATGGCAATGGAAGGCCACAACGTGGCAAAAGTAAGCGTCAGAAAAACAATGAAGAAACCAAGGATACGACAGTAAACGCCAGATTCAGTGGCTCTAAACCCGGTCAACAGAAGAAGTCGTTCAAAGGAAATAGGGACGGTTCATCCAATTTGGATGAAATATTGGATAGGCCTTGCTAGATTCATGGCACCCTGGACAAGCCTGCCAACCACACCAACAGAAACTGCTGGGTTTTTGAACATGCCAGTAAATTAAAAACCGAACATAAAGGAAAAGGACCTCAAAGCGAGGACGATCATGAGCCCCGCCCTCCAAACATAGAGGGGCAGAAGAAGTTTCCCCCGATGTGAAAACGGTGAACATGATATATGTCACCCACATCCCCAAGAGGGAGCACAAATGCGCATTAAGTGACACCTACGCCGTGGAGCCTGTCGCCCCAAAATTCAACCCATGGTCGGCTTGTCCGATCACCTTTGATCGCAGGAACCACCCAACCAGTATTCGTCACGGAGGTTCGGCAGCCCTGGTCTTGGATCCCATCATCGACGAATACCACCTCACTAGAATCCTTATGGACGGCAGCAGTAGTCTCAACTTGATCTATCAAGGCAATGTCCGTAAAATGGGTATCGACCCGTCCAGAAGCAAGCCTAGTAACACTACCTTCAAAGGAGTGATACCCAGTGTGGAGGCCCGCTACACGGGCTCCTTAACACTGGAAGTAGTATTCGGCTCTCTAGAGAAATTTCAAAGTGAAGAATTGATCTTCGACATCGTCCCTTTCTGCAGTGGTTATCACGCACTCCTTGGACGAAATGCTTTCGCATGCTTTAATGTAGTCCCACACTATGCTTATTTAAAGATCAAAATTCCCGGACCGCATGGCATCATCACAGTCAATGGAAATATGGAGCGCTCCCTCCGTACTGGGGAGCACACCACAGTCCTAGCAGCCGAGGTACAGAACGGCCTCAGCAAGGCGAACAACTCATCGGTCATCAAGACCCATGATACCGTAAAGCGATTTCGATCCACATTGCAACACGACAGCTCGGCGGATCCGGAGCTTGAATAGCAGTTCGGCCTCTGCCGATCGCCCCATCAGGTTGCGGCATACATACCACGCGTGCATAATTACGCACTTAAAATACCTTAGGCAGCACCGAAGGCATACTGTGGAAAAGGTCTATAGTACGACTTGACCCTATTCGGACCTTAACCTCTTTTCTCCTTTTCTTTTTCTTTTCGCCAAAGGTTCATTTAAAACCTACCTATTCTACCGTTGCACAGGGGCTCCTTTCCATGCCCCCTCTCTTGTAGACAACCATCAACTCCTCCTCTCAAAGTATTTCTAATCAAGGAGAAACGGCGCAGACATGCAGCAGGGCACCATTAGGATCTTCAAGCCACTGTTTTCTCAAAAAGCCATGTATAAACCTTTCCCTTGTGTAAACTTACGGCATGTAAAATGTCCTTGGCCTTCGGGCATTATCTGTAATGACACATCTCGACGTATTAATCAGGGTATAAAGGAAGCAGTTGATTACCACTTCTATTTGGTACTCATCTATTTTACATTATCATCTGTATTTCCTCCCTACTTATGACTGCCACACATGCTTTAGTACGGCTATCAACACCAAGGGTTGTATCCGGCCCGGCACATTTTCAAGTCCGAACTCCTATAGGGTACTCTTCGGCGTCCTGGATATTGCATTATATGCATCGGCTCCAAATCATGTCTTTGGTCTATAGTTGGGTTGCCCAGCTCATGTTCTTACCACCTTATGTTCCGCTCGTTCGGCTAAGGTAGTAAAGGGAGAACTACTGCGATTGTGTTTCTGGTTCGTCTGGTCAAATACCTCAATAGAGAAAGCCAAAAACTGACTCTCATGATAAAGCAAGAGTTGGTCGGTGATTCGGTGACTTAGTCTTATACTAAAATCGTTCACGATTCACGCCGCGTGGAACCAGCACCGTAGTTTGGATAGACGCACATGCACCAGGGGCTAGTACTTAGCTCCACATTCAAACTCCTATGGCTAAGTGAAAGTAATAAAGCCACATAGTTTGATTGCCTGGTTCACCTCGCAGACGCCTCCTTTATGGACCAAGACGTTGGATAAAGTGCGGTCACACGTTACATCGAGCACCCCCGTAACATCTGTGTGGGGGCTGAAGCCGACGACTGGCAACTTTTAGAAATAAACGGTCGCACAGGAGGAAAAATCACTTGAAACAGAAGGTGCAAACATAGATATATTACAAGCCTGGGTTCACAAACAAAGTTTTTACAACCCAAACACATCTAATCAAATAACACATCCTTAGAACATTGGTTGTCTACCATTCGGGCCCCTTCTAGGAAGTCGTCGAAGTACCTCTCCGGCTTCCGATGATCCTTCCCTTCGGGCGGGCCTGTGGTTGCCACTTCGGTCGCCTTCGTTTTTTCCCATTGCATCTTGACATGAGCGAAGGCCATCCGGGCACCTTCTACGTAGGCCAAGCGCTTCACAGCATCAATCTGAGGGCGCACATCAACCAGCCCCTTTACCATACCAAAGTAGCCGCTAGGGATCGGCTCGGCTGGCTAGAGCTGGACTATTAAGTCCTTGATGTCCAAACCTGCTATGCCATGCAATTCCGTCAGCTACTTCAGCTGGTCGTTCAGTGGCGTAGGGTGTTGAGGCATGAGAAACTGCGACCAGAACAACTTCTCGGTCGAGTTCCCTTCCTGGGCTTTGAAGAACTGTGCGGCATCGGCGGCACTCGGGTGAGCAACACATACTTCTGACCTCCAAATACACTCTACAAAAAAAAGGTCTTACCAGCCACTATCTGCTTTGCCTAATGGATCTCTTCATGAGCACCCCGGGACTCGGTCCGCGCCTCCTTGGCTTCTTCGAGAGCCTTGGCGAGGTCGCCTGACTGGGCCAAAGTCTTCTCCTCCAGAGCCTCGCATTTTCTCATGGCATCCTTCAGCTCCTGCTCGACTTCTGCCAACCGAGCTTCGTGTTGGCGGCGGGCAGCCTGCTCGGCCTGCAGTTCTGCAGCCGCTCTATCAGCAGCTGCCTTATTCGCCTCTGCCTCTTTTTGGGCCTGGGCGAGGGCGCCTCTGAGGCTCTCGACCTCAGTCGCACTCACTATGATTATAACCAAAAGCATATCATGATTTAACCTCTACAGATGTGTATCACTTCTGATATAACAATAAATTACTCTTTACACATTATCTGCATACCTTGCATGTCATCGAACCGCTTATTGATGCGGTCGATTTCTTCATCGGCCACCCGAAGCTTCCGATTGAGTTTGGAAACTTCTGCGGCCTGGGAGGGCGCCGCCAACAGGGAAGCATGTTGTAACAAAAAAGTAGTATGTAAAACTCTCCCGAATACTATGTGGATCCTCTGTCCTGTTTCTTTCAGACCGGACAGAGCCTCGGGGGCTACTGTCTAAATACAGGTATATTCCTCTATATGAAACAAAAATGTTTAGGACATTATGTTGCATACCTCAAAGCCTGTCAGTAGGATGGTGAAGGCTTCGTTCAGTCGCTTTTCACAGACTGAACCTTCTCCACCACCACACTCATCAAGGTGCAGTGCTCCTCCATGATGGAAGCACATTGCAGTGCTTCTCTAGAGCGTTCGACACCTCCGGATTAGTGGAGGTCGTCGGTGGAGCTGATGCTCCTCCCCCCTCCTTCGAAGGGGGCTGCTCACCCGATCTTGAAGCTATGTTGGTCTCCAAAATGGTGTCCGTCTAGGTCCCGGACTGTTGGGGGTCCCCACCATCGGTAGTCATAGGGGTCGCCTCCCCTATGTCTTCGGCGACTGAGGTATTAACCTCGGACGCCTTCGCAACAGCCTCGTCCGCCCCCTCTTGGCCAGGAGAGGTCCTTTGAGATAACACCTCGGTGTCATCCATGGTAATAGGCGAGGGGGCTCGTGGCGGCGTCTCGCTCTTTGCCATATCGGGTGGCAAAGAGTTCCCCTTCGACAATGAAGTTTGCGGGAGCTCGCGGGGAGGGCTGAACGGCACATAGCAAAATAACTTACATAATGGAAATAGGAAGGCCGAAGATAAGCAGTGAGTATCTGAATACTTATGATTCGGCCAGGGGCTTCACTCTAGCAGGCTTTTTGGGGACTAGTTCGGCATCTGTGTCCGAACTGTCCTGGAGGATCACCTTCCCTCTCTTGGGCACCTCCCCCTTCGGGTCTTCGGAGGCCGCCCTCTTCTTCTTCCTCCCCTTGCGAGGGGAGTCACTTTCCACCACCTTCTCCTCTTTGTCTTCCTCGTCTCCCTCGTGTGAATAGAGGGCTTCGGTCTCTTCGGACACTGTGTTTGAAGGACCCTTGTGGCGGGGGCCGCCCTTGGCCTTCTTGCCCTTCTTCTTCTTGTCCTTCTTGTCCGGCGCTTGATACGATACCGGGACCAACATCTCTGTTAGCTGGGGGTGACTGGGTTCTCCTGTAGTGGCGCCGGACAGTTGAGCTGCTCCGCCTTCGCCGTCCAGCCCTGTACGAGAAGAGGATAATATAGTCTTCATCACATCGGATGTGTTAGCCAAATAAGCCTTCGAAAGAGTTATGCTTACCACTGCGGTCGGGTGAAAGGACATGTGGTGCGCCCATGTGTGGTTTTGGTAATTGATGACATTCTCTATGGACTAATGGTTGCATTGAGTTATATTTGAAGGATTTGTCCATAGGAATTACTTGAATTCCGTGGGTTTTTTTCAAGGAGTTTATGTGTTGACCAAGGTTCTATTAATGAATTATCCAAATATTGGTCATATGAGAGTTGAGCATATAGCAAGCATGTCTTGAAGAAGACGATTGTGTGATCATTCATGTTTACCTTCAAGACATCATCCAAATGTAGAGAGTTGGAAAGAGTCAAGGTTGATCAAGACTAAGTATAGAGAGTGATTCAATTTGATCATCACACAAAGAGTAGAAGATACACTGAGTGGGATCAAGTGATCTCACGGTTTGGTAAGCATTGTCCATTGTGCTTTGTGTACTAACCCATGGTCTTTGTGCGAGTTCTATGTGGGGTTAAGTTTGCTTCCATGGGCTTGCGTCAAGAGGAAGATCACATACAACCCATGGAGGATCACATCAAATCAAGGTTGTGTTGTGCAAGTTCAAGTGGAGCATCACGAAGAAATCATGCTTGTATCTTGTCGTCCATTATGGTGACAATGGACTTGTGAAGGTGTGCCAAAGAGTGACTCACCCATAGTGGAGCATGGGGGGGGGCAATCAACTAGCCTTCATCGAGCCAACGCAATCACGAAAGGTGGAACAACTTGAGGGAGTCAAGATCATCAACATATAGCTCAAGTGGACTTCATGCAAGGCAAAGGTTTGCCCTTGATAGGTTCTCTATTTTACCGGTCTCATAGTGGTAGTTTGGAGACCGGGTTATAGGATCGATTGTCGTACTATCGAGGGGGCTCTCAAGTGAGTAGCTTGATCGTATCGTTCGTAGAGAGCTCAAACCATTGCATTCTTGCATCATCTTTATTGGTTCTTGTTTCGTTTTCTCCTTGTGAGATTTGGAGCCTATGGTCATCTTCTTGACAAGCTCGAGTTCATCAAAAACGGAGTTCACATGCTTCTTCTATTGCATTTTCGGTGTTGGAAGTTTTAACAGTCTTATTCGAGGAAGGGTTCTCACCATTTTCTTATGGGCCCTTTCTAATTTCCTTCTTATATTTTTTTCTATCAAGATTGTGTTAGCCCTTGTCGCTATCTTTCCAACAAACTTGGTTTCGTTGAATTCGGAGTCCGTTGGCAGAAGTTGTGTCGGTTTTGGTGTCCTTAAAAAGGCTGCAGGGGTACTACCACTCATGGGAGCAGTAATACCGCTTGGAGGGGATGTAATTTTTTACTACCATTCTTGGGAGCGGTACTACCGCGGCTACTTCTGTGGCTACTTCTGCTCTGGACCAAAAACTCGTCTTAAGTC
This sequence comes from Triticum urartu, assembly GCF_003073215.2. Classification (NCBI taxonomy): domain Eukaryota; kingdom Viridiplantae; phylum Streptophyta; class Magnoliopsida; order Poales; family Poaceae; genus Triticum; species Triticum urartu. Next base: position 158,045,855 of record NC_053026.1, on the reverse strand, counting down.
CAGTGGTGGTAGACACGGATGTATTTTTTTAGTGCCGCTCGCAAGCAGGAATACCACTACCCTTTGAGGTAGTACCGCTACCCCTAGTGGTAGTACCGTGATGTCGAGCGGTAGTACCGCTCTGTGCGGGCTATGAGCATAATGGTTGGATTTTTTTCCCACCTATAAAAGGAGGTCTTCTTCCACAATGAACCTTATCCTTTAAGTTCGTGTTCTTCCCCCATTGTTGGGCTTCTTTGAGCTTGCTATCTCTCAATCCCTCCATGGATTCTTGGTAGTTTTGGGGGGAAAAGAGAGAGGAGATCTAGATCCACATTTCCATCAATCACTTTCTCCTCCATGTGAAGGGAAACCCTTGGATCTAGATCTTGGACTTCTTGGTGTTCTCCTTCTTGTTCTTCCTCTCATTTTCCTCCCTAGCATCTGTTGCTTTGGTGGGATTTGGGAGAGAAGGACTTGGGCACTCCGTGTGCCCTTACCATTGCATTTGTGCATCGGTTTGAGTTCTCCTTGGTGATACGTGGAAGTTACAAGTTGAGAAGCTTATTACTCTTGGGAGCTTGGTACCCTTGAGCTTGTTCCTCTTGGGTGCTTGGGCGCCCTAGACGGTTGGTGGTGTTCGGAGCTCAATCATTGTGGTGTAAAGCTCCGAGCAAGCGTCGGGGTCTACAATTAGGTTGTGGAGATCTTCCCAAGCAATTTGATGGGTTCCGGTGACCGCCCCCAAGGGTTGCCAAAGTGTACGGGTTCGGTGACCGCCCCCAAGGGTTGCCATTTGTACGGGTTCGGTGACCGCCCTCAAGGGTGCCTTAGTGGAATCACGTCATCTTGCATTGTGCGTGGGCGTGAGGAGATTACGGTGGGCCAAGTGGCTTCTTGGGGACCATTGTGCCTCCACACCGCTCCAAACAGAGATTAGCATCCGCAAGGGTGTGAACTTCGGTATACATCGTCGGCTCTGTGTGCCTCAGTTATCTCTTACCCGAGCCCTTTACTTATGCACTTTACTTTGTGATAGCCATATTGTTTCTTGTCATATATCTTGCTATCACTTAGTTGTTTATCTTGCCTAGCATAAGTTGTTGGTGCACATAGGTGAGCCTAGTTGTTGTAGGTTTTGTGCTTGACAAATTAACCGCTAGGTTTATTCCGCATCTGTTCAAGCCTAAACCGTAATTATTTTAAAGCGCCTACTCACCCACCTTCTAGGCGACATCCTCGATTTTTCACTTGGTTCTCGCTGTCGAGTCCGATGTCCTTAGTCTTCATTGGCCAACTCTTTGGGCCTTGAAAAGCTGCTTCCATATGTCTTTGTGCATGGTGCCAAAGAAGTGCTTCAAGGTCCATGGTTCTTCCGGATTGAACTCCCACATGGGGGAGGCCCGGAGTTGGCAGGGAAGGACACATTGGAAGAGCAACACTTGGATCACGTTCGTGAGACCAGTGTTTTTGCCCAACATGTTGGAGATGCGCTTCAATAGCATCATCACCTCCGGTTAGGAGAATGAAGGCCCTTGGCGGTCCATGAGGTGAGTCTCGTGGGGGGTTCAAATCTGAAGTCAGGCGTGGTTGCCCACATGGCGTCGTGGGGTTCAATGATGTAGAACCACTCCTGCTGCCACACCTTGACTGTCCCCACAAAAGCCCCCTTGGGCCAGACGGCGCTTGGAAGCTTGCTCGCCATAGCTCTGCCGCAGTCCGCGTGTTGCCCATCGACCACCTTCAGCTTCAGATTGAAGACCTTGAGCCATAGGCCAAAGTGTGGGGGGATGCGGAGTAGAGCCTCACACACGACAATAAACGTCGATATGTGGAGGAAGGAATTTGGGGCTAGATTATGGAAATCTAGTGTCAGATTTCGGGTTCCGGCAAAATCCTTGAGGTTTGAACACTGGGGTGCGCACAAAGATCTCTCCTCCCTCTAGCTCACGCCCTCACCATGATCTCAAGGCTCAACGCGTCGAACTCGCAGAACAAAGGGACACAAGATTTATAATGGTTCGGACCACCGATGTGGTGTAATACCCTACTCTAGTGTGATGTAGTGGATTGCATCTTGGGCTGAGGACGAATAGTTACAAGGGAAGAACAGCCTCCCGGGGAGAGGTGCTCTTGTGCTTGGTGAGTTTGTGTGTGGCCTTGGTGGAATGGATCCGGTCCAAGATTCGATCTCTCCCTCTACGGTGGAGGCTAGCCCTATATATAGAGGCCCGGGTCCTCTTCCAAAATATTCGGCGGGAAGGGATCCCACAACGGCCAATTTGAAGGGGGACAACTAGTACAAGCTATCTTGACAAAAGATGGTCTTCGCCTGCCAAAGGCTCTGGTGGTGACGCCGTCCTGGGCTCCATAGTGACCTCCGTCCTGCCGTCCTGCTGGTCTTGGTCTCGTTGCACCAATATGGAAACCTTTAAATGAGGCCTTGGGACTCCTCGCCTGCGCTTGCCTCTTTAGCACCAAAGAGGAAATGAGGACACTGCGCGCTGGCGCCCCCCTGGTGCCCGGCTGGCCTTGGGCATCATGGCTTGTGTCATAGGAACCTCGCGAGGTGCCCCTGCCTTGATCTCTCCGCACCTCGCGAGCCAGCCTGGTGAGGCCGCCCCCGAGGAGGTCTCGTGTCGTCCGCTTCGCGAGGCTCGGCCCCTCGCGAGGGTCTTGAGTGATTGCTAGTGAAGATGGCCCGTACGGGGCCACTAACGGAGCCACGCCGTGGGGCGCAGGCAGGCAAGTCTGGGGACCCCGTTCCTAGTACGCTGACGTCTAGTCCGTAATAAAACATGAGGCCTCTAACAAAGGGGTGGAGGGGCAACCCTAGCCCTCAGAGTAAATGGGGAATGAATACGACCCTCTCGCCGGGCTCAGGAGTGTGTATGACCTGATCTTTGTCAAGGATCCTATGCATGGAATCAGTGGACAGATAGCCCATGCTCCGGAGCTCCTTGATGTCCTTCTCGGTGACGGATGAGGTCTCCCACTTGCCCTTGGAACCGGATCCAGCCATGGCTGGCGAGGGTGGTGGCGGTTGGAAAGATTGAAGTTTTGGGCGCTTAGGCTCAGAGGTGGGAAGACAGGAGCTAGAAGAAGGCATGGGGGAAAAGGAGGAATCTTTACCCTCTTATAGGCAGTGAAATACCAAACGCCCCCCTTCTCAAGCCTTAAAACTCGCCTATTCCCAAAGAGATCGTGCGAAAGGCGCGGTTGGATTACCCAAAACCGTATTGATGAGAATCCCGCAATGGGCGGGCACGATCTCTATTTTGACAAGATGTGCCAATGGAGGCTGAGCCTCAAAACACGAAATGGGAGGCGTTAAAATGGTTTGAAATATTAAAAGAGCCAAGCGTGACGCTTCGGTGAAAAAGGTGTCAGTAAAAGACACTTTTTTATTTTGGCATCTTGCTTTCGTGGTAAGGGTTGTATTAATTATACAGAGCCGGATACAGTTCCTTTGTGCAGGGAACATTCTTAAAAGATTCAGGCAAAGAAAGCCGCCTTGCAACGCCGAAGACAATCTGCGTGCCGAACACATCGTCATCGAAGACTGGTTCAGGGGCTACTGAGGGAGTCCTGGATTAGGGGGTCCTCGGGTGTCCAGATTATTTGATATGGGTCGGACTGATGGGCCGTGAAGATAAAAGCATAAGAATTTTTCCCCATGTCTGGGTAAGACTCTTATATGCATGGATGGCAAGTTTGATGTCCAGATATGTTATTTCCTTCCCCTTCAAACCGACTCAGTACAACCCTAGGCCCCTCAAGTGTATATATAAACCGGAGGGTTTAGACTGTAGAAATGATCAGAATTCTCATAGGCTAGACAGCTAGCGTTTAGCCATTACAATCTCGAGCTATATCAACTCCTATAACCCCTATACTCATCGAATACAATCAAGCAGGACGTAGGGTTTTACCTCCTTTAAGAGTGCCCGAACCTGGGTAAACATCGTTTCCCCATCATCCCTTGTCACTATCGATCCTCAGACGCATATTTTGGGACCCCTACCTGAGATCTGCCGGTTTTGACACCGACAACAGGTGCTAAGCCTTCCATGTAGGCAAAAAAATTGATGTGGCAAGTTATTTAAGAGAAGAGAGATGGGTGTGGTGATCCCAGGAAGAAACAATGCTAAGCACAGGAATCTATGAAAAACATTTAAATGAAGGAATCCCACCAATACATGAAAAGCTTTAGTTGCTAAATCATTAAATAAAGCAAGCTTAGCTACCATAAGCTAAGCAGCTATGCATTGGGAAGTATAGTTGCTAAACTATTTAATGTGCTTAGCACCACATCTAAGCACCGATGCATTGGCAACAGCCTTAGTTGACATAATTAAAGGCCTTACCATTTAATTACTCTGGCGAAGTGTGCCTAAAGCATTGAAGTCTATTAACTAACTATTACTGCATGAGGCTCACAATCTAGTTTATACTAGGCTAATGATTGCATATTTTTGCTTGCTACAGTAGGTTTGTATGAATCCCTCTGCTGTTCATTATGCTCCCTAAGACTTTAATTGAGCTACAGAATGGCCAACTACTTGCTTACTTATACGCAACATGCTCTCTAAATTTGTAACCAGTCTGTGTTTTGGATTTGGCCCCAACATCATGCTCCTCTGGTGAGCTAAGAGAGATTTCTGTATGCGGGCTGCACAAGCTACCATTTTAATTTTTAAATATCACCTGCTTATGCTTCATGACGTGTGATATGTTTCCAACGTATCTATAATTTTTTATTGCTCCATACTATTGTATTATCAATCTTGGATGTTTATATGCATTTATATGCTATTTTATATGATTTTTGGGACTAATCTATTAACCTATAGCCCAGTGCCAGTTTTTGTTGTTTCCTTGTTTTTGAGTTCTACAAAAAAGGAATATCAAATGGAGTCCGAATAACCTGAAAATTTATAGTGATTTTTTATGGACCAGAAGAAGCCCCCGAAGAAAAAGAGTTGGGCCAGAAGAGTCCCAAGCCAACCACAAGGGTGGAGGGTGCACCCTACCCCCCGGGTGCATACTCCATCCTTTTGGTTGACTCATGGACCCCTCTGACGTGAAACCGATGCCAAAAATTCCTATAAATACAGAAACCTCCAAAAAGATTGGGAGTTCTTCCGCCGCAAGCCTCTATAGCCACCAAAACCCAATCGGGACCTGTTCTGGCACCCTGCCGGAGGGGGGAATCATCACCGGTGGCCATCTTCATCATCCTGGCAGTCTCGATGACGAGGAGGGAGTAGTTCACCCTTGGGGCTAAGGGTATGTACCAGTAGCTATGTGTTTGATCTCTCTCTCTCTCTCGTGTTCTTGATTTGGCACGATCTTGGTGTACCACGAGCTTTGCTATTATAGTTGGATCTTATGATGTTTCTCCCCCTCTACTTTCTTGTAATGGATTGAGTTTTGCATTTGAAGTAATCTTATCGGATTGAGTCTTTAAGGATTTGAGAACACTTGATGTATGTCTTGCAAGTGCTTATCTGTGGAGACAATGGGATATTCGCGTGATCTACTTGATGTATGTTTTGGTGATTAACTTGCGCGTTCTGTGACCTTGTGAACTTATGTAAAGGGTTTGCCACATGTATTACGTCTTGATTCTCTAGTAGAAACTTTGGTGCACTCTTTGAAGTTCTTTGTGTTGGTTTGAATAGATGAATCTGAGATTGTGTGATGCATATCTTATAATCAAACCCACGGATACTTGTGGTGAGATTGGAGTATCTAGGTGACATTAGGGTTTTGGTTGATGTGTGTCTTAAGGTGTTATTTTAGTGTGAACTCTAGCGATGTTTGTGACACTTATAGGAATAGCCCAATATATCGATCAGAAAGAATAACTTTGAGGTGGTTTCATACCCTCAATAATCTCTTCATTTGTTCTCCGCTATTAGTGACTTTGGAGTGACTCTTTGTTGCATGTTGAGGGATTATTATGTGATCTAATTATGTTATCATTATTGAGAGAACCTGCACTAGTGAAAGTATGAACCCTAGGCCTTGTTTCAAAGCATTGCAATACCGTTTTCGCTCACTTTTGTTACTTGCGACCTTGTTGTTTTTATATTTTCAGATTACAAAAACCTGTATCTACCAACCATATTGCACTTGTGACTTTGAGGTTGCGGATTGTTGGTGAAAGCAACAATGGCAAGCACCCTACCACGGTGGTGTGGTCAGGATGGTCCTCTTCATCAAAGATGATGGGCGTGTGTGACCACTTGAGCGGCTTCCTAAATTCTGTCACTGGCTCCATGGCATTGACCTCACGCGCCCACCTTTTAAGTTGGCGATGAGAGGAGTGCAGATATGCTCCCCTGTTAATGCACAGGGCATCAGTGGCCTTCTGGAATTCCTACTCACCGGTTTCCTCTTCATCCCCTCCATCACTTTCAACATTGCAATCCTCCTTCTCTTGGCCCCTGGCGGGTTTTCCTTGGTTCCAAAGAGCCTTGCCAGGGAGATTTGCTTCACCGCCTCGGCCCTTCCCGCCAGCGCCATTCTGGCCTTTTTCCTTATCACACTTCTCATATTCAGCCCTCTACTTCTTACCGAGCTACTCAACCTGATGACATTTATGGAGATCATGGCCATTGGTCCGACAAATCTTGCAATACAGCCCATCACCTTTCCCAGCCTTCTCGGCAGCCGCAGCCTCCCGATAGCCAGTGCACGTGACAACTTCCTTGCCAAGGGCTTTGGCCATGGCCTTCTTGCCGGTACTAGGCGTGCCCGATCCCTCAACGGTCAGCACAACCTTATTCTTGCGCTTCTTGTTCTGACTCGTGGCCTCGTCGTCATCTTTTGAGTCGACATCGACACCATCTTCTTCTCCAGGGAGTTTCCGCCCCTCCTCCACTTGAGCACACTTGTCCACTGATACGTCTCCAATGTCTCTATAATTTTTGATTGTTCCATGCTATTATATTATCTATCTTGGATGTTTTATATGCATTTATATGCTATTTTATATGATTTTTGGGACTAACCTATTGACCTAGAGCCCAGTGCTAGTTTCTGTTTTTTCCTTGTTTTGAGTTCTATAGAAAAGGAATATCAAATGGAGTCCAAATGAGCTGAAACTTTACAACGATTGTTTTTGGACCAAAAGAAGCCCACGGAGTACCAGAGATGCACCAGAGGAGTCCCGAGGCCTCCACAAGGGTGGAGGGTGCCCCCACCCCCAGGGCGCGCCCTTCGACCTTGTGGGCCCATCGTGGACTCCCCTAACTTGTTCCTAACGCCAACGCCTCTTATATATCCCAAAACCTCCAGAACAAAACCTATATCGGGAGTTCCACCGCCGCAAGACTCTGTAGACAAGAAAAACCAATCGGGACCCTGTTCTGGCACCCTGCCGGAGGGGGAAATCATCACCGGCGGCCATCTTCATCATCCCGGAGCTCTCCATGAAAAGGAGGGAGTAGTTCACCCTCGGGGCTGAGGGTATGTACCACTAGCTATGTGTTTGATCTCTCTCTCTCGTGTTCTCGATTTGGCACGATCTTGATGTACCGCCTGATGATGACATGTACCTAGGGTAGGGCAACAGACCTGATCTAAGCACCCTTCCCAAGGACACTACCCTATAGTCAAAGACATTCAAAGGACAGCGAATTCTACCGACTGAAATCACCTTAGGATGCAACTCACTCGACCATGGTTTCCACTCGGATAACCCAATTCTATTCGACCAGGATATAATCATTCGACCACATCAGAAACCACTCGGAGTACAGAAGATCTAAGGTCACTCTGGATGGCAACGGTCGGGCGTTCACTCCGTAGTCTTAATGATCATTTATATCACTTTAATGTTGACGTTACCAGTAACGTCCCCTCTTTATGTACATTGAACCTTATGTAACGAGGGATGGTTGGGGTCTTAGCGCACTCTATATAAGCCACCCCCTCCTCTGGGACAAGGGTTCGCACCCCTTGTAACTTCACGCATAATCCAATCGACCAGCCTCCGGGCACTGAGACGTAGTGCTGTTACTTCTTTTGAGAAGGGCCTGAAGTCATAAATCTTGCGTGCACAACTCCACCGTAGCTAGGATCTTGCCTCCTCATACCTACCCCCCATTCTACTGTCATACTTAGAACCACGACACCGCGAGCTTTGCTATTATAGTTGGATCTTATGATGTTTCTCTCCCTCTACCTTCTTGTAATGGATTGAGTTTTCCCTTTGAAGTTATCTTATCGGATTGAGTTTTTAAGGATTTCAGAACACATGATGTATGTATTGCATGTGCTTATCTATGGTGACAATGGGATATTCACGTGATCTACTTGATGTATGTTATGGTGATCAACTTTCGGGTTCTGTGATCTTATGAACTTATGCATAGGGGTTGGCACACATTTTCGTCTTGAATATCCAGTAGAAAGTGTGGGGCACTCTTTGAAGTTCTTTGTGTCGGTTTGAATAGATGAATTTGAGATTGTGTGATGCATATCGTATAGTCAAACCCACGGATACTTGTTGTGACATTGGAATATCTGGGTGACATTAGGGTTTTGGTTGATGTGTGTCTTAAAGTGTTATTTTAGTATGAACTCTAGCGATGTTTGTGACACTTATAGGAATAGCCCAATAGATCGATCATAAAGAATAACTTTGAGGTGGTTTCATACCCTCAATAATCTCTTCATTTGTTCTCCGCTATTAGTGACTTTGGAGTGACTCTTTGTTGCATGTTGAGGGATTATTATATGATCTAATTATGTTATCATTATTGAGAGAACTTGCACTAGTGAAAGTATGAACCCTAGGCCTTGTTTCAAAGAATTGCAATACCGTTTTCGCTCACTTTTGTTACTTGCGACCATGTTGTTTTATATTTTCAGATTACAAAAACCTATATCTACCATCCATATTGCACTTGTATCACCATCTCTTCGCCGAACTAGTGCACCTATACAATTTACCATTGTGTTGGGTGTGTTCGGGACACAAGGGACTCTTTGCTATTTGGTTGCAGGGTTGTTTGAAAGAGACCATATTCATCCTATGCCTCCCATGGATTGATAAACCTTAGGTCATCCACTTGAGGGAAATTTGCTACTGTCCTACAAAACTCTACGCTTGGAGGCCCAACACGAGTCTACAAGAAGAAAGTTGTGTAGTAGACATCAAGCTCTTTTCAGGCGCCGTTGCCGGTGAGGTTAGTGCTTGAAGGTATATCCTTAGATTTTGCAATTGAATCTTTTAGTTTCTTGTTTTATCACTAGTTTAGTCTTCAAAAGAAAATTACAGAAAATGGAATTGAGGTTGCCTCATATACTTCATCTTTTTAATGTATTTCGTGAAAATGATGGAAAGGAAAATTATGCTCAAGTGCTAGACGAAGAAGTCAATAAAATGTTTGGCACTAAATATTTGAATGATAAGCATGATTTCAATGTTGTTAGTATGAATTTCTTGAATATTCATGATGCTAATGATATGCAAAGTCACAAGCTTGGGGATGTTATGTTTGATGAAGATGATATTTTTTGTCCCCCAAGTTATGTTGAGCAAATTCATTTTGATGATAGCATGCCTCCTATTTATGATGATTATATTGGTGAAAGTTGGTTTGGAAGAGTGTTAACTTTAGGAAGTAATGATCCCACTATTTTGGAGGGTGTTGAATCTTATTCTGATATTTATGAAAGTGGATTTGTAGAGGTCATGACTTTATTTAGTGATGAATCCACTATTTCAGAAGAGGTTCCAATTGATTATGAGAACAAAGTTGCTATCTATGATGATTATTGTGATGACATGTATGTGATAAAGAATAATTATAACCATGAAACTTGTCATAATGATTTTAATTTTCAATTGGATTATGCCTCACATGATAGTTATTTTGTTGAGTTTGCTCCCACTACTATAAATGAGAAGAATTTTGATTATGTGGTGAGTAGTAAAATTTCTATGCTTGTGGATCATGACAAGAATGCTTTATGTGAAAGTTATACTGTTGAATTCATTCATGATGCTACTGAAAATTATTATGAGGGAGGAATATATGCTTGTAGGAGTTGCAATAATATAAATTTCCTCTCTATGTGTTGAAAATATTGAAGTTATGCGTGCTTTGGCTTCCTATGTTAGTTGATTCTTGTTCCCATAAATTGTTTTCTCACAAAATACCTATGCATAGGAAGTGGGTTAGAGTTAAATGTGCTAGTCATATTCTTCGTGATGCTCTCTTTATGTTTCAATTCTTATCTTCTATGTGAGCATCATTGACATCATCATGCCTAGCTAAAAAAGCATTAAAGAAAAGTTCTTGTTGGGAGACAACCCAATATTTACCCCTACTGTTTTTGTGTGTTCACGTGATTATGATACTATAGTAATCATGTTTTATAGCTTTTGTTTCAATAAAGTGCCAAGTAAGACCTTTGGGATGATCTATGGTGATAATTGTTGAAAAACAGAAACTTTTGTGCTGAGGAAAACAATTCTCATTTTTAACAGAAGCGTGATAAAATACTGATTATTTTTGAACAGGATTAACAAACAAATTTCTCAGGTTGTCCTAATTTTTCAGAATATTTGGAGTTACATAAGTATTCGAGAGTTACATATTACTACAGACTGTCCTGTTTTTAACAGATCCTATTTTTGATGCATAGTTTGCTTGTTTTCTAGTTTCTATGACTTATATTGCTGAATATAAATTGTAGAAATAATAGGTTACAGTAGGCATCATGTGAGAAAAATTATGAATCTTGTCTTGACAGTACCTAAGTGGTGATTTGCTTTATTTTACTAACGGAGCTTATGAGTTTTCTGTTGAGTTTTGTGTTGTGAAATTTTCAAATTTTGGGTGAAGTTTTGATGGACTACGGAATAAGGAGTGGCAAGAGACTAATCTTTGGGATGCCCAAGGCACCCCAAGGTAATATTCAAGGACAACCAAGCATCTAAGCTTGGGGATGCCCCGGATGGCATCCCCTCTTTCGTCTTCGTTCATCGGTAACTTTACTTGAGGCCATATTTTTACTCACCACATGATATGTGTTTTTCTTGGAGCGTCATTTAATTTTATTAGGACTTGCTTGCTGATATTTAGAATAATGTTTTCATCTTTTAGTTCAATAAAAAGGTGAAGTATAGACTTTACCATGCTTATTTTGCAAGTCCATATGTTTCTGTTTTAAAAACAGAAAGTTTGTTGTTATGTTTTGAATATTTGTGAATAGTCAAAACATGATAAAATCTTGAAATTTTTGCACAGTGAGTAACAACAAATAATCGACAGTGTGGTAATTTCTCATAATTTTTGGAGTTAGAGAAGTATGATTCCTCTTGCATTCTTCACACACTGTTCTGTTTAGACAGATTGCTGTTACGTTTGCATTGTTTGCATATGTTTGCTTGTTCAGTATGCAATGTCAAATAATAATTTTAGTGATTTGCTACAGTAGATAATGATAAGGCTTTGCATGAATTTATACTAACCTATCTAACGAGTTCTTGTTGAGTTTTGTCTGGATTAAGTTTTAAGAATTAGGGAAACTGTGATATGAGAGGAATTAAGGAGACACAAGAGCTTAAGCTTGGGGATGCCAAAGGCATCCCTAGTTAATATTTCAAGAAGTCTGAAGCATCTAAGCTTGGGGATGCCCCGGTAGGCATCCCACCATTCTTCTTCAACAACTATCGGTCAGTTTTGGTTGAGCCTAAGTTTTTTCTTCTTCACATGATATGTGCTATCCTTGGAATGTCATTTTATTTTGTTTTTCTTGCTGTTTGAATAAAGTACTGAAGATCTGGAATTTTATTTATGAGAAGTAGTCTTCACATAGTTACATAATTATTCAACTACTCATTGATCTTCACTTATATCTTTTGGAGTAGTTTGTCATTTGCTCTAGTGCTTCACTTATATCTTTTTAGAGCACGATAGTGGTTTCATTTTGAAGAAATTGATGAACTCTCATGCTTCAGTTATATTATTTTGAGAGTATTTAAACATCATGGTAATTTCCTTAGGTTATGAATTTAGTCCCAATATGATGGGCATCCAAGAGGGATATAGTAAAAACTTTCATATAAAGTGCATTGAGATATAAAGATGGTGATATTAGGGTCATGCTAGTGAGTAATTTTGGATTGTAGAAATACTTGAGTTAAAGTTTGTGATTCCCGTAGCATGCAAGTATGGTGAACCGTTATGTGATGAAGACAGAGCATGATTTATTTATGAATTGTCTTCCTTATGAGTGGCGGTCGAGGACGAGCCATGGTATTTTCCTACCAATCTATCCACCTAGGAGCGTGCATGTAGTACTTCATTTCGATCAGTAATAGATTTTTGCAATAAGTATGTGAGTTCTTTCTGACTAATGTTGAGTCCATGGATTATACGCACTCTCACCCTTCCACCATTACTAGCGTCTCTAGTGCCGCGCAACTTTCGCCGGTACCATACACCCACCTTATACCCTTCCTCAAAACAGCCACCATACCTACCTATTATGGCATTTCGATAGCCATTCCGAAATATATTGCCTTGCAACTTTCCACCATTCTGTTTATTATGACACACTTCATCATTGTGATATTGCTTTGCATGATCATGTAGTTGACATCATATTTTTGGAAATAATTCTTTCATACATGTGACTCTTGATTCATTGCACATCCCGGTACACCGCCGGAGGCATTCATATAGAGTCATATTTTGTTCTAAGAATCGAGTTGTAATTCCTAAGTTGTAAGTAATTAAAAGTGTGATGATCTTCATTATTAGAGCATTGTCCCATGTGAGGAAATGATGATGGAGACTATGATTCACTACTAGGGAAAACCCTAGTAATAGCTCTTGTTTTTAAGCTAGTAGTAGCGCTTGTGCAAGCACTACCACTAAGGCGCTACTGCTAACTAGTAGCAGTAGCGCTGGAAAGGGAGCGCTACTGCTATACCTAGTTAGCAGTCGCGCTTTTCTTTGGGAAGCACTACTGATAGTAATAAGTAGCAGTAGCGCTTCTTATGAAAAGCGCTGCTGCAAATTTTCCTGTATTTTGAAAAATACAGCTTATTTTTGTTGTGGCTTTATATACAGTACTTTCATCATATGATTTTATGACCATGATTAGTTATTATATAACAGTGGGTGCAAAGAACGTGGAGTAGATTCAAGTGGAGGCAACATGTGGTGCATGTCGAAAGTACTACTAATCCAAACTTGATCAAGTTTGGATTAGTAGTACTTTCGATGTGCACCACATGTTGCCTCCACTTGAATCTAATCCATGTTCATTTCACCTAATGATATATATATAATAACTCATCATGCTCATATAACAACTTAGCATCATGCATCATCGATCATAATAATAAATAACTCATCATTGGTATCATAATAACAATTCATACTCATAATCAACGATCATACAACTTCTACTCGATACCACATCGTCATCATAGTCATCTAACCAATCTTACTTAGTTGTTCTTAGCACATGATCATGAGTATTATTAACTAGGACCTACTACCTTCTCTTAGGTAAAATGGAGATTATCCTGTCTCCTATTCTTGCCTTTCGCACAATGTTGCTTCCAAGTACCTCCTTACGACTGTCCATACATTTTTTCCATTCTTTAATTTTCATGTCTTCACTGGTTTTAGAAATCCAGTATGGACATGTGTGACTCGTAGGATGACCTGGTTGTATGGTCAAAACATTAAGGCGACCTTTCTGATACATAAGATGAGGCACACAATCCGACAGGATATTCTGTTGAAAAACATAGTAATAACTTCATAGTTAGTAATGTACTTAAGTTTTAGAAGAATTTATGCAAAAGATGCACGGATGTTGTAATAGTAAAAAATATTACCATGCCATCTCCATGGATGTTACCATGGTTCAACATGTGCACTAGTGGCACGTATTCACTATCATGTGGAGGAGTTTGATAATAGATATTGTAATTCTCAAGATCAGTACAAAATGCGATCAGATGATTTTTCTCCTGATAAGTTAACTCAGAGCCATCGGTGTACTAGGTTCTGTCTACCATCTTCCGCACATTGTTTGAAGAATGAAAATAAGCTATCAATGGAAATAATATATCAACTATTTTGAAATAAACAATATAAATTAGTTAATAACTATGTTTGAGAAACTCACGTGGCGGTAGAATTGGAAACATATCAACAAGGACCCAAATGTCCATATTGTCTTGGTCGATGTCAGGATCACTAAGATCCATGGTGACAAGCATACCCTCATAAAAATCATACATCTTGCAAAGTGCTACCCAATTTCTGCGACCAAAATGGGTTACGCTCTCAGAATTGTATAGATTTACTTCAAAATCCATATCATGATGGGTCCTTAGGTGAAATTTCTTCGTTTCGAAATTTTCATGGTCTTGAAAATCCATCCTCTCCAAGACATAGCGTCTTCCATGGCATGGGATAAGATACTCGAAATGTAAAAGATGAAAATTACACATTGAAATAGTTGAAGTCATGCTTAATTATGAAAAAAACACTTGTCGTCGTTGTGTACCATTTCAACATTGAAGGTCTCCTGGAGCTTAATGATGAAGCGTCGATCTTCGTCCAGGTGAGGCCTGTCGTACAGACCTCGGTCGTCATTGCACCAGCTGCACTCCCCCAGGAGACTTTCATCGTCCAATGACGACATTTCCTATGTTCATAATTCAAAGATTAAACTTGTACAATTCAATATATGTACTACAAAAATTAAATTAGATCATTATTATTCATCACGGGTTGACTATTGGTTTGTCGAGTCTTTTTCTTGAAAACTCTCAGCTCGCGTGCTGTATACATTTAGCCGTTGGTGATGGTCGCTCCTCCTTTCGTTCCCGAGTGCATTACACCAAAATTTCTAGAACACGGGAACGAAGGAGAAGCGACCCCCACGACAATAGTCGAGATTTTTCGTCCTCTTATATGTGGTGGAGACTCTCACTCATTGATCCCTCTTTGACATTTGCGATCGTGGGTGATGGTCATTACTCCTCCTTCCCCTAGTGCATAACATAGGTCTAGCACCCGGAGAAGAAGGAGAAACGACCCCCACGACAACAGTTAGGCTTCTTCATCCTCTCTCATATATGGTGGATACACTCCCTCACTGATTTTTCGACATTCGCTAATGGAGCCTCGACAGACTTAAAGTCAACCCGAAATGTCGTTTAATTATTTTTCCAGAAAATCTAGGCCACTCGATATTTCCTACATATTCTAGCACAAGTCATGCCAGAATTCACGAAAAAAATCCGGCATGACCTTTGCTAAAAAAGGACACATCGAGCGCCTGAAATTTGCCGAAACGGAAATTAATAAACACTCCGGCAAAACATAGGCCACTATAGGAGGTGTAACCTGCAAACATGGCCGGCCACTTAGGCAAGCACATATCCAATTTGAGCAACACAACATATACATGTTTATATCTACATCATATGAGCATTCAAACTTGATGGAGTAGTTTTCCAATTTGAGCATTCAATAAGAAAAAACCAAATCGTAAAATAAATTTGTATTCAAATTAGCATTCATTCAATAAGCGAAACTAAATCATCTCTTTCGTCCGTACATCGTCTAATATTATCACTAATAGATCTCGAATAGTATCATACATATAACATCACTAATACAGCTAAAATCATAGCGAACGACGGGTAACGGCGCGGGCGGTGGACACCCAAGGAGAAGGAACCATCACAGGATCATAGCCCTAGTGAGATCCCTGAAGAACGTCCCAGGTATTCGAGAACCTGCCCTCCAACACAACCATGTAGCGACGGGCGTGCTCGTCCTCCTCGCTGACACGGTGACGTACCACCTCTGCGGGGTCCTCAAGCCTCTGCACCATCACTGGCCCACGAGACCACCACGAAAGAAGGATCGGGTCAACGACGGGCTGGCTCCTCACCAAGCTGCACCTCACGGAAGGTAGCACCTCCCAGTACCAGCCCGACGGAGCCCATTCCCGAGCATCGCTCCTCATCAAGTCTAGGCCTCCTCCGCCGAGTCGACGACGAGGATGCGGGATAGGCATCATTGACGTCAATGTGGGAATAATTGCTTTAACTAAAAAACTAACAACAAATGTGACACCTAAAACACCTAAATTCTATTAACTACACCTAATTAAAAACCTACATTTTGAACATGATTCGATCATAAATAGCGTTCATACTACATTATTCTAAGATTAAACACCTAAAATACCTAAATTAAATTCACAACATGGGGTGGATGCTCTCACCTCGATCAAGGTCGGAGGGGGTTGGTGACGGGGATGACGGCGGGGATGATGCAGGTGCTCCTTGATTTTTGCAAAAGAAAAATATATACAAAAACATTATTATCCTCATCTTAGGACTTAGTGAAACTCCATAAGCTACAATAAATTATTCTATTCAAATTTACTTATTCAGAATTTCTAAAAATTTCCTATTCTATTCAAAAGACCTACATTTACTTATTTTTTTCAATTTCATATTTTATTCTATTCAAATTTACTTATTCAAAATTTCTAAAAATTTCCTATTCTATTCAAAAGACCTATATTTACTTATTTTTTTCAAATTACTTATTCAAATTTTCTAAAAACAAAATATACTAAAAACCTACATTTTCTAAAAACTAAAACCTACATTTAACAAAAACTATAACCTATTTACAGAAAGGGGGAGGAGGAGGTGGGAGCAGGCCAGGAGGAGGAAGGAGGAGGAGGAGGGGAAGGAGGAGGGAGGAGGAGGAGGAGGCCGCCGTTGCCGGAGAGGGAGGAGGAGGTGGGAGGGAATGACTTTGGGATGGAGGAGGAGGACGGCAACAGCGGCGGCGGCGACGGCAGCGAGGGCGACGACGGAGGCGACAAAGATGATCGATGAGAGTGTGAGGGGGAGAGTGAGAGGACGCGCGCGGGCCGGTTTGGATAAGGCCTTTTAGTGGTAGCGCTGGTCCGTAAAACGCGATGTTGCTAAAATAAGTAGTAGTAGCGATTTCTTCCAATGAGAGCTACTAGTACCCCTAGAATACCTTGGAACGTTCTGTCAGTTTTAGTAGTAGCGAATTTTACAGCTTCAATGCTACTGCTATGCTCATATTAGCAGTGCTTGTATAGCCCAAGCGCTCCTGGTAAGTAGCAGGAGCGCTTCTTCTGTAAAAGCGCTACTGGTAAGCTTTCTCTGTATAAGCATTTCCCTAGTAGTGATTCCCCCACAAGTCGGATGAGACTCCGGATGAAAAAAATAAAAAATAAAAAAAGAGGCCAAAAAAATAGAGAGCCCCCAAAAAATGAGAGAAAAACAGAGAAGGGGCAATGCTACTATCCTTTTACCACACTTGTGCTTCAAAGTAGCACCATGATGTTCATGATAGAGAGTCTCGTATGTTGTCACTTTCAAATAATAGTTGGAATTTTTAATTATAGAACTTGGCTTGTATATTCCAATGATGCGCTTCCTCAAATTGCCCTATGTCTTCATGAGCAAGCAAGTTGGATGCACACCCACTTAGTTTTCTTTTGACCTTTCATAAACTTACAACTCTAGTGCATCCTTTGCATGTCAATCCCTACTCACTTACATTGATATCTATTGATGGGCATCTCCATAGCCCATTGATACGCCTAGTTGATGTGAGACTATCTCCTTCTTTTTGTCTTCTTCACAACCACCATATTCTATTCCACTTATAGTGCTATGTCCATGGCTCACGCTCATTTATTACGTGAAAGTTGAAAAAGTTCGAGAATATCAAAAGTATGAAACAATTGCTTGGCTTGTCATTGGTGTTGTGCATGATTTGAATATTTTGTGTGATGAAGATGGTGCATAGCCAGACTATATGATTTTGTAGGTATAAGCTTTCTTTGGCCATGTTATTTTGAGAAGACATAATTGCCTTGTTAGTATGCTTGAAGTATAATTGTTTTTATGTCAATATTAAAATTTTGTTTTGAATCATACGGATCTGAACATTCATGCTACAATAAACAAATTACATGGATAAATATGTTAGCTAGCATTCCACATCAAAAATTCTATTTTTATCATTTACCTACTCGAGGGCGAGCAAGAATTAAGCTTGGGGATGCTTGATACGTCTCCAACGCATCTATAATTTTTGATTGTTACATGCTATTATATTATCAATCTTGGATGTTTTATATGCACTTATATGCTATTTTATATGATTTTTGGGACTAACCTATTAACCTAGAGCCCAGAGCCAGTTTCTGCTTTTCCTTGTTTTTGAGTTTATAGAAAAGGAATATGTCGGTGGGAAACGACATCTATGGGGTCATTGGGATCCCTTCTACGGTTGGCAGGTGCGGGGTTGTGCAAAGAGCGGGTCTGGCGGTCAGCACAGAAATCGTTTACCCAGGTTCGGGCCGCGGGGATGCGTAAAACCCTAGTCCTGTTTGATGTATATTTCGGTGTTCTTGTGTTCTTGAACTAGCTGCGGTGGCTCTCTAGTCCAAAAGATCCGAATCCCCCTCAAGTAGGCCTCGGGCCTCCTTTTATAGACAAAAAGGGGTTGCCACAGTGGCACACATGAGATGGAAAGGTGTACTTGGGCTGAGTCTATCCCCTGGCATTGTGGGACAAACACATTTAATGCACTGCCGACGTGCCCCTCTTGCTTTATTGGGGACGACAAAGAAGCTCGTCCCAGCTGTCGTCGCCTCACCTGGCTCCGGCGCGCGTCCATGCTGACGAGGCGTTGTAGCGCCACGTTGGCTGGCTGCTGGGCTAGCGCGGTGGTGGATCCTTCACGAAGATCTGCATGCCACCACACAGGTGCTTGCTGAGTTGGCAGACGTGGGCCTGGCTGTGATCCCGCAGGCGTCCTCGACAAGGGTCTTGCTGAGGGGCCGACAAGGGTCTCGCTGAAGCACTGCGGTCGTCCCCAGCATGGATCTTGCCGGGGGGGTCTCATGGATTTCCTTGGCAAGGATCTCACCAAGGATCGTCGCCTTTTGGTTCTCATCTGATCTTGTGTATCTATGATCTCTACAAAGATCTGCATGCCACCATGGAGGTGCCTCCCGAGCCTTGGTTCCAATATGGTTGATGGTGTTGGAACCCCTTGGGCTCAAGGGTGGCGCGCTTTGCTGGCGTCAGGCAAGTTGCCTCGACAAGGATCTTGCCGAGGCTGCGGAAGCCACCCTAGCAAGGGTCTTGCCGGGGGAGTCCACCTCGCCCTCTTGCTCTCTTTGCGTCTCTGGTCTTGGCATTTCTTTGGTCGTCTTGTGCTCTGGCTTCCCTCCTCTACCCTACTTAGTGTGGCCGTGGGCGCGGCTCTAACTGCCCGTGCACAAGTAAAGGGGTGCAAAAGGAGAGCCCCTACTTTTTTACACCAATAGGAGCCCCCGAGCCTGGGCCACACATAAGGGCGACGCGTTGTTGGGCTAGGCCCAGAACGGTGCATGGGCAGGTGGGGCGGATTTTTACCGTAGTAACTTCTCCGTCCGCAAGGCTTCCCCACGACCCGCGTTGAATGCGCGACGTCGGGGGTCATTAGTGACGTGGGAGTCTTGCATGGGGCGGTTTCCGCATGCATGCGTCACATCATGGTAGACGGAAAAGAGGCGGCCCGCGCCTTCCTCGTAAAAAGGAATAACCGCGGGTGCACTACTCATTTACCCTCTGTGCCTTCTACAATCTCAGAATCGTCGTCCCCTCCTTCTTCCTCCTCAATCCCTTGCTCTCGCTCGCCCCCGCCGTGTTTTCATTGCCCTTTCTTCTCCACCTCTCGCAGGCGCCATGGCACCCAAAACAAGCAAAGGCAAAGGAGTGGCCAAGGATGCTGGGGGGGCGGAGCCGCCGGAGAGCGAGACGGCAGCGTGGCGGACGCAGCTCGCCTACTTTCCCTCGACGGTCGACGCAGTCCACCTCCAAGACAACTTCAAGCCCCTTTGGGGGTGCAAGACATGGGGAGAGTCGAAGGGGCATCCGGCCACGCTCGTCATCCCCTCCGATTGCGCCAAGGCCACCACGAATCGGTACCCATTCTTCATCGACTACTTTTCCTATGGCCTCTGCCCCCCTTTCTCTGATTTCTTCAACGACATCATGCACACCTATGGCTTCCACCTTCTGGATTTCACTCCAAATGCCGTGGCATGCATGGCTCTTTTTGCCCATCTCTGTAAGGGCTTCGTCGGAGTGCTTCCCAGCACGGCGCTCTTCCCCCACTACTTTTATCCTTGGATCCAGAAGGGATGCACCATCTCCGGTTGTGTCACTTGGATCCCAAGGCCCCTTGAGAAGGGGACATATACAGAGGGCGCTCAGAAGGAGAGGTGGGATGAGTGGCGGAGCCGGTGGTGCTAGATTGAGGAGAAGGACCCACAGGAATTTTGCCAAGTTCGCCAGATGCCACCAGTTTGCAGAGATGACTAGGGCGACATTGACGCCTAGGACGGGAGGTTCACGGTCGCCACCACCAGGATCCACCGCCTCGCCGCTGCCGGGCTCATCCTGGAGATGATTGGGGCGGATTTCATCCGCCGCCAAATCACTCCACTTCACAACAAGGGGAGGCCGGCCTTGCTTTTTAGCAATGCGGCTGATATCATGAGACTTCACCCCGGCCTGAACCACAACTTCATGGTGATGGGGCACGCCCATTTCTGCCGGCGGCTGTTTCAGCTCGACGTGAGTCACGACGGTAGGGCCGAGAGGGCCGGCAAGGCCGCGAAGGCCGGCAAGGTCGCCAAGGGGCCCTTGTTCGGGTTGCCGGCGGAGGTGGTCCCGCTGAGCAACCACTCTCGCCAGACCGACATCATCGCCATGATGCTGGACTTCAATGCGCATGGCCTTCACCCGAATTGGGCCGAGCCAGAGGAGGATCAGGTGCAGGAGTTCATCAACACCTTCATGGAGAAGTACGTCCGCGAGGAGCCGCTGCTCATCCAGGACACTACCCAGGCAGAGCTGGACGACATCGCTGCCAGGACAGCGGAGGTGGAGCTCGCCAAGGAGGCCGGCAGCGCTAGCAGCATGGAGGACGAGGCAGTGGCGGCCGCAGAGGAGAAGGAGCTCGCCCAGTAGGCGGAATCTACTGGGGAGGCCAGCAGCGCCAGCACAGAGGCCCCTCTCACTGAAGATGAGGTCGATGAGTCTTCCGGGAAGAAGGCTGAGGCCGTCAAGCCTCCGGCCATGGGAAAGGGCGTGTCCTTCGGCGGGCCGTCTCTGGTGAGCCGGTCTGGCCCGGCAGGACCGCACAACCACAACAACCTCCGGAGGTGTCCATGTGTCAGACGAGGACCACGGCGGCAGGGAAGGCACTGAAGGTTGCAGTGGCGAAGAAGAAAGCAGCTACCCCTTCTCTGTCCAAGCGTCCCCAAACTCCACCTGCTTCCCCTCCCCCCGCAGGTGACGACATGGAGGTCTTCTTCGACCTTGGGGCTCTTAGCCCGAGGAGGAAGAGGAAGGCCGCGGAAGAAGAGGCAGAGGATGAGTAAGTGTCTCGTCTTTTGTCATCTCCGTCCCCTCGGACCGTGCCACTTTTCTTGACTTGTCATCATCTTTGCAGGGAGAGGGAGACGCTGGCCCAGAGGGTGGCGAAGAGGGCCAAGGCCTTGATGGGCAGCCAGCCCCCGGCGGGCACCTCGAGTACGCCGCTGGTGGTGGTGTAGAGTAGCCTGGAGAGCAGCCCCCAGCGTGCGTTCATCACTCGCTCCTCGTCGACGTGTGCTGAGGCACGATTTCTCGGTGTTGACTGATATGTCTCCAACGTATCTATAATTTTTGATTGCTCCATGCTATTATATTATCTATTTTGGATGTTAATGGGCTTTATTTGCAATGCGCAAAATAGATCTACTAGGAAGCAATCTACTTCCATTCTTCTTCACAATTTTTATGTAGGCATCACTCCTTGGAATAGATATATTCTTGATACCATTACCAGAGGAAATTTCTTGGGTAGCCATACTTTTGATTCTTATAATGCTACGATAGATTTGTTTGGGCCACCACCTCTTTTGGTTGGTGGAACTATCTTTACTTTGGAACATGTTATGCAACGGCTTGAAATTATTGAAAATAAAGTTGCCACCGTAGAGTTAATTGAAAATTTGGATAGAAAGATCCATAACCAAATTACCCAATACGGATCTAAGGTAGGAGTTGCTCTTAAATTTTTTAGAGAAAAGGGACATATGGTTAATGAAAAGATAGATCAAGATTCCACTAGAATTGATAAAATTGAGGATATTATTACCAACCTTGGGTCTGCCTTTTCTTCCGTGAAAAACACTCCTCCTAATGCTAAGATTTCCAAATTGATGTATGTTCCTAAAAATAAAGGTGAAACTTCTAGTAAGGAAAATGCGGACCTAAAATCCATAAGTGTTCACCCGAATTTTTTCACTATCCTTAAGGAACCTTTTGCTACAAATGATTTTCTTGATTTCGTGCCTAGGAGTTTGATAATTAATAAAAATAAAGAAACTCCTAAGAGTTATAGGTGTCTTATTGAATAATTGCCTTCCAAAGATGACAATACCTAGATCCATCTTCGCTTTTATGCCTAGCTAGGGCCGTTAAACGATAGCGCTTGCTGGGAGGCAACCCAATTTTATTTTTATTCCTTGCTTTTTGCTCCTGTTTAGTAATAAATAATTTATCTAGCCTCTGTTTTGGTTGTGTTTTTTTGTTTAATTAGTGTTTGTGCCAAGTAGAACCGTTGGGAAGACTTGGGGAAAGTCTTTTTGATCTTGCTGTAAAAAATAGAAACTTTAGCGCTCACGAGAATTGCTTCCATTTTTCATTGGAGAGCGCTATTTAATTAATACTTTGTTAAGATGATTAATAGATAAATTCCTCACGTCCAGCAATTTATTTTAGAATTTTTGGGGTTCCACATGTTTGCGTTAGTTACAGATTACTACATACTGTTCTGTTTTTGACAGATTCTGTTTTTTTTGTGTTGTTTGCTTATTTTGATGAATCTATGGCTAGTAAAAGAGTTTATAAACCATAGAGAAGTTGGAATACAGTAGGTTTAACACCAATATAAATAAATAATGAGTTCATTACAGTACCTTGAAGTGGTGTTTTTTTTTCTTTCGCTAACGGAGCTCATGAGATTTTCTTTTAAGTTTTGTGTTGTGAAGTTTTCAAGTTTTGGGTAAAGATTTGATGGATTATGGAACAAGGAGTGGCACGAGCCTAACCTTGGGGATTCCCAAGGTATCCCAAGGTAAAATACAAGGACATAAAAAATCCTAAGCTTGGGGATGCCCCTAAAGGCATCCCCTCTTTTGTCTTCGTTCATCGGTAACTTTACTTGGAGCTATATTTTTATTTGCCACATGATATCTATTTTGCTTGGAGCGTGTTGTCTGATTTGAGTCTTTTATTTTTAGTTTATCACAATCATCCTTTCTGTACACACCTTTTTGAGAGAGACACACATGAATTGGAATTTATTAGAATACTCTATGTGATTCACTTATATCTTTTGAGCTATATAGTTTTTTCTCTACTGCTTCACTTATATGTTTTAGAGCACGGTGGTGGTTCCATTTTATAGAAATAATTGACCTCTCATGCTTCACTTAAATTATTTTGAGAGTCCTTTAGAACAACATGGCAATTTTATTTTAGCATAATAATAAGCTTTCATATAAGTGCATTGAATACTAAGAGACGTTTGATACTTGATGTTGTTTTGTGATATGGAGATAGTGATATCAAACTTGTGCTAGTTGAGTAGTTGTGAATTTGAGAAATACTTGTATTGAAGTTTGCAAGTCCCGTAGCATGCACGTATGGTAAACATTGTGTAACAAATTTGAAACATGAGGTGTTATTTTATTCTCTTCCTTATGAGTGGCGGTCGGGGACAAGCGATGGTCTTTTCCTACCAATCTATCCCCCTAGGAGCATGCGCGTAATACTTGGCTTTTGATGAATTGTAGATTTTTGCAATAAGTATGTGAGGTCTTTATGACTAATGTTGAGTCCAATGATTATATGCATGCTCACCCTTCCATCATTCATAGCCTCTTCGGTACCATGCATTGCCCTTTCTCACCTTGAGAGTTGGTGCTAACTTTGCCGGTGCATCCAAACCCCGTGAGACGATACGCTCTATCACACATAAACCTCCTTATATCTTCCTCAAAACAGCCACCATACCTACCTATTATGGCATTTCCATATCCAGTATGAGATATATTGCCACGCAACTTTCCACCGTTCCGTTTTTTTGTTTAATTAGTGTTTGTGCCAAGTAGAACCGTTGGGAAGACTTGGGGAAAGTCTTTTTGATCTTGCTGTAAAAAACAGAAACTTTAGCGCTCACGAGAATTGCTTCCATTTTTTATTGGAGAGTGCTATTTAATTAATTCTT